>NC_080696.1:46976807-47282191 GCF_030445035.2 Dasypus novemcinctus
ATATTTGAAAGAATGCTCATTAAAAGGTTGAAAATTTTTATCTCTGAGTGTTGAGATTTCAGGAGAATTTTGCTTTCTTTTCACTTGAATTTTCCTACAACAAGAATGATTTCCAACCAGAAAATTTTGTAAATCATCTTTTCAAAGAATGTGTTTTAAAATAGGAAGATTCTCCTGATAAAGTGTTAGGTGGAGGGGAGCGGATGTGGCTCAAGAGGTTGAGTGCCTGCTTCCCACATGGGAGGTCCCAGCCTTGGTACCCAGTGCCTCCTAAAAACCAAAAGGCAGGCAAACAATAAAACCAACTTGGGGGAATCAATGTGGCTTAGTGACTAAGTGCTGGCTTCCCATATACAACATCCAGGGTTCAGTGATGTTAGGTGGAAAAGTGGCATTAAAACCATATATAATAAGTACCCCATTAGATTGTTTTTTAAATTTCATACAGAAAGCACTTAAAAAGAAAAAAAGAAAAAAAGATCAGAAGAAAACACCACATATCAACAACAATGGGATAAGACCACTTCACCCTTCTCCTTTATACATGTCTTTGTTTCCCAAATCCTCACTAGCAGCACCACCCAACAGAGCTTTGTGCAGTGGTGGAAATGTCCTACACCACACTGTCCAACATGGTAGTTCGTAGCCACTGGCCACATGTGGCTATTGACCCTTGAAACGTAGCTAATGCAACTCAGGAGCTGAATATTTTATTAATTGAAATTTAAATAGCCACACATGGCCTGTGGTTACTGCATTCAACAGCACAGTTTAGCGTGAACAAATACTACTTTTATAATCAGAAAAAGACCACCAGATGTCTTTTTAAATGGATAAATAAAAACTTGGAACATATCATCCAAATGCTACCCTACTGTCTGCCCATTTCCAGTCCAAGCCTGAGCTCCGCATCTGTTTATTCTAACATCTGAATGCCCCATCCTTACTTTCTTGGCAGATGTATCATTTTTTACACTCTTTAAAACACTAAAGGATGATTTCTTCATTTCTTATTCAGTTTTTGCAAGTGAGGCAGAGTCAATGAACTCCCACATATTCTGGAAGCTGACTTCCTTAGACCTTAACAGAAGGAACTTAAGTACACAGATGTTAGCTGGTTTTAAAAGGAGGCCTTGCTGGGGATAAAAAACATTCCCCCTAATTTTTTGCTCAATTTGTTTTAAGTTGGTAATGAAATCTGTGAATCTCCGCTCCCTTTCTTCAAGAAAAATGGAATTTTGATCTCTTTTACAAATCAGAACGCAACAGGATAATGGAGAAATCAGTCTCAATGGCCCATTTCACGTTCATCTCAGAGCTATGATATAAACATGATGATGGTACGCTTTTGGGGTCTTTGAGATTTTTGCCACAAGCACAGCAGCTCAGGTGGATTACTGCCTAATGCATGTTTCTTTGGTAGATTTTTTGTTAACAAATTGCATGTCTGCTCATTTGAAATGAAATCATGAAGTTGTTAACTTCCTTGCACAAAGCCTGCCCTATTTCATTTGCCCTGGGGAAGAAGACTGTACTAATCACCTCATTCTCTCTTGGAGTATAGAGCTGAAAGGAGGAAGGGAGCTATTGAGCTCTTACCATGTGCCAACTGCAGACACACACAAAAGATGTCTGAATAAGTGTCTCCTCTTGGTCCAGAGGCCAGAGTTAGAGAACAGCGCAGGGACTGCCTGGTCTCTGGGTTCACAAAATAAATAATAAAACAAAACACTGTGAACATATGTGCTTTATTTATCATCTTAAATGTATGCACTTTGTAGATGATTCAAAAAATGCAGAACAGCCTAAAGAAAGAGAGAAAAAAAATTCCTCCAAATCTCACCACCTGGACACAAATACCATTCACTTTTGGTGAACATCCTTCCAAATTACTCTGTAAACCAGTTCTCAACCAAGGGCAAGTTGGCCTCACAAGGGACATTAGCCAATGCTTGGAGATTAACTTGGTTGTCACAAGCTTGAGAGGGAGTTGCCACTGGCATCTAATGGGTATGTATTAGTTAGGGTTCTCTAGGGAAACAGAATCAACAAGAGATATCTGTCAATAGAACGCAATCCAAAAGAGTCTCTCATGCAGCTGTGGGGATGCACAAGTCCAGGTTCTGCAGGCAGGCTGCAACCAGGGGCTGCAATGAAAGTCCAAAGAAGGTTCTTGACAAGTTCTGGGAAATGTTGGCTGTCCAAAAAAGAGCTGGGGAATTCTCTCCCAATACTGGCATCACTTCCGCTTTTAAGGTATTCAACTGATTGGGTTAAGTGTCACACTTGCTGATGGCAATCTCCCTGATTGATGTAATATTATAACCAGCTATCTATGATTTACCACTGCAGTAAAGTCAATGGTTCTAAAGTCCATAAATGCCCTTGTAATACAGTTAGTCCAGTGCTTGCGTGACCAGACAACTGGGCACCATTACCTGGCCGAGTTGACACAATAGCCTAACTAACACAGTAAAGAAGCCAGGAATGCTGCTAAACAGCCTAAAATACACAGGACAGCTCCCACGACAGAGAATTATCCTGCCCAAATGTCAGTAGTGCTGAGGCTGAGAGAGCCTGTTCCAAACATATGGATGTGAAGCTCTGTGATAATTACAAGTTCACACTAACTACTTGTTGTCCGCTATGTATGTGCCTTCCCTAGTGAGGGCCTCTTTTAATTTTTAACAGAACTTTATAAGAGGAAGGATTATTACAGATTTTACAGATAAGAGACTGAGGCTCAGAGAGGTGAAATGTCTTGCCCGAAGTTGCACAACAGATAGTTGTGGTGTTGAGTTTGAAATCCAGATCTGAAAAATCCCAAATCTTACCTTTCCCATTGTCAGCCCATTTGCTTCCTTCCACCCCAAGACCCAGTCTACACAGGGCAGTAGGGACCTTGGAATAAGACCCCTGGATCGCCCTCCCAGCACATGAGGGAAGCAGGGCCTTCCTGAGTGTACATCTTTCAAGTTATCCTTTCATTTAAATCTTCTCAATAGTCTAATATATATTTTTGCCAAGGATTAAAAGAATATGTTCAAGTTTCTCACAAATTGCCTGTCAATTTCCCAATATATTTCCACAGTTTTTTCTTATATATATTTATATTATATTACAGTCATGATTTTCCCATCTTGATTGTGGAGTAAACCCTCAATCAGTTTTGTTCAGTGACCCTCTTGGCCTCATTTAATTATGTTTACCTGCAATTTCCCTTCCTCTAATAAGAGTGTCGTGCCTCCTTTTCTTCTTCTTGGTTGCATCTGGCTGGTGTATCTGTGACTATTCTGCCTTAATTATTTTGTTTCAGATGTGTGCTTTGAAGTTGGCATCTGGTCGGATTTGAGTTGGATATATCCAATCTGAAAGTCATTTTCTTTAAATGGGTATACTTTTTCTTTTCATTTGTATGTACTTTCATAACAGATATCTTTGGTCTGGATTCTATTTTTTTTTTTTTAAGATTTATTTATCTCCTCCCCCCGCCAGGTGTCTGCTCGCTGTGTCCATTCGCTGTGTGTTCTTCTGTGACCACTTCTAGCCTTTTCAGCAGCACTGGGAATCTGTGTTTCTTTTTTGTTGCATCATCTTGTTGTGTCAGCTCTCCGTGTGTGCAGCACTATTCTTGGACAGGCTGCGCTTTCTTTCACACTGGGCGGCTCTCCTTATGGGGTGCACCTCTTGCGCGTGGGGCTCCCCTATGCGGAGGACACCCCTGCGTGGCACAGCACTCCTTGTGCGCATCAGCACTGCACATGGGCCAGCTCCACATGGGTGAAGGAGGCCCGGGGTTTGAACCACAGACCTCCCGTGTGGCAGGCGGACGCCCTATCCATTGGGCCAAGTTCGCTTCCCTCTATTTTCTTATTCTATGTTTTATGCTTTGTATGAGTCCATTCTATCTCTTTATTTTCTAGTTTTTTCCTACTTTCTGCTAATTTGGTAAACAGATTGGTTTATATTCTACTGGTGATTATTTTTATAACAGACTTTAACATGTGTGTCTGAAGTTATCACAAATGAAAAGGTAGCTGTTGACTTCTCTCATGGAAGACAAGGAAATCGGGTCTCCTACCCTTCCTTGTTCTCTCCCCATCTCCCACCCTATGGTATACTTTGGGAATTTTTGTCTCAGACTTTAATAGTAAAATAAATAATAGATCAAATTAAATCAAATTAAAAGACTTGCATGTAAATATCTACTTTGGGCACGACATATTAGATACCATCCTTTTCCCTTTTGTTCTTTCATTACTTCACTGTCTTTTGAAATCTAACGTCAGAGTTGGAAAGCTGAGGCCATCCTCTTTTCTTTGAAGATGATGTGCTGCTTCTTCTGAGTGTTGACAGGAGTCTTTCCTTATCCTTGAAATGTACTCGTTTCATCAGAGTCTATGTCTCACTACATCAGCCTTTTCCTCCTCGTTAAATGTGCTTCGTAACCCTTTTTGAGCTGAAAATTCCTAGCCACTTGCACTTCAGGAATGGTTTCCTCTCTTTCCCCTTTGAGGGATGTTTCTGCTTTGTTCATTTCTCACTGTCCAAAAAGACAAATTCCCCAAATTCAAGGCCAGGTTGACCCCTTCTCCACATCTAGGCAGTGTTTCCATGAGGATCTGGCCAGGAGACAAAAATCAAACCTGTTATTTCAACAGGCACAAGTTAATGTAAATAATTATCTAGGTTAAAGCCGTTAACTAGTTACTGAAGAGGTGAAGAGAAAACACTGAGATACTATTATAGAGATAGCAACTGCAGATTGCTGAGAGCTGGGGGAACAAAGGGAAGAAGTTGGAATTATTCAAACTTAAAAGCTTGGCGGGCGGACGCTAATCTAAAACTCGGACCCCAGAGAGAAGGCACCCCTCGGCTGTGCTCAGAGGAGGAGCCCCATGAGGCAGGGGCCAAGACTTACCTCCCTCTGATTCACGTGAGGCGTACAGCATTCCTCTGCCAAGGCCCCGAACAGCACGGCAGGTCTGGGCAGAGATATTTCTAGGCCAGCGATTCTCAACTTTGGTTGCACATTGGAATCACCTGGGGAACTTTTAAAATACTAACACCCCTGAGATTCTGAGTTAATTGGTCTGGGGTGCCGCCTGAGTCCTGAGAGTTGTAGAAGCTTCCCGGGTGATTCTAATGTGCAGCGTGGCTTTAGGTAGAGGAACGACCAGTGATGCATATTTCCCCTATCAGGGACTTTGATAAGTGAGTGCCAGGCATCATTAGGACATGCAAATTTAGAACATCATGTCAGTGCCAAGAAGACTAGGTTGCTGGGAGAAGACTGACAATTAAACGGCTTTAAAAGGGGGCTCTTCACCGTGAGATGTCAGAAATAAAGACAAGTCCTGAAGTCCCACACACACAAACACATTCCCTTGCTCCACAGTGGAGAGGGAAGTCTTAGGAGGAAGTTAGGAATGTGGGTTGGAAAGACAGGTTTCAATTTCCTTTCATGCAAGGGGCGGCTTGAGAGGTGGTTCTCACAGTGTGGTCCCAGGAGCGGCAGCCTCAGCATCACCTGGGGACTTGGTAGAAAGGCAAATTCTACCAAGACCACCCCAAGTCTACTGAATCAGAGACTCTGGGCATGGAGCCCAGCCAAGTTCTCCAGGTGCTTCTAATGTGCGTGCACTCTAAGCTGAGATCCACTGCCCAAAGCAGTGGCAACTGGAAAAGCCACATTAGGGGCAAAATTAAAAGGGGAAAGAATAAAAAGCTAAAAGACCTGTGTCCTCCATCCCAGAAACCTCTTCCATAGACAACGTCAAAGAGTAACCCAACCTCCCTCTAGAACTGCATCACCATAGCAACACAAATATGACTGGTGGGTCTCAGGCGTTAACCATGAGAATATCTCTTCTTAATAAAATGGGGAGTTTATATGTAAAACCAGACTCTTGGGCCCTCCGATCCTTCACCTGCCCCTGACAACTCGTCTTATCGTTTTGCCTTCTTCTTCAACATGCTGTGAATTTATTTGTGTCTAACCTCACTTTATCCTCTCAAGTCAGGGCAAAGTCTGACAAAATTTTGACAGCGAATCATCTGATGGCCTTTGCTTTTGCACATAACTCCCATTGTGAATTGTGCCCTCTCAGCTCTGCTTTTGTTCTTGCCTCCTGAGGTCTGTTGTGCTGGGGTTTTTTGCCACACAAAGCCGTGGGCACTGATTGCACTCAGAGTAATTAAAATCCCTGATTTATTTTCCACAGGTGGTGCCAAGTCACATCTTCTTCTGTCCTGCAACTAAGTTCTTGGTATTTTGGATCCAAATATATAATCTCATTTCATCTGGTGAGGTTTTTAGCATGTCATTCATTTTTTCTTTTTTCTTAGGAGGAACCAGGGAATGAACCCAGGACCTCGTACGTGGGAAGCAGGCACTCAACCACTTGAACTACAGCTTCTCCCCCATTCATTGTTTCTTGATGCAATTGGGCCAGTGGAGCAGGCTCTCTTGGTACAATTTGCATGGGACTAAGGCGTTTCCCAGGAGGCAGGACTTTCAAAACTCAAATCAGCAGCAGCTTTTGACCAATCACAATGGGGTTTGGTGGATAAACCAGCAAACTTGCCCCTTGGCAAGTGTGGTAGACATTCCCTAAAATGACCCCCAGTGACCCTGGCTCATGGTCTGCATGCCCTTGTGTAATCTCCTCCCCTTGTGGGCAGGCTGGGCTCGTTTCTAATAAATAGAATACAGCAAACATGATAGGATGCCAACTTTGATGTTTGCTTACAAACTGAGAGACTTCCTACCTGCTGGCTCTCTCTCATATTCTCCCCTGCTTGCACTGAGAGAAGACATTTGTCATGTTGGGAGGTATCCTAGGGAGAGGTCCACTTGGCAGTGAATTAAAGTCTCCAGTTAAGAGTCATGTGAATAAGCCTGGAAGTGGATCCTCCCCCAGCCAGCCCTGAGAAGACATCTCCAGCAAACACCTTGTTTTCAGCATTGAAAACAAGGCCAAAGGACCCAACTAAGCCACTCCCAGATTCCTGACCTATAGAAGCTATGAGAAGATTCAGGTCAATTTGTTTTACAGCAATAAATAAGCAATACAGATAAGGATTGGAGAATAGAGGAAATCTGGAGACTCACAGAGTAGCCCCAATTGCCAACAGCATTACTGCTTTTAACTTATCAGTTACAGATAACTTCTGTATCAGTTATCTATTGCTGTGTAACAAACCACCCTGAACCTTAAAGCAACAATCATTTATCTGCTCATAATTCTGCAATTTGGGTAGTTCTTCTGATCCTGTCTAGGATAACTTATGAAATTGCAGCCATCTTGCACTTTAGCTGGAGTTGAAGGGTCAAAGAAGCACAATGCACAACAAAAAGAGACACAGAGGAGAGACAATAAGAGATGCAACAGACCAGGGAGCTATGATAGTGCAAAAGAATGATTGCCTCTGTCCCACTCTGGAACCGATCTCCAGGATCAGTTCCTGGAGCCACCCAATGAGAATACAAGCAGACACAGAAGCATACACAGTGAATGGACACAGAAAGCAGACAACGGACAGAGGGGGGAGAAATAAATAAATAAATCTTTGAAAAAGAAAGAACCCAACGTAAGAATCCCAGGTAAAGGGCTTAGCCTAAGACCATTCCATTCTTGCCTTAGCAACCTCAGGCATTCACATTTATACAATAAAGACTCTCAAATCTCTATCTATAGTCCTACCCAGACTGAATAGCCAACTCCATTCTCAACAAGTCTTCAGGGGCCCTCCCAGATATCTCAAATTCCATATGCCAAATTGAATTCTTGATCTTCAATACCTCCAGCACTCTTACCCCCAGAGGACCAGTTAGCAACCCAGTGGCACCTCCACCAGCCCAATTGGCCATGCCAAAAAACCTCTCCAAGTCCCATTAATCCCTAAGTCCTATACTTTAAAATATTTCTCAAATCCCTCTTCTCATCACCAGCCCTGCCACCACTGTGATCTAAGTTACTCCCATCTGTCTCCTGAATGACCACAGTGATCTCCTAACTGGTCCCCTTGCATCCCTCTTCTCCCCAGAAACGCATTCTCCATAATTATGTAAGCAGTCAAAGTAATTTTTGTAATATAAAGTTTATGATCATGTCATTCTCCTTGCTTAAACCCTTCAGTGTCTTTCCCACTAGCTTTAAAATTAACTCCCAAATCCAAATTTTCCAACCCCTTCTCATACCACTTCCCTCCATACCCTCTCAAAATCTATGTTCCAGCATTACTTGGCTTCCTTGTCTAGATCATGATTTTTTTCCCTCCTCAGGGCCTTCGCACAAGTTATTCCCTCTAGCTGATACGTGTTCTCCATCACCACCACCCTTCCCTGCCAATTCTTCCAGCCACATTCCCATTCAACCACGTAAGAATTAAACAGTCAGGAAAAAGAAAGAGTCAGTTCAGGAAACACTGAACAGAAAGTAGTTTTATCTTTCCATCCTGGCTTGGTCTCCTTGAGGTGTGTTTCTCTTACTGGTGGGTCTTCAGTCTGCCCTAGGGTAACCACCCATCCAGGTTTGCCTGGGACCAAGAGGTTTCCTAGGATGTGGACCTTTCAGTGCTAAAACCAGGAAAACCCCTGACAAACTAAGATGCTGTTTTTTCCCCACCAACAGCTGCTTAGAAATCAAGGAGAACAGCCAAACCTTTGCCCAAGGAAGGCTATTTCCCGTTCAACCCCTGCAGGTTCCTCTGCACTCTCCACCTCAATCAGCTAATCACTGAGAGTTACTGTTAATTAACACTCTATTGTAGACCAGAACAAATTGCAATAAGCATTTTGTTCATTTTCAAATAAAGGGTTGCTTTCAATGAACTAAGTGTGAAAATTCTGATTGTGATGGTTTACACATATGTTCAGAGTTAACATCACCAATTAGCAAGCCACTGCCCCCAAAGCCCTCATTAGTCCTGTGTTTATGACATATAAACAAAAAATGAAAAGCTAGGATGCAGTGGCATCCGTTTCCTAAATTCCACGAAGGACAAGGACGGAAACACAGTTAAAGCAATCATTACACACTACGATATAAAACCCAGCCACATTTTCTAAGTGTTTGCCAAACGTGCGATTCCATGTAGGAGAAGTGCCTTCTGTGGAAATGTCACAATGTTTTGCGTATAGGTGCTACTTAATAACAAAAGTTCTTGAAATTGCTGCAAATCTTCTTTGAACAAATTCTGCACCACTAGGAGGCCCAGAAAAGTGAAATGACTCCGCAGAGCAGGGCAGCTACAAAGCACAGCTGGGACCAGAGCCGTTTTCTAGACCAGGGTTTCTCAGCCTTGCCACAGCTCGCGTCTTGGGTTGGCTATTGTCCTGGACACTGGAGGATGTTTAACATTCCTGGCCTCGGCCCACTAGTTGCCAACAGCAGTCCTGTCCAGTGACAACAATCAGAAGTATCTTGGGACAGTCCCAAACGTCCCTCGGCAGGAAGGGGGTTACAAGGGAGAGCGCCCCCTTGGAGAGCCATTGTAAATGTATACCAGGGGTGCTCAAATTGCTGTCCCCACTGAATCAGGCCCTCGCAGGTGGCTCCCATCTATAAACCCTGCGGGGATTCTGATGCACGTGCAGTTTGGAGAACCGCTGGTGGAGATGGTCTTTAATCCTCTCGGTAACCTTGCAGGGCAGGGTGGATACTTTTGTCGCTATTTCGTACATAAGGAAACTGAGGCTCAGAGAAGTTACAGGCCTTGCCCCAATTCTGATGTAGGAATGGCAAAGCCAGGCCCTGATCTGGGCTCAGGCTGACTCCAGAGACCAGCTTTTCTGCTCGACCACGTCTCCTCAGACACAAGGCAGCAGGGATGAGAGAAAGACTGGATTGGGATACACGAGCATCACGGAGCCAGTGCCAACAGCACCGGGACCCCTTCGTGTCGCTGCTGCCCTTTGGAGTTCGAGGTAATGAAGACTGGGGGCCTGGAGAGGCTCACCAAACCTGACGAGCTGTTCCTGAGGGCACATCAAGCACCTTGGGAGCCCAAGGCACAACTATCTCCAGACCCACTTTCCAAGAAGCATTCTGAAGGATGCTTGGTAGAAAAAAATATATTTTACCTTTCCAGTCACCTCTTTTCTGGGAACCTCTTCTGGGAGCCTATCCCATTTCACATGGTCACTATAGTAGCCGCCATTTTATAGAACAGGACCTCACTCTTCTGGTCACAGCTGACTGGCTTGGAGCAGGTACATGACCTAAAATGAACTCATGACTCCCTTCCCTGGGATTTTGGACAAAGTGAAGATTGAATTGGTCCCTCCCTGGTGGTTGAAACTGTGAGATTTCAAGTTCTGGCACTATTGGTCACCATGCTAGTTCTACTACTCACTGGCAGGTTTCTTTATCTTACAACCCAAATCTACCTAACTCGAATAAGAAAGAGAAAATGTCTCTCACCACCGTAACTACCCAGAGGGAGAGTAACAGGTTTCATAATATTTAGGAGACAATTCACCCTCAACTCAGAAAGGTTTGTTATGAGAAGTTCCCTCCCATCTTCTCCATGGTTTATGGTCTCTGAAGATGGTTCTAATCTGCTGAGAAGAACCAGGGCTGCCCTGGACGCTTTAGGCTCAAAAGTTATCACTTGGAGTTTCCCCCTCCTGCCTAGCAACAATACCTCAGACCAATAGCAAAATTATACATGGAAAAGAGAAAGAGAAAATATTGTATGTCAAAGAGAATGCAAGTTCCTTCAGGGTGAAGATTGGTTTAAAGATAAGGAAATACAAGGGGAGCAAGTGTAGCTCAAGGGTTGAGCATCTCCTTCCAATGAATGAGGTCCTGGGTCCAATCCCCAGTACCTCCTAAAAAAATAATAATAATAAGGAAATGCAGAAGTTCTAGAGAAATAAGAGAAGTGTTTACTAGAAGAGCTGTGACTCCAAGACCCTCCCTGCCTCATTGGGGAGCCTGATTCACCCCGAGTCTCCACCTCTGTATCACAACAATTTTTTTTTAAGATTTATTTTATTTCTTTCTCCTCCCACCCCCCATGGCTAGCTTTCTGTCTGCTCTCTATGTCCATTTGCTGCACATTCTTCTGTGTCTGTTTGTCTCCCTTGTGTCATCTTACTGCGCCAGCTCTCCACAGGGGCGGGCCAGTTTGCCTTCACAAGGAGGCCCTGGGACGTGAACCCAGGACCTCTCATATTGTAGACGGGAGCCCAACAGTTGAGCCACATCCGCTTCCCACTAACAATTTTTTAAAGGTGTCTCAGTTAAAAATGGCATCAATGCTTTTGTTATATGAAGGGATACAAGGAAAGACAGGTGGATGGGTGGATGCACAGATAGATGGATGGACAAATGCTCAAAGAGAGCACTGTAGTTCTCTAGAGGAAGAATTAGAGGTGGATTGGAGTGAGGTAAAGGGTGAGGGTTTTCGACTGAACCTGACACCTCTTGCCTGGTAGATGGGGGAGAAAAGTGACCATGAGAGGTAGAGAGAGAGAGAACTGGCCAGGAAGACAAAAGTCAGTCTTGCCACTGACCTGCTGTGTGATCCTGAGCCACTTACTTCCCTCCTCTGAGCCTCAGTTTATATACAAACACAGAGCTGTCCCAGATCCTCATCTCTCCCCAGTGTCTAAGGAATCTGCATAGGGTTGGGGTTTCTCCAGACTGTTAAAGCAGAGCCTGGAGCCATGTTCCCCACCGTCGGCAGAACAGGTCGCACTGCCATATGCCAGTCCTGTCTCCAGAGCAACACCAGGATGGGTGGGCAGTTGGGAGGTCTCCAACTTCTCTGAGAGCATCGCTGCAGCTGCTTTTGAAAAGGGTGAAATGTGGGCTTGGTGGTGAGTGAGAAGTTGGGACTGCTGCCTGTTCCCACGCTCAGCTGTCAGCACCACCCCCCGAACGTGGAGCACTAGTAACTCCCCCATGGGGGCTCTGGGGCCTCCTATGAGATGGTGGGGGGGCTCTATCAGAGATGGTGCCCTCTCCCACCCCCACCCCCAGCTGTCACAAGGATGAAGTCCTGGAACTGCTGGGATGATGACAACCCAAATATCTCCAGCCTTCACCAGCCAATGGGGACATCCAGGGCCACATTTAGGGGCATTCCTTTGCCCCAGTTTAATCCACTTTTTGATCCTCGTTGCTTTAGTCACCATCAAGTTGTTCCTCAACCCGCAGGTAATCAGTTGATGAAATATATACCATTCAGAGGCTCTTAAATTGACAGATCTGAAACAGAACCAATAAGATATATATATCCATGATTTATTTTAAGAAATTGGCTCATGCAATTGTGGGGGCTGGCAAGTCCGAAATCTACAGGCAGGCTGGCAGGCTGGAAATTTAAGCAGGATTTCTTGCTTGAAATCCTTAAGAACAAAAACACCCACTTTTTGTTCTTAAGTTAAGGCCTTCAACTGATTGGATGAGTCCCACCCACTTTATGCAGAAAATCTCCTTTACTTAAAGTCACTAATGTAGACCCTAATCTCATCTGGGCAACACCTTCACAGCAATATCTAGACCAGTTGTTTTGTTTTTATTTTTGTTTTTTTTTCCTTCTTTATTTTCTTTTAAACATTACATTAAAAAAATATGAGGTCCCCATATAGCCCCCACCCCACTCACCCCAACCCTCCCCCATCACTACCTCTTCCGTCATTGCAGCACAAATGCTGCACCTGGCGAACACATTCTGGAGCACCGCTGTAGACTGGTGTTTGACCAAACAAATCTGAGTACCATAGCCTGATCAGGCTGACATATAAGATGAACCATTACAAGACCCAGACTCCTCTTAGGCCCACTCAGGACATCTTGGTGCAAATTAAAAACAAATAATTTCTTTTTATTGAGCACTGCTATGTCCTCTACAGGAGGCAGTTTAGCCCCAGTATAACACCGATGAGTAAACTGAGGTCCAGAAATGCTGTTCACTTGCCTGAGGGCACATAGTGAACAGGTGGTAAAACTGAGATGGGAATTTGGGTCAGCCCAAAAGGCAGAGTTTTTGCCCCTACCCACTTCACCACAGCCCAGGTCTTCAAGCTTCCCTGCACAGCCCAGGTCTTCAAGCCAAAGAGTCTTCCATTCTGGACACACCTCATGGTGCCATTTGCAGCTCCCTGTCCTGTGTGTCCCTCCACACTTTTGCTCAAGCCCTTTGCTCTCTTTGGAATGCTCTGAGCTCTGTTCGTGGGTGCCCTTCTCTAAGAAGACTTCCTGAGAAGCCCCAGCCCCCAAGGTGGAATTAACCCATCTCTCCCTCATGGCCCCACGGGACCCTGGAGGTGCATTGATCATAGGAAACATTTGTCGACCTCACCCTTCCAGTGAGAGGCTTCTGGGAAACAAAGGCCATGCCTTGTCCCTTTCTGTATACCCAGATCCAGCACAGCACTAGGCAAATAGAGACTCTCAGTAAATATGGAAAGAAGAACCAAGTCAACAGAAACCTCCCCAGAAATCCAATTTAGAGATACCAAGACAGCAAGTTCATGGGGCAGTGTTGTTTGGCACACAGCCCAATAAGTATTTGTTTCTTAAATGAATACAGCTGAATATATATATACTCTTATTTCTGTTGACTCTATTCCCAGGCAACCTAGAAGGTTGGTTCGAGGTACAATCTTAGGATTTGAAAATGGAAACATCAGGTACCCTCTAAATAAAAGTAAACATCAGATACCCTCAGAGTAACTTTTTCAACTTTAAGCGATCCTTCAGAGATAACAGTGGTTCAATATGCAATGAGAAAATAAGCCCTCAATTCAAAACAGTAAGCTATGAACACCGGCAACCAAAGGACGTAAGTCATTCAACATTGCCAAGAGGCCTGGCCTTATTCTGGTAGGCTAATGAGATCTTCAAAATCAAATGTTAATGGGTAAAAACCTTTCTTGGGGTTGGGTTTCCCCAGGAGCAGACCCTAAGACAAGAGTTTGAGTGCAAGTAATTTATTTGGGAGGTGACCCCTGGAAGCTCCAGTAGGGGAGAGGGGAAGAAAGACAGAGAAGGAAAGAAAACCAATTAACAGTGTGTTCTCAGTCCAGTTACTACTGTGGGCTACTAGAGCTTAATCCTACTGGGGATCTTTGGAGGACAGTATAAAACATGCACCTGCCAATTATCCCACCTACAAAGAGAGGGAGCTGGGGTACTTATCCTCCAACTGCCATCTGCCATTGCCCACTCCCAGAGGCATTAACTTGCAGTATTTCCAGCCTGCCCAAGCACCAGGGACTGAAAGAAAGCCCCCAAGGGTAGAAGAGCAGGTGCCTCCCGGCAGACATCTCAGCATGCACAAGAAGGGCGAGTGCAGAGTGGATATGGGGGAGGCATCAGCAGTGCCTGCTATGAAGTCCAGTGGTGTCCACCTACCACGTAGGCATCAGAACCTAATGAAAACTAAGAAAGAACGTGGCGATCTGAGACAAAAGCAAGCTCTGGGCAGAGGAGGAGCGAGGATCTGCCACCTGCCTCGTCTCCTCGTTTCCCTGTGGGCTGTGTGTCTGCCTTTCTCCTCCTTTCCCTCCCCAACTTGGAATCTATTTTCTTCTCACTCTGGATCTTTCTTCTCCTTCCCCCTCAATAGCTTTCCACCCACCCCTTCTGTCCCTATTTTTCTCATCTCTTTAAAAGCCCGTAACAAGGAAGGGAAGTATCTTGCTTAATATTTGTTTACTCAGGAAGAGTGAGTTTTATGTACACTGTTCTTAATTAAAATCTCAGCGAGTTTCTATTTGTAGATGGAGAGGCATTCTGCCCGGGAAGGGGAGCTTGACAATCTTGGCACCTCATTTCTAGCGTATCCCCAGCGGTTGGAAGGAACGCTTGGGATTTGGTCTTTCATGTGGGGCACATGAAGCTATTCGTGTTCTCAGCAACACCAATTATTGGCAATTTCACTCCATAAGGGAAGCCGATTTCCTTCCAGACATCCTGTAGTGGCGCTTCAGAAGGAGTGGTGACTCGTTGCTGCATGTGCGGGGGTGGCCTGTAGATAAAGGCTCATCTGAAGTGCCAGGTGGGATGTCTACAATGAAGTACTCAGCCTCCTGGAGTCTCCTGCAGTAATTGCTCCATATTGTCATTTGGGGGGGTCCCCACTAAATGAGTGCATTGATCAAGAAAGAAAGCTTCTCTCTGTCTTCCATACACTTCTCTCCCTTTGCAATTTGTTCTCTGCACAGCTTTCCTCCAGACCACCCAAATATCCCCTCCTCTGAGAAGCCATCGTGGCTCCCTCAAGCTGACAGGTGCACTCTCTTCTCTGCTCCCTGAACCTGGGACTACCCACTTGCATGGCATGTCCCAGACTGTGTTGTCTGCTTGCTAGGCTGTGGGCTAGTGGAGGACAAAGTCCCCATCCTAGTCAATTTGTCACCCTGGAAGTTCAGCAGAATGCAAGTTTGGTAAATGTTTGTTGAATGAATGCATGGCCAGAACCTCCAAGAGGCTGAGAATGGCTTGTAGGAACTCTTGGGCTAACAGCCAGGGGAAATGCAAGGAACTGAGAAGTCAGGAAAACAGTGTTTTTCACCATGGGGTGGGCATGGGGGCCAGAGGAGGCTCAAGGGACCAAATTCTCCCATCTGGAACCACTGGCTTTATAAAGTCAGAAAACTACTATTCTACTCTTCCAACCACTGCATTTTTTCAGATGGGCCGTGGCTTATTCATGGCCATCCAGGGAGTGAGCAAGGCCAGCCTGGGACCTAGGTTTACTGACTCCTTGTCCAGTGCTCACTTAGCGCACAAGCCATCCCAAAGATGCCATTCCGGAGGGAAATGAGGGCCTTGCACCTGGAGGCACAATAACCGGGCAAGAGGAGTCTGGGATGGGAAGTGGAGGGCTGGTAGTGGCAGAGATTGTGGGACAACAGGGCCAAGGCTTCTGACCTGGGGTGGGAACAGGAGGGGGGGAGGCGGGACAAGGAGGAAACTGGATGGAGAGTCTTCCCTCTAAGGTCAAGGCAGGGCTCAGGAGCACAGACGGGTCTCAGTGTGGACTGGTCTCAAGGCCAGGACACGGCCCCTCCCTCAGCCTGGATAGATGGACCAGGTGGCCAGAACCGTGAAGGGGGGAGGTAGGAAGCCGCGTGGAACTTGCACAGGAAAGGTGACTCCAGAGTTCGCCCCACTGCATCCAGCGTTGTATGGAAAAGCGGGAGCCCTGGTGGCCTCAGGAAGGCTGGGGAGGCTGGAATGCTTCCAAGCCGCTCGGTGCCCTCCAAGCAGCAGCCGGCGGAGAAGCGGCGGCGCCACCTCCTGGCACTTGTGGGGAGTGCAGCTCATGCTGGGCCAGCCTTAGGGGTTGGGGCGGTGCTGGACCCAATAAGAGCTAATAAGCTGTTTCCTTTTTCTAGTTTTACATTTTATTATGAAAAACTTCAAACATATACAAAAAGTAGCAAGAACTGTATTCATGAACTCCCATATACCCATCACTACACTTTACCAATTATTAGTTCATGGCCAATCTTACTTCTATGGCATTCCCCAGCCCTCTCCTCCCAATTCATTGCAAAGCAATCACAGGCATCATATTCTTTCATCTGCACATGTTTCAGTAAGTAACTCTAAAAAGGTATTTTTAACAATGTAACACAATACCACTACTCACCAATAAATGAATAATTCTTTAATATCAAATAGCCAATCATCTCAAAAAATCGTGTTTTTTACAACTTATTAATCAGGATCCTAATAAAGTCTACATGTTGTGATTGGTTCATTGTCTTTTGAGTCTTTTTTTCAATCTATAGGCTTCCCCTCTGTAATGCTTAAGCTCATGTGTCAACTTGGCCAGGGTCTAGTGTCCGTTGTTCTGTCAGCAAACATTGGCCTGATGGTTAGTGGAGGGTATTTGGAGGAATTTTTTTTTTTAAGATTTATTTTTTATTTCTTTCTCTCCCCTTCCCCTCGCCCCAGTTGTCTGCTCTCTGTATCCATTCACTGTGTGTTCTTCTGTGATCGCTTCTATCCTTATCAGCGGCATCGGGAATCTGTGGGGGGTTTTTGTTGCATCATCTTGGGTCAGCTCTCCGTGTGTGCGGCGCCATTCTTGGGCAGGCTGCACTTTCTTTCACGCTGGGCAGCTCTCCTTACAGGGCGCACTCCTTACTCATGGGGCTCCCCTATGCGGGGGACACCCCTGCGTGTCAGGGCACTCCTTGCGCACATCAGCACTGTGCATGGGCCAGCTCCACATGGGTCAAGGAGGCCTGGGGTTTGAACTGTGGACCTCCCATGTGGTAGGTGGACGCCCTATCCATTGGGCTAAGTCCACTTCCCTATTTGGCAGATTTAAGTCATTAGTCAGTTGATTGCATCTATGGGTGATTTCATCTACAGTCAACAAAGGAGATTGCCTTCAGCAATGAGAGAAATCTCATCCATCAGTTGAAGGCCTTAAAGGGAGAACTGATGATTTCAGCAGTCAGAAACAAGAATTTCTGTCTTCTACTTCAGTCAGCCAGCTTCTCCTGGGGGATTCATCGAAACCTTCTCAGAGTTCCCAACTTGTGGCCCGCCCTATGGGATTCAGTCTTGCCTATTCCCATAGTCATGTGACCCAATTCCTATAAAAAAATCTCTTAATTTTATATAATATATTATATATGCATGTACATGTGTCTATATTCTGTCAGTTCTGTTTCTCTGGAGAACCCTAATATATCCTCCTTTTTTTTTTTTTTAGCTAATTTGTAGAAAGAACCTGGTCATTTGTCCTGACATTTCCCACAGTCTAGATTTTGTTGTTGCAACCCTGTGATATCATTTAACATACCTCATATTAGTTCAAATTCAGGTTTGATCTTTCAAGAAGTCTACTTCAGAGGAGCTGTTGTGTTCTTCCATTAGGAGGCAGGAAATATCTACTACTTCTCTTTGGGGAATGTGAGCAGCCATTGACCATCATAGCCTACATCCTTTATTTCACTGGGGAGTACAAACTGGTGATATTCTAATTCCATCATTAGTTGTTTACTTTTAAATCAAAGATTATTAATTCAGAACTACTACCCACAAAAAAAGATGACTTCCTACAAGAAAATCCTCTTCTGGAACCTGAGATAAGTCTTCTCCCCTCTCTAGAACTGCATTGAAAAGTGGCTAGTTCCACTTCGTGTTGTGCTGTAAATGGAAAAAACATATCAGATTTCAAAGTCTTAGTATAAAAAAGGAATGTAAAATATTTTATTAATAATTTTTACATTATTGTTGAGATGATGTTTTGAATATTTAATGAAATACATTATTAAAAACATTAAAATTAATATTATGTTTATTTTTACCTTTATTAATGTGGTTATTGGAAATTTTTATATTACTTATGTGGTTCCCATTGGATTTCTGTTGGACAGTGCTGGTGTAGGATCTAGTTGTCATTCATTAACTTTTCCAATGATTATTGAGCTCTAACTATGTGTCAGGCACTGTTCTGAGAATATGGCACTGAATTAAACAGACAAAGCTCCTGCCCTCATGGAGCTTGTATTCTAGGAGAAAATAAAGAATTAGCAAATATCCAGCAAATCAGGTAATGAAGTGTTTGGGGGGGAGGGCGGGAAGCTAAGGAGGGCCCCTCTGATTAGAAGATCATTGATCAGAAAACTGAAGGAGGTAAACTGGTGGTCTCTGTGGATATCTG
Organism: Dasypus novemcinctus; assembly: GCF_030445035.2. NCBI lineage: Eukaryota > Metazoa > Chordata > Mammalia > Cingulata > Dasypodidae > Dasypus > Dasypus novemcinctus. The sequence goes on from NC_080696.1 coordinate 46,995,456, forward strand.
GAGGAAGAACTTGAGACAGATGTTAGGAGTGAGGACCAACTTAAAAGACCAAAATAAGGACTTTGGTTTTGTTTTTTTTTTAATACTGGTTTTGCACTAGGCTGAATAGCATTCTATTGTATGGATGTGCCACAAATTGTTTATTCATTCACCAGCTGATGGACTGGAGAAAATTTGAAGACAATAAAGGAGAAAATGAGAAACAGAAAGTATGATAAATACTTAGAAAGATAGAAAGGAGGCCTAAAATAATAGTATTTATAATAAAGATCGGAGGATTAAACTCATCAATCAAAAGAAAGAGACTCTAAGATGAACAAAACATGATACAGCAACGTGCTATATATTTATAAGAAAACACTTAAAGAATTCAGAGACACTAAAGATGGAGGAATCAAAAAGGATACACTGCATCCACTGACAGATTGTTGAACAAATTGTTGTTCTTTTGGTTTGCACCAGGACGTGAAAGAAAAAAACTCCCTGTGCTTTCCGTCTGTCTTTGTGGCAGCCCAGATGGAATAGGGGAATACATACACAGAAAAATTAAAAAGGATACAGATGAATATGAACCCAAAGAAAGCTGGGTGATTGTCCTAAAATCTGACAAATCAAGATTCAGTGCAAACAATATCACAAAAACAACAATAGATTTAAAATACAGCAATCAGTAATCATACATTTTCACCAAAAAATGCAGCTTTAAAACATAAAGCATTTGAGGCCCAGTGGGATGGAAGAAGAGCAGAGGCCCCAGGCCTTTTGAGACAGAGGTACCTCCTTGATTTCACCTTTCCTTCTATCTACACCTGCACATCAGAACCACCTGGGAAGATTAAAAACCCTAATCCCTGAGCCATACCCAAGACCAATTAAACAAGAATTTCAGGAAGCAGATGTGGCTCAAGCAATTGAGCTCCCACCTACCATATGGAAGGCCCCAGGTTTGGTTCCCAATGCCTCCCAGAGAAGACAAGCAAGACAGTGAGCTGGCGCAACAGGCAGGAGTGACAAACTGATGCAACAAGATGATACGACAAGGAGACACAAAGAAGAAACACAATGAGAGAGACAACAAGGCAGGGAGCAGAGGTGGCACAAGTGATTGAGCAACACTCTCCCACATGGCAAGTCCCAGTTTCAGTTCCCAGTGCCTCCTAAAGAGAAGATGAGCAGACACAGAGAGCACACAAAATCTTTATTTTAAAGATATAAATAAAATATATCTTTAAAAATAAATAAATAAATAAGAATTTCTGGGGGTGAGACCCAGGCACAAATATCTTTTAGAACTCCCCCAAGTGGTTGACAGGGGTAAATTAATATCTACAGGGAAAATGATCCATTTATTCTTTCACTCTTTTATTACACTCACACACTTATCCATATTTTCATCCATAAAACTAATAGTAGTTAGACACCTACTACTGCCTAATTGTGCCAGGCACAGTCTGAGATGACGAAGCTGCAGTATGAACAGAGTCAGAATTCCCACGCTCATTGAGCTACAGTCTGGAATCTAGAGGAGAGTTTACCCACGGGAAAAGGAGTTGTGCATTTTGGGGTTTGGGGATTTGGAAGAAGAGGCCACTGGTTCTCTTCCAGTTGGGGAAAAAAAAAAAAAACCTTAAGCATCAACTTATAGAATTGCATAAAGAAATAAATTAACAACTGTAGTGATGAATTTAATTCATCTCCCCCAGAAATTGATCAAGCAGACTAATAAACAAATTTCTCAATCAGCAAGGTAACAGGTATCTATGGGACTCTATACCTAATAATCAATCAAGACATTCTTTTCAAGAACACAGGAAACATCATTGAAATTCACCACTAAAATAAACCAAAATAAATGTCAAAGGATCAACATCAATAGGCGCTCTTCTCTGGCCATAATACAATAGACTAACAAAGGATAACAACCAAATTCTCATGTATCTAGAAACTGAATGATATACTACTAAATAACCTATAAACCAATAAGGAAATTACAAGAACTAAGCATTTGACAGGTCAAAATTTGAGGAAATAAGCTAAAGCAATACCTGGAAGAAAATGTATACTTTGAAAAATGTTTATCATAAAATCAGAAAGATCTAATATAACCAAGATAAGTGTTCAGTAAGGAAGTTGGGAGAAAGAAGAGAGATGATGACTGTTTGGATGACAGTAATCAAGATGGAGAAATATGGGCAGATTTGGGGTACGTTTTAAAGGTAGAGTCAATAAGCTGCATGGATGAGATTGGAACTCAGTGGAAAAGGTCATGACTAGAGATATGAATGTTGGAGTCATCACATATAAGGAGTATTTAAAATCACAGTCAGTGAGTATAGATAAAGTAGAAAGCCTAGGTGAGCTTACTAGAACCTAAAGTCTGGACCTACACTAGGCGAATCCAAAGACCTCATCCTGTTGGGGTCCCAGGGTATTTTAGGCACAGAGATGATACCTCAGACCAACAAGGTTCACCAGAGCCTAGTGTGAAACCAGAACACCCAATAAAGAACAAATGTCAGGTAGACCAGATATCATCACCACCATGATCATCTTTCCTGCCTTCCTTCCCTCAGGCAGATAGTAATATTATTCCCATTTTTGAAAGGGGAAGTTGAGGTTCAGCAATATTTGGTAATTTCGTGCACAACAGAGATAGGACTCAATCCCAGACCTGTAGCACTGTCCTGTCAGTGCAAGGATGGTCACAGACACATTGCTTACAATGGCAGAAAACTGGAAACAATTCAAACTGTTTGTTAAGGGAGTGTTCAAATAAATAGTGTTCAAACAAATATCATTTAAGACCTATTCTGAAGTCCAGGATAGGTGCAGCAGCAGGAGCACTGGATGTGGATTCACCATTAGGGATCAAGCCCAACTTGACAGTAGATAGATGTGTGATCAGTCATTCTCTGAGCCGCCACTTCCCCATCTGTTCAGTGGGGAGATGACTCCCTTTCCTAGTGGCCCCAAAGATCTACAGTGAGAGCCAAACAGAAATGGATGTGAAAACCTTTAATTTCTATACGGGGCTGTGTGCAGGTGAAAGGGGACAGCTGCTGTTGTCAGAATTCTGAACAGGACTGGCTCCACTCAGGTGACTCTTGGAGGGTCTCCTTCCAGGAGTGTGACGGGGTCAGATATTGAGATCCCCATGCCTTTCCAGCTTTGCACACCCAGAAGACTCAAACAATCAGAGCCTTTCTGTTGTGGCTGTAGCAGTTTGATACTACTTATGAATTCCAAAAATAGGTATTGGATTATGTTTGTAAACTGGCCTGTTCCTCTGGGCATATTAGATTGTATTAACTTCAGAGGTTTCACTTTTACTGGATTAAGTTATAATTAGGGCTTTTATTGGACCACATCAGTAAGACGATGAGTCCCTGCTCCCTTGGTGGGCAGGGACTCACAGCGAAAATGAGATGGCAGAGGAGAGAGTGGGAGTTTTGACGCAGGAAGTAAACACACAGTTGAAGAACACAGAGGAATAGAGATGGCTCCATAGACATGGCAGAGGTCCCAGGAAGAGACAGAGCCTGACAGTTTACAGATGACCTTATGAAGAGACCAGAGCAGCTGAGCCCTGAGAAGAAAGAACCCTAGGAGAGAGATGTTTAGGAGGAAGAGGAACGCTGAACCATCACAGAGACCGGCAGTCATCTTGCTCCAACATGTGGCAACAGACTTCGGTGAGGGGAGTAATTTACTCTTTATGGCCTTGTGAATGTAAGCTTCTACCTCGAATAAATACCCTTTATAAAAACCAACTGGGGAAGTGGATAGGGTGTTCGTCTACCACATGGGAGGTCCGTGGTTCAAACCCTGGGCCTCCTTGACCCATGTGGAGCTGGCCCATGTGCAGTGCTGATACACGCAAGGAGTGCTGTGCCATGCAGGGGTGACCCTGCGTAGGGGAGCCCCACGTGCAAGGAGTGCGCCCCATAAGGAGAGCCGCCCAGAGTGAAAGAAAGTGCAGCCTGCCCATGAATGGCGCCGCACACATGGAGAGCTGACACAAAAGATGACACAACAAAAAGAAACACAGATTCCCATGCCGCTGACAACAACAGAAGTGGGCAAAGAAGAACACGCAGTAAATGGACACAGAGAGCAGACAACGGGGGGGTTAGGGGGGAAAAGGGAGAGAAATAAAATTAAAAATAAATAAATAAATAAATCTTTTTAAAAAATAAAATAAAATAAAAACCAACTGATTTCCGATATTTTGCATCAGCACCCCTTTAGTGACTAATACAGAGGCCTTCCTATGGCGATACCCCTCCGCACAGTGCAAGGAATCCGAAGACCTAGAGGAAGTGCCCACCTGAAGCCCTTCTCCCTTTCTAGACCATACTGCAGTAACCCAGGACCCCAGAATGCCCCACCTAAATGGTCCTGAACTTGCTTCCAGGACCTGCATGAATCCTTCTTTGGTTCCTTCCTTCCAAGAGTGCACTGTCCCTGGCATGTGCACCCCTAGGCTCAAAGGAGGTTATTTGCAAATGGGGTGGAGAGTTGGGAGAGAGCTTAGAAATGCAGGGTGTGGTGACCACATGCCAGAAGACAGACCTTTCATGGTGACAGAGCTGGGGCTGGGAAGAGAAGAAGATGAGCTACAGGCCAGAGCTGCCTTTTGTACTCTTGCCCCAGACCCCACAAATATTAGGGCATCACACAAACATCATAATGCTGGTCATATCCCTCCCCTTCCCCTATGAGTCTGGTGTTAAAACACAAGAAACAAAAACCATCTTTGCTGGAAGCCTAATTATGGTGAGCAGCCTGGCAGTGCTGTATATAGACTCTGCTTTGGGGGAAATGTGCTGATTTATGCAGTTTCCAACATTTAAAGGTGAAGACCAGACTGGGGCTGAATCAGATCACATGGTTCTACAGGACAAAGCTTCAGTCCTGGGCTGCTGAGAAAAAGTTTGTAAAAGATTATCTAACCCTTCCTGCCCTTCCTTCCCACACCCAGCTACCAGCTTCTTCTTTGGTTCTCTGGCCATTCCTTTCTGCTGAAGACCCAAACTGGTCTCATTGACATTGAGGCAGAAGCCAATAATTACTGCATACCTGCTCTGTGCCAGGCCCTGGGGAAACTGATGTGAACCAAGGCCTCTGAAATCTCATAACCTAGTGAGGCAAAAGACACACAGACAGACACTCTTGGGGTGGCAAGGTCTGTCCAGCTATGGAAATTAGCAAAAATGGCACCCAACTCCCCCCTCACTGTATCTGCACCTTTTTGCTATGTTACTTTGAGCCTCCTCCCACTCTGGCTCTGGGCTCAGCCATATGACTTTTGGGGCTGATAGGGTACTAGAAAACCTGAAGCAAGCAAAGGCTTGAAAACACTCGGGCAGTGGGGCTTGTCCTCTTTTACAGCAAATCTGGGTTAGCCTGGTAGAGAAGAGAGACCACATGAAGCCATGTAGACTGATTCCTAGACATCCCAGATGGGACCATTGGAAACTAGCCAGCCCGTCAACCCACCAGTACACAGCAGCCAGCCTTGTCCAGAAGAGCCACCCAGCTGAGCCAAGTCCACACTGCCAACCTACAGAACTGTAACTTAAATAAAGAGTTGTATTAAGCCCTCCACAGCAAAGGAGAGGGTGGAGATGGACTTTAGGGTGAGTAGGATTCACCAGGTAGACAGATGAGGAAGGGTAAGCCAGACACAGGGAACAGCATAAGCAAAGGCATGGAGATGTGACCTATTACTCTGCTTTTGGAGGATGAAGTCATCCAAGATGACTAGATGAGGGACCTCTGGGGACAGATGAGGCTGGTAAGTTAGGCAGAGGCTGGGCCACAGGAGACCTGAAGCTTCAGCCGTGGGTTGTTGAGCAAAAGTTGGCAGACTTTCCTCCTCCCTCCTCTCGCCCCTGACTCCAGACAGGAGGTGCTGCCAAGATCCCAATGTTTCCAAACAGTCTATGACCACCAGCAGTGTTGTCTGGCATGTTGGATCCTCAGAATCAGGGACAAGGAGGGACAGGTACAGACAAGGAGAACAGCTTCATGAAATCATCCCCAAGAGCCAGCTGGTCCAACACCCTCTAAAGTAGGACTCAACAACACACTCCTTACATATCTTCAGTGACGGGGTGCTCAGTATTCTCTCTGCCCAAGGTTCTCCATCGAAGTTCTTCATCACAGGTTTATTGGTCCAAGCCTCCTGCTTCCATCCACAGCAGCCTCGAGGGGTGGCTGATGCCCATAGTAACCCCCAATTTGTCTCTTCTCCAGGCAGAACATAGTCCTGCAGTGATGTGACTTAGGAAGAAAGGGAAGGGGAGGTCATCTCCCTCATTCCCCCAACCTCTATGAATGGAGCCTAAAAACAGCTTTCACGGCAGCCACCTCGGTCCATTCCCAGGACACTCTCCCCTCACCCCCCAATAAGGCTGTGTTTTGTAGACACTTCTTTACAGCTAAATTGCAATTATTTCCTCGCATGACAAGACCATGACCTCTTAAAAAATAGGCCCTAGAGCAAATTCATCTTCACCCCTCTCCACCCCATCAAACCTGGCACAAGGCTAGACACAGAGTAGTGGCACAGCAAACACCTGCTGAATGATGAATCAAGTTCCAGAAGACTAAGAGCTACGGTATGGAAAGTACTGGGCAAAGCAGCCTAGCCTCGTGCCAAGAACGTGGGCTCAGGAGCTGGACTGCTTGGGTTCAAGTGTCTGTTCTCACTAGCACATCTCCTAAGGTCACGGGTTATTTAAACTGTTTGAGAGAAACACAGCCATATCGATCAGATACCTACAAACTATAGCTGGAGGTAATTTGCAGTTTCAACATTAGCTTGTGCTACTTGCCTTTTGATGATGTCATATCTTTGTGAAGCTGGATTTTCAGGGATTATTGTGAAAGAAATCAAGTGCCATGTGAAAATCAGTGTAGAATAGGAAATGAAGGTGGCGCTGTCCAATCTGATTCTGAGGTTCAGGAAGTTGTGCTGTGCCCAACAGGCACACACATCCCATGACTACATAATCCAGGTTACTTAAGAATGGAATAAAAATATTTTTCCTTCACTTTATATGAATTATGTTTTCAAGTGACTATTAAGCTGTTAGGACATAAATATTATAACTTCTTTGGACTCAATTACTTAATAAACAGAACAATTAGGTATTCCTTTTGGCCGTAGGGTACCAGGGGAAAAAATTACTGCGGCTCTAAGTATACTAGGAACAAAGAAATTGCATTTTACTTCACCTCTCCTCATTCTCAGTTTCCCTATGCATATATTGGGGTTGGTAATAATATGCTATAAGATTGTTGAGAGGACTAAATAAGTGAGGATATGTGCAGTGTTTAGAACAGTGAGTGGCACATAATTACTGCTGTATCTGTGTTGTTACTATTATGTAGAGATGCCAAATCAATAGCTGGTGAGATTATAGGGGAAATGTTAAAAACACATCTCTTTGACTTCAATAACTTCTGACACCAACAATACAAGTCTGACTTGACCCAGAGTTGGGTCAGGTTGAGGAAGCATCTTTCTTTAGGAGGTACCAGGGACTGAACCCAGGACCTCACACATGGGAGGCAGGCGCTCAACCACTGAGCTACACCCGCTCCCCAAGGAAGCATCGTTAACAAGACTGCCCACACTTCAGACACCAGCCACAAGTTTAAGTCTTCCCAGGCCACCCACACTTCTGACCAACTGGCTACAAATTCAGGGGTTCCCACCACCCCCTCAGGTCTGGTAATTTGCTATCACAACTCACAGAACTCAAGAAAGCATTACACTCAGAGTGCTTAGATGGGTGGTCTTGGTAGCAAGTCCAGCCCCCAACTCTAAGACTACAGGCATCGCATTAGCATAAACGATCAGGTATAGTCAGGTGCACCATAAATAACAAGAGACACTCCAATCATGGGAAATTCCAAAGATGTAGAGGGTATCTCCCAGGAAGTGAGTGGGCCAAAGACCAGGCAAATTCTTTATTATATTACAGCAGTAGAGAAGAGTTTTCTAGCAACCTCTTCAGGCATTCTCTTGTTTTATTAACAAATACATTACAAGGAGCACTAGCAGGGAAATCATACGGAGATGTGTTTCAGCTACAATTCAGCCTTGAAACCTTGAACAAGGCCCCTACCTCTTCCTGAGCCTCAGTTTCCATTTCTGCATTTTATCCATTTTATACATGTTGTGGTGTCAGTGGTTCTGGGGCAGGGATGTCGGCGGTGGGGGTGGGTTTAAGACTCTTTCTTCAGGTGTGTGAACACCAAGGGAGACCAGACCCCGGATGTGGAAGCGCCCTGAACTACAAAGAACAGAGCAAATACCAGGGAGTGGGTGATTAATACTGTGCACTTGATAAAGCTAATTATGAACCATCTTTATCACCTTGTTGAGGCGAGTTCCCCTGAGGCTCTGGAAGCCACAATCTGAAAGAATGAGTTTCTTGGCTTAGTCTGAGTTGAAGGTAATTAAGCATGTCAGAGTTACAAAACCACATGGCTTTAAACTGATTCAGACCTTTCACTAAATGAGACCATGGTAGAAAGTGTCGCCATAGTGAGGTTTTACCAGCTGTATAATCAGTTCCGTATTCAATTCCTTAGATAGAGATTTGCTGATAAACCAACCTACCGTTTTTAAAATGTAGTTTTGTCTTCAGGAAAAATAATAATAATAAAGCCTTCTTTTAAAAGAGATCCTCAGTTTTCATCAGATCAAATTTCCTTTGCCTTTTGCCTCTAGGGTTCCTAGGGATACTGATTTTATTTTTTTTAATGCCGAGTTTATTCCTTTATTAGATAGTCATTGAAATCGACCTCATTCCCATGGAGGGGTGATTATGGGCACAGAAAATGCATTCATTCCTTTTACAAGGCTGGTGGCTGGCAGGAGTTATTCTGCAAGTAGATTCAATGGAAATGTTAAATTTTATAAAACGAGGACTGAGAGTATCATAAAACTGATTTTGATATGTATTCCTAAATTTTAAAAAAAAAAAAAAAAAGGAAAAATGTTTTCTCTCAGATGAAGGGCTCTCTACATGGATAGGTGGGACTTTGAAAAAGAAGGCAGGTCTCTCTCCCTGACCTCACCCCACCAGTCTCCAGGCTGCCCAGGTATGGCTGAGCCTGGAGCAGGGAGCAGACCTTCTTATCTTTCCCAGGGGGAGCCAGGGGCACCCGGCATTTGGACATAATGAGATAGGAATGGTTAGACTCAGCCCAAAAATTATCTTTTTTTAATATATATTTTTCATTTTTTTAATACCCCAATTCATTTTTATTATCTTTTTTTAAAGATACATAAGTAACACAAAATGTTACAATAAAAAATATAAGAGGTTTCCAAAATACCCCATTCCCCACACCCCCATTCCTACATCGACTTCTTTCATTAGGGTGGTACATTCATTGCATTTGATGAGTATACTTTGGAGCACTGCTACACCACACGGATTATGGTTTATGTTGTAGTTTACACTCCCCCCCAGTCCATTTAGTGGGTTATGGCAGGATATATAACAACCTGCACCTGTTCCTGCAATATCAACCCCAAGTCCCGAAAATGCCTCCATATCACACCTCTTTTTCCCTCTCCCTGCCTTCAGCAACTCCCGTGGCCACTCTCTCCACATCAGTGATATAATTTCTTCCATTGCTAGAGTCACGGAATATCAGTAAGTCCACTCTAATCCATGTTTTATTCCTTAGCTTGTAAAATTCACCTTGCACCATACTCGAGACTCAAGCTATGACCGCAAAGACACCCTAGTAGTGTAAATGAGAGAATTAACAATTGATTATGATTACTGAATCACTAGATAGATACTTTTTTCTTACTTTTCCAGTATGATATAGAATAACCAAAAGTTAATACCTGAAATTACTAAAACTCACAGGTCTCACCTATGTTTTTGGTTATTCTGAACTGGTCTCAGCTTTCTTCATGTGTATTCTCGACTGGCCTCACTCCACTCTTCCCTGTTTGAATCCATAAGACCCCCAAACTCCTCAAACTCAGGGAGATAGATTTTAGGCCATTAGGCCATCTGAGCTCCTACACACTGGCAGTAAGCTCTTTGTTGCTTTGAAACACCAGTGTCTCAGGAACTGGTCATTTGAAGCACAGCAGACAAAGAATCCCATCTTTACTCAGTATCAGAGGAAAACCAGATGTGAACACTTCTCACAGTTGGAGAGAGGTAGGATCAGGACTGAGTGTCCTTCCTACATAGCTTCCAGAGTCAGGTGGCCTGGGTTCGAATCCTGACTCAGCCACTTACTAGCTGTGTGACTTTGAGCAAGTCACTTAAACTTTCTGTGCTTTTCTTTTCTCCTCTGCCAAGTGGAAGTAACAATCTAGTGATTATGAGAATCAAATGACAATATTTATAAGGTACTAGGAATTGGGACAGGCATACATGTTTGATGAAAGCAAAAAGCAGGGGTTTTATCTTGTGTCTGGCAAACATTGACCTCCCACATTCCCAGACTGCATCTCACGATGATCCATTTTCCCGGTGAGCTCACAGCTCACTTTCTGACTTTTGGCCATTCCTACTGTAGCTGGATTTCTCTAGGTTCTTGGCTGTTACATAAAAGAATTTAAGAACATGCCAGTTTAGTTAGGCCAGTAGTTAAATAAGGAAATGGGAGAAGAGAATAGAAATGGGCGAAAATAACAGATCATGGGTCCCCAGTTACATTTGTGGGCTGCTCCAGGCAGAGAGAGAGATTTAGCCTGTGCAGTTGCTTTTTAAACCATTTATTATTCCTCCCCTTGCTCAGGTTCAGCAGAAGGGCCCCAGCTGTTTGCTGTTTTGATTAATTAACTCACCCTCCCAAAGATAAAGCCCTTCGAGTGTATCTGGGGCTTTTCCTTGACCCCAGATGAAATCTCATTCCAAATGGGGAACTCTCAAGGGGTTCTTTCAACAACTTTCTGGTGGGGTCCTTCCCTCAGGGGGCTTCCATGGCCACGTGTTTCACGGCCATGATTTTCTTCCAGGTTTTAGATTAATCTTTCCATTCCCTAAACTAGCCTGCCTCACTACCTTCCATTTCAGGGAAAAGTCTGTCAAACCTTGACATTGTTCAACAACCCTCTGGTTTTTCCTGCCTTTCCCACCAAAGCTCCAACCCTCCCTCTCAGCGCAGCTTTCCTTCTTCACAGAGAAAATAAGGTTATCAACCAGAACCCCCTCAGTCTTCCTCCATTCTCCTCACTCTGTCCTGCCCCTGGCCACACCCCCACACTCAGCCACCCTCCTTCCTGCCACAGTGGAGAAGGTCCCATTACTCCTTCATCTGAGGCTGAGGCTGGTTGTCCTCCCTGGTGGGGCGTGTACAAGGACACCTAGCCATGGAACCAGTGCAGACTGACATCTAGCCCATCTTTGCTTTCCAAGTCCTACATCCTGACAGAAGACTGCAGACACCCATTCAAACTTGCTTTTTCTAATTCATCCACCCAGAAGGACCTGTTTTTTTTAAATTTGAGCAAAGGTATCTTACAGGCAAAGTGGGGACCCTGGACCCTGAGCTCAAAATCTCAGACACCTCTGCTGTGGCAGTATGGCATTGTTTATGAATTCCAAAAATAGATATTCGATTGTGTTTGTAAACTGGTCTGTTCCTCTGAGCATATTAGGTTGTATTAGATTCAGAGGTTTCACTTTTACTTTATTAAATCAAGATTAGGGCTTTTATTTGATCAGATCATTAGGGCTACCCAGTTTGAGTCCCTGCCTTCCCCCTCCCCCAACTTTGTGGGCCATATAAATGGATGCTCAATCAAAGACAGTAAAGAAAACACACAGAGAAGGAGAACACAGAGAGGTTAGTTTTAGACACTGGAGCCCCAGGGAGAGAGCCAAGCCATTCGCCTGATAGTTAGCAGCTGAAGAGAACAGCACTCTAAATAGCTGAGAAAGCCTGGAAAGCAATGAATCCCAGGGAGAGAGATGAGCTTTATGCTAGTCTATAGCTGAGATCAGAAGGAGCTGGGACTGCAGAACCTTAAGGGGAAGAGGAAGGCTGAGCCCTCACAGAGACCAGCAGCCATCTTGCTCTAACACATGGCAGCAGAATTTGGTGAGGGAAGTAACTTATTCTTCATGGCCTTGTGACTGTAAGCTTCTACCCCAAACAAATACCCTTATAAAAGCCAACAGGTTTCTGATATTTTGCATCAGCACCCCTTTGGCTGACCAATATACCTGCTCTTTCAGTCTATTCTCAGTCACCTCCATATTAGGCTCTTCTTCTCAACCAGCTACTACCTTTGCTTCTTGAGCTACCATGGGCAGAGGACAACTCTAAAGAAAATTGTCCAAGACGTGGGAACGGGGCAAAAAAAATTATCGCTTGTTCCTTCAGTGCTGTGTGTTGCCAGGCAGATGCCTCCAGCCCCATTTTCTGATTTTCTAGGAACTGTGCTGTCCAATATGGTGGCCACTAAGCGCATGCAGCTATTGGGCCCTCGAAATGTGGCTAGACCAAATTGAAATGGGTAGTAAATGTAAAATGAGTGCTGGATTTAAAAATGTAGTCAGGGAAAAAAAATGACAAATTTCTCATTAATTTTTGTATTACATGTTGAAATGATACTATTGTGAAAATATTGAGTCAAACTTATCAAAATTCATTTTAACCTGTTTCTTTTTTTTACCTTTTTTAACATGACTACTAGAAATTTTTAAATTACATACATGGCTTGCATTTGGGGCTTGTGTTATTTTCTATTGGACAACAAGGCTCTTAGACAGTGTACTTTTGTTTGACTTGCTATTTATTCTTGATTATGTTACTTCACAATTATGAAAGAATAGTTAATCAAGAGTGATCAATGAATTTTATCCTGTAAATATGTAGATGAAAATACTAAACCCAAAGATTACGCATTTGTTAAGTTCTTTAGGAACATTATTCCAGCATTCTTTCTTTAAGAGTCTACAAATATTTCTCTCTCCTATACATTTTTGTTGCTCTTGATGTTGTGGTCTCTTTTCCTTATAGCTTTTTTTCCTTTTTCTTTTCTTATTGCACAAACTAGCATGACCAATAAAATGTTAGTAAGGTACAATTACTGTGTACATCTTTTTCCTACACTTTTCTGAACTCTCCTTATCATCTTGTTGCTTCTCTCATTAATGAGTTAATCAAATCTTTTATATATGCTCCCACTATATATGAAAATTAAGTTTCTAACATTTTGGAAATTATACTTTGACAAGGGGATTCTGAGAACAATGGAGCTTTTTACTTCCAATCCCAATTCCAGGCTATTGCCTTTTCTGAGCAAGAGCGAGTTTCTGCAGAGATCACTGTCAGGGGCCCCCACCCTCTTGGTGTGGGCCAACTTTCAGTATCCATATATCCTGCATGAGACTACTAAGCCTTCCTGACACCTGAAAGGCCAGGAAGTTGTTGACATGGGCTAAATTACCCACCCTCAATTCTGGGAGAATTCAGAGAGACTGAGTAACAGAGAAATCTTCCTTGGATGCTTTGGCAGGGGACTGACAGACTCCCATGAAGAACAGGTCTTCAGAACCAGAGACCATTTTTATATTTCTCTGCCCACCTTTAAGAACACTCCCTACCCAGATCCACACCCCAAGGAGCACGCGGCAAAAGATAACAGCCTAACTAAGAGGCTTCATAAGAGGACGAGGTAGAACAATCAGATCACATGTCCATTGAATAAAAGTCAGCTGGAAGAGACAAATTAACACCCAAAATTTTAAAATTATAATGACTTTAAGAAACTCCAAATGCATCACAAAAAGAATTTCTGAGGCTTAAAAACAAGAGATTTGAGCTTGTTTTTTAAACGAGAAGATGAATTAAAGGAGAAGATGTCATTGTCAAGTCTTGAATCAGAAACCTGGAAGATCAAGTATAAGGAATATCTTAAGCTTAGAGAAGAAAGATAATAAGATAAAAGTCATGAGGGAAAAGATAAAAGATTTTGAGGAAAGATCTAGGTGTCCTGACATGCAGAGTAGAAGTTCCAGGCATAGAAAAAAAAGAGTAAGAAGAGAGGCAATAATTAAGCACACATCAGAAGAATGTTTCCCTGAGCTGAATAAAGATCTGAACAGCCCATTCAATCCACTGAGACAAACTGCCACCTAAGATCCTGTATTGGGCTAAAAATCCATTCACATGATGGGAAAGAAGAAATATATAAAAGATTATGCAAGAACTCACGGATGAACCAGCAGATAAATGACAACATGTATGAGTACAAAATGGTTGCTGCTTTACTTCTGCCTTCCAAAAATCTCACAAGAGTCTTTCTTGTGGCCCATCCTAATGAGAATTATATAGGCAAGGGAATTTGTGAAATGCAGTTCAGTCAAACTGAGTTCACACATTAAGGGTAAAAGAACTAAATGGGCAGTTTTAGCTACTGCCCATTGCAGGGGAGCAGAATTTGTGGTTTAAGTTCAGTCAAGTTATTTACCTCCTGAAAAAAAAACTTTTGGAGGAATACTCTAGAGTCTTCACAATATTACATTTCAAATCCAGAACACAATCCAAAATTACTAAACATATGAATGAAAACAAAAGCACTTAAGAGAAAAAGCAACCAAGTGAGACCAGCTTTGATGACCCAGTGGCTGGAATTAGAAAACAAGGCATGGAAGAAATAAGACATTCAGATTCTCCTTCAAGACTCCTGTGAGGCGTCTGGTTAGTTGTTATAATAACTCCTTCAGGGTCTGACTAATCTTTTGAGCCAAAGTTATAATCTTCTCTAGGTGAGCTCTAGTCAATGACTGAGTAAAGCAATGGTATTTAGGTCTAGTCTTTTTTGGCCAATGGAAGACTACTCTAATGGACAACTATTCCTACAGAGCTTCCTATCAGGCTGGTAGAGATAGTATTAGATGCACATCATGATCTGATGGCTCCCCTGCCCAATCAATCCTGCCTTCTCCCATTTCCTTTCACAGGTGTTACTCTACAATAAATTTTTGCACTTTTTAATCTGTCTAAGTATCTGCTTCCCAGAAATTCCAACCAGAATAAAATAATTTTCAAGTAGCTATTATAACTATACTCAAAGATCTAAAAGAAAATACTTCAAATAAATGAACAAATAGGAAATATCAATAGATAAAACTACAGAGAAGAACCAAATGAACATTCTAAGACTAAAAAATACAATGTCTGGGATGGGTTTAACAACTTATTGGACCTGACAAAAGAATAAATAAAGATGAATATAGGTCAAGAAAAATTAACCAATCTGAAGAACAGAAAGAAAAGATCAAAAATTTTAAACAAAACCTCAGTGACCTGTGGGACAATATCAAAAGGTTTAACACGTATAATTTGAGTTCCAAAAGGTGAGAAGAGAGAATGGGACAAAACAATTTTTTGAAGAAATGATGGCCAAAATTTTTCCATTTTGTTGAAAGTAAGAAATTTTAGAGATTCAAGAAGCTTAGAAAACCCTAACCAGGAAAAAAGACAGAGAAAAACACACAGAGGTACATCACTAACAAACTGCTAAAAACTAAATATAAAGAAAATATCTTGAAAGCTGTCAGAGAACAATTATACATTGCATTATGGGGAGCAATGATTCAAGATACTGCTAACTTCACATCAAACATAATGGAGGCTGAAAGATAATGAACTAATATCTATAGAACGCTTTAAATACTGTTCAATTCAGAATTTAACATCCACAAAAATATACTTCAAAAATGAATGTAGGGAAGCCGATGTGGCTCAAGCAACTGGGCTCCCGTCTACCATATGCAAGGGCCAGGATTTGATTCTTGGAGCCTCCTGGTGAAGGCAAGCTAGCCCAGGTGGCAAGCAGGCCTGAGTGGAGAGCTGGCCCATACGGAGTGCTGGGCTGTGTGGCAAGCTGGCCCAAGCAAAGTGCTGGCCTGCACAGGAATGCTGGCCAACATGGCAAGCTGGCCCAAGCGGAGAGCTGGCACAGCAAGACACAAAAAGAGACACAGAGGAAAGACAGCAAGAGACACAGTAGACCAGGGAGCTGACTGAGGTAGTGCAAGAGATTGAGCATCTCTCTCCCACTATGGAAGGTCGCAGGATCAGTTCCCAGTGCTACCTAAAGAGAAGACAAGCAGACACAAAGAATGCACAGTGAATGGACACAGAAAGTAGACAATGGGGTTGGGGTAAATAAATCTCTTTTTTTTTTAAATAAATGTAGACTTTTAAGAAGACAATGGACTAGAAAGGCATGCGACTCTCTTCTCTCCCAGAAAAATAACTAGAGGACATGCTGAAATGGCCTGAAAAAAAAATCTTCTAGGGTTTAGGACACCAGACAAAAGCTGGACACCACCCAGAAGAGTAAGGGGCAAAGGAAAAGAATCACAATGGCATAACTGTGAGTTAAAAGCCACGGCTGCTGCGAAGTGGACTTGGCCCAGTGGCTAGGGCGTCCATCTACCACATGGGAGGTCCGCGGTTCAAACCCCGGGCCTCCTTGACCCATGTGGAGCTGGCCCACGTGCAGTGCTGACACATGCAAGAAGTGTCATGCCACGCAGGGGTGTCCCTGTGCAGGGGAGCCCCACGCACAAGGAATGTACCCCATAAGGAGAGCTGCCCAGCGCAAAAGAAAGTTCAGCCTGCCCAGGAATGGTGCCACACACACACAGAGCTGACGCAGCAAGATGACGCAACAAAAAGAAACACAGATTCCCAAGCCGCTGACAATAACAGAAGCGGACAAAGAAGATGCAGCAAATAGACACAGAGAACAGACAACTGGGGTGGGGGGGTGGAGAAATAAATAAATAAATCTTAAAAAAAAAAAAAGCCTCGGCTGCTACTGCCAGCAACCTCCCCCACACTTAAGACATGCTTCTTAATTCTTAGGTCTCTGGGCCAGCTACAGACATAGGGGGCTCCAGGGATCAACCTCCCCAGGAGAGGAGACAGAGAGGGAGACAGCCTAAGCTTGACTCAGCTTTTGACCCATGAATTTGGTTTCCTGTGTCCCAAGAGCCCTTCCAGGCCAGGAGAGGCCATGCCCTTGTTTGCCTTGGGAGCCAGCAAGGGGCTAAATAGAGCCGTAGTAAATTGATCCAACCCTCCCAATCTCCCTCTCTACTAACCAGGACTGGTTGTTGAGGATGCAAAGAGGAGTAGAATTATTTCCTACCTGGGGAAAAGAGAGAGGGCTGCCAGCAAAGGCTGGAGAACTTTCTCTGAGAAGGTTTGAATTACAAGGCTCTTACCCTCCAGGCAGGAAACTATGTCACTTTGATCCAGTCCATATTGCAGCAAACACACTCCAGCCAGGCATTGAACTGAGAGCACTGCCAAAACGCACCATCTGCTGGCAGACCGAGGAAGTGCATGTGAAGAAATTAAAAGTAAATAAGGGAAGTGTTTTCTGACCTTTACAGCCTGCCTCCCCAAGGCCCTAGGAAGCAAGTCTGCAACACATTACAGGGTCTAGAGCTCAGTTTTGAGCAACCAACAGGGACAATCCTAATGATCCAGGATGAACAAAGAACCAAAGAACAGCAGTAACACACAGCCTCCTGCCACTAAATCCCTATGAAAGAGAGAAACTGAGCATCTTAGTAAACTACCATCCTAATCAGATGCCTAGAAATCAGCAAAAAATTACAAGCCATACTAAGAAAATGGAAGGTAGTGCCCAAGAAAAGGAATATATCAAAGCCCCGGATTCGAGACAAGTAATTAATGAGATGCACACACATTTCCCAAATCAAATTAATGAGTTCAAAGACAATATGGCTAAAGAGAAAAACAACATCAAGAAGACATTGAGCGAGCACAAAGAATTTAAAATCCAGAATAAAAAAGTAACAGAGCTCATGGGAATGAAAGACATGATAGATGAGACCAAAAACACATTAGAGAGAGTAGATGAAGCTCAAGTGGTTGAGTGCCCATTTCCTAAATAGGAAGTTCCAGGTTCCATTCCTGGTGTTTCCAAAAAAACCAAACAAACAACAAGCAAAGCAACTGAAAAAACTGACTCATGAAAGTCAATGTGGCTCAGTGGTTGAGTGCCAACATGCCACATACAAGGTTCTGGGTTTAATCCTCAACCCATGGTACCTCAAAAAAAAATACTAAAACACACACACACATTAGAGTCATACAACAGCAGATTCAAAATAATAGAAGAAAGAATAAGCAATACTGAGAACAGCTGAAATTAAAGAGAGAAAAGAATGGAAAATTTTGAGCAGGGGTTCAGGGAGTTGAATGACAACATGAAAATGTAACAACATACATGTCATGGGAGTTCCAGAATGAGAAGAAAAGGAAGAAGGGATAGAAAGAGGATTTGAGGAAATAATAGCTGAAAACTCCCAACTCCCACAAAAGAAATGAACTTACATGTCCAAGAAGCACACCATACCCCAAACAGAATAAATCTGAATAGACCTACTCCAAGATACATGTCAAATGTCAAAGATAAAGAGAAAAGTAAAAGATTGGAAAAAGATACTTCAGGCAAATAGTAACCAAAAAGACCAGGGGAAGCTATACTAATATTGGACAAAACAGACTTTAAATGCAAAAAAAAAGTTATAAAAGATTCTGAAGGCCATTATATATTAATAAAAGGGACAACCCACCAGAAAGATATAGAAGTCATAAATATCTATGAACCTAACCAGGATACCCCAGAATACATGAAATAAACCCTGGCAAAACTGAAGAGAGAAATAAATATCTTTACAATAATCATTGCAGACTTCCAGACAAATTAGATAGAACAACTAAACAAAAGATCAAAAATGAAACAGAGAATTTGAAAAATATGATTGTGATGGTTAGGCTATTGTGTCAACTCGGTCAGGTAATTGTGTCCAGTTGTTTGGTCAAGCAAGCACTGGACTAACTGTAATACAAGAGCATTTATGGACTTTAGTCACCATTGACTTTACTGCAGTGGTAAATCATAGATAGCTAGTTATAATTATATCATTCAGGGAGACTGCCATCAGCAGTGAGTGATGCATAACCCAATTGGACCACTTCCACCATGGAAGGGCAGCGATCTGCTTTAACTGGAATAGACACATACTCAGGATATGTGTTTTCATTTCCTGCAAGCAACACTGCTTCCAAAACTACCATCCGTGGACTTACTGAATGTCTTATCTACCACCATGGCATTCCACACAGCATTGCTTCCAATTAAGAAACCCATTTCACAGCACATTTCACAGATGTGCGGGAATGAGCACATGCCCATGGAATTCACTGGTCTTATCATGTTCCCCATCACCCTCAAGCAGCTGGATTGATAGAAGGGTGGAATGGCCTTTTAAAGACTCAATTACAGTGCCAACTAGGTGGCAATACCTTACAGGGCTGTGGCAATGTTCCCCAGGAGGCTGGGTAGGCTTTAAATCAGTGTCCACTCTATGGTGCTGTTCTCCCATAAGCAGGATCCATGGGTCCAGGAATCAAGGGGTGGAAATGGAAGTGGCACCACTCACTATTACCCCTAGTGACCCACTAGGAAAACTTTTGATTCCTGTCTCTGCAACTTCAAACTCTGCTGTTCTACAGGTTTTAGTCCCAAAAGGAGGAGTGCTGTCACCAGGGAACACAACAATGATTGCATTGAACTGGAAGTTAAAACTGCCACCTGACCACTTTGGGCTCCCCTTACCTCTGAATCAACAGTCAAAGAAGAGAATTACTGTACAGACTGGAGTGACTGATCCTAACTATCAAGGGGAAATAAGACTGCATCTACATAATGGGGGTAAAGAAGAGTTTGCCTGGAATACAGGAGATCCTCTAGGCCATCTCCTAGTATTGCCATGTCCTATGAATAAAGTCAATGGAAAATTGCAACAACCCAATCCAAGCAGGACTAACAATGGCCCAGAATATTCAGGAATGAAAGTTTGGGTCAAACCCCGCCCCCCCCGCCCAGGCAAAGAGCCATGGCCAGCTGTAGTGCTTGCTGGGGGTAATGGAAACATGGAATGGGTAGTGGAAGAAGGTAGTGATAAATATGAACTTTGAACACATGACCAGTTACAGAAACAAGGACTGTAATGGTCATGAATCTTTCTTCCTTGTTTCATTATGATGATAGCATATGTACACAAAACAAATTTCTTTGTTTTCTTCCCCATATTTTCCCCTTATCATATAACAAGTTGTATCCATTTCATGTCATAATATTTGAGGATGTCAAGTCTGAGAGTGAATATTACCCAAGAACTTGCACCCTATTCTATATAGAATTAATGTGTTTCTGGTTGTAAGAAGAGTTGAACATTGTTAGGCAGAAATATATATATACATGTCTGTTATTGTTTTTACTTAAAGACTAAGTATGGTTTAAGGTAATGTGTATAATTGCTGAGTTGGCAAGGAGTGGACTGTGATAGGTAGGCTACTGTGTCAACTTGGCCAGGTAATTGTGCCCAGTTGTTTGGTCAAGCAAGCAGTGGGCTCTTGTAATACGAAAGCATTCATGGACTTTAGTCACCATTGACTTTATTACAGTGGTAAATCAGATAGCTAGTTATAATTACATCAATCAGGGAGATTGCCATCAGCAGTGAGTGACACTTAAGCCAATCAGTTGAATTGTGATTCCCATTCCAGCATTGGGAGAGAATTTCCCAGCTCTTCTTTGGACAGCCAACATCTCCCAGAACTCATCAAAAATCTTCATTGGACTTTCATCAGAGCTCCTGGTTGCAGCCTGCCTGCAGAACCTGGACTTGTGCATCCCAAGGCTGTATGAGAGACTGATAAATCTCTTACTACTGACAAATACCCCTTGTTGATTCTGTTTCCCTAGAGAACCCTGACTAATACAATGATAAATGAGCTAGACCTAGCAGACATACGCAGAATGCGGCATCCAAATTCAGTGGATTATGCATTCTTCTCAAGTGCCCATGGATCTTTCTCCCAGATAGACCACATGTTAGGCCACAATGCAGTTCTCAATAAACAAAAAGACTGAAATTACACAAAGTACATTCTCAGATCGTAATAGAATGAAAGTGGAAATCAATAATAGACAGGAAAGGCATAAATTCACAAATGTGTGGAGGTCAGAAAAAACACACTCCTAAATAATCAGTGAGTCAAAGAAGAAATTGCAAATGAAATCTGTAAATATATTGAGACAAATGAAAATGAAAAGACAACATATCAAAACTTATGGGATACAGCAAAGGCATTCTTGAAAAGGAAATTTATAACCCTAAATGCCTATATTAAAAAGAAAAAGAGCTAAACTCAAAGATTTAACTGAACAAGTAGAGAAACTAGAAAAAGAGCAGCAAACCATCCCAAAGCAAAAAGAAGGAAAGAAATAATAAAGATTAGAGCAGAAATAAATGAAATTGAGAAAAGAAAAAAAAAGAGAAAATCAACAAAACCAAAAGCTGGTTCTTTGAAAAGATC
Source organism: Dasypus novemcinctus (assembly GCF_030445035.2). Lineage (NCBI taxonomy): Eukaryota > Metazoa > Chordata > Mammalia > Cingulata > Dasypodidae > Dasypus > Dasypus novemcinctus. Next base: position 47,016,894 of record NC_080696.1, read on the forward strand.
AATAAAATTGACACACCCCTAGCTACACTAACAAAGAAAAAAAAACAGATAAGATGTAAATAAATACAATCAGAAATGAAAGAGGGGAAGTTACTATTGACCCCACAGAAATAAAAAGGATTATAAGATGATATTATGAGAAACTGTACACCAACAAAGAGACAACCTAGAAGAAATGGACAAATTCCTAGAAATATGCAAACAACCTATACTGACACTACAAGAAATACAAGAACTTAAGAAACCAATCAGGGGAGCAGATGTGGCTCAACACATAGAGCGTCCACCTACCACATAGGAAGTCCAAGGGTTCGATACCCAGGGCCTTCTGGCTCATGTGGTGAGCTGACCCATGCACAGTGCTGCTGCGCACAAGGAGTGCTGGCCCAGGCAGGGATGCCCCCATGTAAGGGTTCCCCCCATGCAAGGAGTAGCCCCTGAGCTAGGAGAGCTGCCCTGCACAAAACCATAGCCCACCCAGGAGTGGTGCCACACACATGGAGAGCAACACAGCAAGATGACACAACAAAAAGAGGCACAGATCCCCAGTGCCACCTGATGAGAATACAAGCAAACACAGAAGAACACGCAGTGAATAGACACAGAGAGCAGACAATGCGGGGGAGGGGGAGAAGAGAAATAAATAAACACATCTTAAAAAAAAAAAAAAGAAACCAATCATATTTAAAAGAGATTGAATCCGTCATCAGGAAACTCCCAACAAAGAAAAGTCCAGGACCAGGTGGCTTCACAGATGAATTCTACCAAGCATTTCCAAAAGAATTAACACCAATCCTGTTTAAAGTCTTCCTGAAAATTGAAGAGGAGGGAAAATTACCCAACACATTTTATGAAGTCAACATCACCCTAATACCAAAGCCAGTTAAAGATACAAGAAAAGAAAATTACAGACCAATCTCTCTAAGGAAAATAGATGCAAAATTTCTCAACAAAATCCTTACAAATATAATTCAACAGCAAATCAAAAGACTTACATATCACAACCAAGTGGGATTTATTCCTGGTATGCAAGGCTGGTTCAACATAGAAAATCAATCAATGTAATATACCACATTAAAAAATTGAAGGAAATAATCCATACGATCATCTCAATCAACCCTGAACATGCATTCAACAAATCCAGCATCCTTTTTGGATAAAAGCACTTCAGAAGATAGGAATAGAAGGAAAATTCCTCAATATGATAAAAGGCATATATGAAAAACCCACAACCAACATCATACTCAATGGGGAAAGGTTGAAACTTTCCCTCTAAGATCAGGAAGAAGACAAGGATGCCCACTGTCACCATTGTTATTCAACATTTTACTGAAAGTTCTAGCTAGGGCAATTAGACAAGAAAAAAAAAAGTAAATACATCCAAATAGGAAATGAAGAAGGAAAACTCTCACTGTTTGTGGGTGACATGATCCTATACTTTGAAAATCCTGAAGTATCCACAACAAAGCTACTTGATCTAATAAGTGAGTTTAGCAAAGTGGCAGGATACAAGATCAACACACAAAAAACAGCAATGTTTTTGTACACTACTACTGAACAATCTGAGGAGAAAATCTGAAGGGAAATTCCATTTTCAATAGCAGCAAAAAGACTCAAATACCTGGGAATTAATTTAACCAAAGCATACAGAACCTATATGCTAAAAGAAATTTTAAAAGAAATAAGCAAATGAAAACCATTCCATGTTTGTGAATTGGAAGAATAAATATTGTGAAGATGTCAGTCTTACCCAAACTGATTTATAGATTCAATGCAATACCAATCAAAATTCCAACAGCCTTCTTCACAGAATTAGAAAAAGTAATTACCAAATCCATTTGGAAAGGAAAGTGCACCCAAACAGCCAGAAGCATTCTAAAAAAGGAAAGCAACATGGGAGGTATTTCACTGCCTGACCATGAAACATACTATAAAGCTATAGTGGTCAAAACAGCATGCTACTGGCATAAAGATAGACACATCGATCAGTGGAATAGAACTGAGTATCCAGAAATAAACCCTCACCTATAGGTTAATTGGTTTTTGACAAACCTATCAAGTCCATGTTAATGGGACAAAACAGTCTCTTCAACAAATGGTACTGGGGCAACAGGATATCTATAATCAAAAGAAAGAAAGAGGACACCTATCTCACTCCCTACACAAGAATCAACTCAAATGGCTCAAAGACCTATATATAAAAGCAAGGATGATAAAACTACTATAAAAAAATGTAGGGAAACATCTTAAAGATCTTGTGCTAGGTGGTCGTTTCTCAGACTTTATACCCAAAGTACAAACAACAAAAGAAAAAAAGAGATAAATGGAACCTCCTCAATTATATACTTTTGCACCTCCCAGGACTTTGTCAAAAGGGTGAAAAGGATGCCAACTCAATGGGAGAAAATATTTGGAAATCACCTGTCTAATAAGGGTTTAATATCCAGGATATATAAAGAGCTGTTACAACTCAACAATAAAAAGGCAAACAACCCATTAAAAAAATGGGTAAAGACTTTATAGACCATTGTCAAAAGAAGACATACAAATGGCACAAAAAACACATGAAAAATGCTCAACATCACTAATGATTAGGGAAATGCAAAGTAAAACTACAATATATCATTTCACACCTATCAGAATGGCTGCTATTAAAAAGACAGAGAACTACAAGTGTTGCAAAGGATATGGAGAGGTAGGAACACTTACTCACCATTGGTGGGGATGTAAATGAATGGTACAGCCACTGTGGAGGACTGTTTGGCAGTTCCTAAAGAAGTTGAATATCGAGTTGTCATGTGACTCTGCAATACCATTACTGGGTATATACTCAGAAGAACGGAGAGCAGTGACATGAACAGACATCTGCACACCAATGTTCATAGTGACATTATTCCAATTAACCATATTGACAGGCTAAAAAGAAAAATCACATACTCATTAAATGGATGTAGAAAAACGAATTGAACAAACTAAAAAATCAACAGCTATTCATGAAACACTTCCAGCAAACAAGAATGAAAAGGGAACTTCTGTCTAATTAATGGCATCTTTAAAAAAAAAACTACATATATATTCAATAATAGCTAAATATTGAATGCTTTCCTTCCTAAGATTGGGAATAAGACAAGGATATCCATTTTCACCACCACTATTCAATATCATACCAGAGTTCCTAGCCAGTGAGATAAGGCAAGATAAAGGCATAAAAGGCAGAAGTAAAAATGTTTTTATTCACGAATGACATCATTGTTTATATAAATAATCCTAAGGAATCTACAACACATTTACAAGAACTAATAAGTAATTTTAGCAAAGTTATAGGATACAAATTCAATATACAAAAATCAATTGTATTTTTATATTCTAGTAGGGAAAATTGGAAAATGAAATTATAAATATCATTTCATTTACTGTATTGTCAAAAAATATGAAATATTTAGGAATAAATTTAACAAAAGATCCTCAAGATCTCTACAAAAAAAACTTCAAAGCATTACTGAGAGAAATTAAAGAAGATCTAAGGAAAAAGAGCAATCTCTCAAAGTTATTGATTGGAAGACTCAATATTCTAAGACGTCAGTTATCCCAAAATTTATCTGTAGAGGCGGCAGACTTCGCCCAATGATTAGGGCGTCTATCTACCACATGGAAGGTCTGCAGTTCAAACCCCAGGCCTCCTTGCCCCGTGTGGAGCTGGCCCATGCACAGTGCCGATGCGCACAAGGAGTGCTGTGCCACGCAGGGCTGTCCCCCGCGTAGGGGAGCCCCACACGCAAGGAGTGCACCCCATAAGGAGAGCCGCCCAGTGCAAAAGAAAGTGGAGCGTGCCCAGGAATGGTGCTGCTCACACGGAGAGCTGATACAGAAAGATAACGCAACAAAAAGAAACACAGATTCCCGTGCCACTGACAACAACAGAAGTGGACAAAGAAGAAGACGCAGCAAATAGACACAGAGAACAGACAACCAGGGTGGGGGGGAAGGGGAGAGAAATAAATAAATAAATAAATAAATATCTTTTCAAAAAATTTATCTGTAGATATAATACAGTCAAACCATAATCCAATCAGATCATTTTATAGAATTTGAAAAAAATTATTCCAAAAATCATATAGAAATGTAAAGGGGAAGACTTCCGGCAAGATGGTGGCTGAGTGAGCTTGCCTTGCCGTCTCTCCTGGGAAGAGGCAGCTGGGCACCGCTGGAGGTTCTCCGGGACCAGGCTTTTTCCGGATTTTTTCAGGGCAGGAAGTGTCTGGACATCGATTTGGTGGGAAGGTAACGGAAAGGACTGGTCTATAAGATATAAATTGGGACTTTCAGGAGGGGGAGGCAAGATGGCGGCTGAGTGAACTTCCTGGTTACTAGCTCCGGGGGGGAATTGGCTGGGAGGCGTCGGAGACTCTTTGGGACCGGATGTTTCGGGACTTTTCCTGGTCCGGAGGTGTCTGGACATCGATTTGGAGGGAAGGTAACAGAGAGGATCCATCTGTGAAATATACACAGAGATCCCAGCTACGTGTGGAGGATTCCCTCCTTGGGTAGGTGGAGCCGAGACAGCTAGCACCGCGCGGAGCCCCGGCGGGCGGCGGCCAGGGTAGCCGAGTCCGGCCGAGCCCGCCTGAGCCGTGGCGGGCGGGGGGGCGGAGCCCAGCTGAGCTCGGCCGAGCCCAGGCGCGCCGCGCCGGGCGGCGAGCGGGAGAGCCGAGCCCAGCGAGGCCCAGCCGAGCCCAGCCGAGCCGCGGCGGGCGGCGGGCGGGGGAACGGAGCCCAGCTGAGCCCAGCCGAGCCTGGCGGCGGGGTTTATGTTCTTTGGTTTTTTTTGTTTTTTGTTTTTTGTTTTTTTTGTTGTTGTTGTTCTTGTTGTTCTTTTTTTTTTTTTTCAATCCTCTCTTTCTTGTCCCCAATATTCTTCTTATACTATTTTACCTTAACAATACAATAGGTCCTACAGGAAATACCTCACATTTGCTGGGTTTCCTCACCCTCCACTGCCTCATTTCTCTGTGAATAGATTTAGCCTATCTACACTATCCCCTTTCCCCTACAACTTGATATCCTCCACCATCTGCTATCTCTCCTATATTCCATCTCCCTTTCTTTGATCCACAAAGTGTCTAACTCTTAATTTCTAATACCTTGTTTAGTTTTCCATCTGGTATTCGTCCCTGAAACTATTACCTTTCTTTTCTCTTTCCCTCTCTCACGAAAACAATAGCCTCTTAGTACGTACCATATTCCTCCCATATTCAGTCGTCTACCTCATTATAGGTACTTTCCTACTCCTATAACTCTACACAATTTACATGATCTAACCTCCATCCTCCCAGAACTCATATTGTTGCTTTGTAAACATATATCACCAATACTACTTCACACTTTTTCCTTCCTTACACAATTGACTTTCCCCAGCACTAATACTTTCCTTTAAAGTGAGCTTAACTAGCAATAAGAAATTGGAATAAGAAGAACAAAGTGACAAAGAGAAGATATAACACTTACGCAAAAACAACAGCTAATTAATCTCCAAGACTAGACAAAGAAGCTAAGGAACTGATTAAACCTGTCAAGAAAAAATGTTGACAAGACAGCAACAAAAATCTACAAACCAAACCAGTAATCAGGAAAACATGGCTGAATCCAATCAACAAACTGAAAATCAGGAAGGGGGGCAGGACTTCGCACAAGCAATGAAAGATCTCAGAACATTTATCACCGACAAATTTGATGAAGTAATGAAAGAGGTTAACAGCGTGAAGACAACACTTGGAGGGGAAATTGCAGACATGCGCAAAAAAATAACAGATATGATGGGAATGAACACCACAGTTCAAGAAATCAAAAATACACTTGCAGCAAATATCAGCAGACTAGAAGAAGCAGAGCAGAGAATTAGTGATGTGGAAGACAGTGCATTGGAAATCAAACAGATAGTAGAAGTGGTCAATAAAAAGGTAGAAAAAATCCAGATAGGACTTAGGGACCTGAATGATAACGCAAAATGCTCAAACATACGTATTATAGGCATTCCAGAAGGAGAAGAGAAGGGAAAGGGGTCAGAAGGAGTGTTGCAGGAAATAATGAATGAAAACTTCCCAAATCTACTGAAAGAGACAGATGTACATATCCAAGAAGCACAGCGCACTCCACTGGTCATAAACCCCAACAGGCCCACCCCAAGACATATACTTGTCAAATTATCCAATGCTCAAGACAAAGAAAAAATTCTAAAAGCAGCAAGAGAAAAGAAAACCATCACATACAAGGGATACTCCATAAGATTAAGTGCTGATTTCTCATCTGAAACGATGGAGGCAAGAAGGCAGTGGTATGATATAGTCAAGGTACTAAAGGAAAAAAATTTCCAACCAAGAATACTCTATCCAGCTAAACTAGCATTCAAAAATGATGGAGAGTTCAAAATATTCACAGATAAACAGAAACTGAAAGAGTATATCAACAAGAAACCTCCCCTTCAAGAAATTCTTAAGGGAATTCTGCAGGAAGAAAGGAAAAAACAGGACAGGAGGAGAGTGTAAAAGCAACAAGAAAGACAAAAATAGAAGGGGAAAATAAAATGATACAAACAAAGTATAACAAACACAAATCCAACCAAAATATGGCTACCATAAATAACTCTCTAAACGTAATAACACTGAATGTCAACGGATTAAACTCACCTATCAAAAGATTCAGACTGGGACACTGGATAAGGAAATATGACCCATCTATATCAAGAGACACATCTTAGACCCAGAGACTCATGGAGGTTGAAAGTGAATGGCTGGAAAACAATCATACAAGCAAACAACAACCAAAAAAAGGCAGGAGTAGCTATATTAATATCAGACAAAATAGACTTTAAATGCGAAACAATTGTGAGAGACAAAGAAGGATACTATATTTTAGTGAAAGGGACAATTTGTCAAGAAGATCGAACAATCATAAATATTTATGCTCCTAACAAGGGCGCCTCTAAATATGTGAGGCAAACGCTGGAAAAACTAAGTGAAAGAATAGCTGCATCTACAATTATAGTGGGGGATTTTAATATACCACTATCAACTCTGGACAGAACATCTCAAAAGAGAATCACTAAAGAAACAAAACATTTGAACAGTATATTAGAAGAGCTGGATCTAATAGACATATATAGATCATTACACCCAAACACAGCAGGATATACATTTTTCTCAAACGCACATGGAACATTCTCCAAGATTGACCATATGCTAGGCCACAAAGAAAGGCTTAATGAATTCAGAAAGATCGAAATCATACAAAACAATATCTCTGACCACAGTGGAGTCAAGCTGGAAATTTGCAAGGGACAGAGACCCAGACTTCACACGACAATTTGGAAATTAAACAGCACACTCTTAGAAAAACAGTGGGTCAAAGAGGAAATCTCAAAAGAAATCAATGACTACCTTGAAACAAATGATAATGATAACACAACATACCAAAATTTATGGGATGCAGCAAAAGCGGTACTGAGAGGGAAATTTATAGCCATAAATTCATATATCAAAAAAGAAGAAAGAGCAGAAATTGAAGAATTAACTGCACATTTGAAGGAATTAGAAAAACAACAACAAAGTAACCCAACAGGAAGAAGAAGGAAGGAAATAACAAAGATAAGAGCAGAACTAAATGAAATAGAAAATAAGAAAGCACTTGAAAAAATAAACAAGACCAAGAGCTGGTTTTTTGAGAAGATCAACAAAATTGACAAACCTTTAGCGAGACTAACAAAGAAAAAAAGAGAAAAGATGCAAATACACAAAATAAGAAATGAGAAAGGTGATATCACCACTGACCCCACAGAAATAAAGACTATCATAAGAGGATACTTTGAAAAACTATATTCCAACAAAAATGACAATTTAGAGGAAATGGACAAATTCCTAGAAATACATAAGCAGCCCATACTGACGAAAGAAGAAATTGATGATCTTAACAAACCAATCACAAGCAAAGAGATAGAATCAGTCATTAAAAATCTCCCAACTAAGAAGAGCCCAGGGCCAGACGGCTTCACAGGTGAATTCTACAAAACATTCCGGAAAGAACTAACACCAATCCTGTTGAAACTATTCCAAAAAATTGAAACAGAAGGAACACTGCCTAATTCCTTCTATGATGCCAACATTACCCTAGTACCAAAGCCAAACAAAGACACCACAAGAAAGGAAAATTACAGACCAATTTCTCTAATGAACCTAGACGCAAAAATACTTAACAAAATACTTGCTAATCGTATTCAACAACACATTAAACGAATTATACACCATGACCAAGTGGGATTTATTCCAGGTATGCAAGGATGGTTCAACATAAGAAAATCAATCAATGTAATACACCATATAAACAGATTGAGAGAAAAAAACCACATGATTATATCTATAGATGCAGAAAAGGCATTTGACAAAATACAGCACCCCTTCCTGATAAAAACACTCCAAAAGATTGGAATACAAGGAAACTTTTTGAACATGATAAAGAGTATATATGAAAAACCTAAAGCCAACATTGTTTACAATGGCGAAATCCTGAAATCCTTCCCTCTAAAATCAGGAACAAGACAAGGATGCCCATTGTCTCCGCTCCTATTTAACATTGTCTTGGAAGTACTGGCTCGAGCACTGAGACAAGAACCAGATATAAAAGGCATTCAAATTGGAAGGGAAGAAGTCAAAATTTCATTATTTGCAGATGACATGATCCTATATATAGAAAACCCTGAGAGATCTATAACAAAGCTCCTAGAACTCATAAATGAGTTTAGCAAAGTCGCAGGTTATAAGATCAATGCGCAAAAATCAGTAGCATTTCTGTACACCAATAATGAGCAAGATCAGGAGGAAATCAAGAAACAAATACCATTCACAATAGTAAATAAAAAAATCAAATACTTAGGAATAAATTTAACTAAAGAGGTAAAAAACTTATACATCGAGAACTATACAAGATTGTTCAAGGAAATCAAAGAAGACCTAAATAAATGGAAGAATATTCCCTGTTCATAGATAGGAAGACTGAATATTATTAAGATGTCTATCCTACCAAAACTGATCTACACATTCAACGCAATCCCAATAAAAATCAACACAGCCTTCTTTAAGGAACTAGAAAAACTAACTATGAAATTTATTTGGAATAAAAAGAGGCCCCAAATAGCCAAAGACATATTGAAAAAGAAAAATGAAATAGGAGGAATCACACTTCCTGACTTCAAAACATACTACAAAGCTACAGTAGTGAAAACAGCATGGTACTGGCATAAGGAGAGACACACAGACCAATGGAATCGAATTGAAAGTTCAGATATAGAACCTCATGTATATAGCCATATAATATTCGATAAAGCCACCAAACCCTCACAACTGGGAGAGAATGGCCTATTCAACAAATGGTGCCTGGAGAACTGGATAGCTATATGTAGAAGAATGAAAGAGGATTACCATCTCACACCTTATACAAAGATCAACTCAAGATGGATCAAAGACCTAAATATAAGAGCCAAGACCATAAAGACCTTAGAAAGCAGTGTAGGGAAACATCTACAGGACCTTGTAATAGGAAATGGCTTCATGAATATCACACCAAAAGCACGAGCAGCAAAAGAACAAATAGATAAATGGGACTACCTCAAAATTAAAGCCTTCTGCACCTCAAAGGAGTTTGTCAAGAAAGTAAAAAGGGAACCCACACAATGGGAGAAAATATTTGGCGACCATATATCTGATAAGAGACTTATAACTTGCATATATAAAGAACTCATAGATCTCAAAAACAAAAAGATAAACAACCCATTTAAAAAATGGGAAAAAGATTTAAACAGACACTTCTCCAAAGAAGAAATACAAATGGCTAAAAAGCACATGAAAAAATGCTCCAAATCCCTAGCTATCAGGGAAATGCAAATCAAAACTACAATGAGATACCATCTTACTCCCATAAGATTGGCAGCCATGAAAAAAACAGTAGAATACAAATGCTGGAGAGGATGTGAAGAAAGGGGAACACTCATCCATTGCTGGTGGGAATGCAGAAGGATCCAACCATTCTGGAGGACAGTTTGGCAGTTTCTCAAAAAATTATCCATAGATTTGCCATATGACCCAGCAATACCACTGCTGGGTATATACCCATCAGATCTGAAAACAAGGACACAAACCGATATATGTACACCAATGTTCATAGCAGCATTGTTCACCATCGCCAAAAGTTGGAATCAATCCAAAAGTCCATCAACAGATGAGTGGATCAATAAAATGTGGTATATACACACAATGGAATACTACTCAGCTGTAAGAACAAATACACTACAATCGCACGTGATAACATGGATGAACCTTGAGAATCTTATGTTGAGTGAAGCAACCCAGGCATTGAAGGACAAATACTATATGACCTCAATGATATGAAATAAGTTAACTGCCTCAGAGAGCTAGAGTCTGGAAAAGTGGCTTACTGGAAATCGGGGGGTGGAGGAAGGCTGTGAGTTAATGTCTGTAGGGGTGGAATCTGTTATGAGCTGGGGGTAAGTATGAGCACAAAGAAGGGACAAAATGGGGGCAAGGGGTTACCTTCGGGTGGGGTTTTCTGGGTTTAAGGGGGGCTGGGGATGGGAAGAGGGGTAATATGGTCCAAGAAATAGGTGGGAGGGAGGGGCAACATACAAACATGGGAGAGTGCCAGAAGTTCATTGAGAACTAAATGTTGAGTAAAACGTATCAAAGTATAAGTAGGAGGGTTACCTGGTTAGGACGCTTAGGGGGTATGGTCTGATGCGGGACGGACTCCGGAGGGAATAGCTGAAGGCTCATTTTGCCAAGGTGGGTTCTACCATTGGGTGGGGTGGACCCATATCCTGGGGAAGACTAATGCCGTCGAATAGAGAGAACTGTATCTCTCGTGAGAAAGGACGGCTCCCAGGGCATTAGATTGGCAGGCGTTGTGGGCCCTAAGGGGAGGGGAAAATAGACGTGCAATGGATGGAACAAAGGTAAATAAGGGGGCAAAAGAGGAGTTATGTGAGAGTACACGAGGATGAATATAAAACAGCTAATATTACACCAAAAACATATAGGGGACGACAGACTAATAATGAAAACCATAAGACAAAACATAGGATAACTAAAAAATTTAGAAAACTGTACAACCTAAAGTATGGACCACATAGTAAGCACAAATGTTACCTTGTTTGAAAACTATAGTTTCGGAATCTGTACATCAGTTTCAGGAAATATGATATGAATAAGTTAAAAGATTATTGCTGTGGAAGGGAAAAGGTTTTATGGTGGATCTGGGGAAATACTGTATATTGTATATATGAATTTTGGTGATCTAAGACTCTTCTGAAACTGACATTATGTTGGGATTCGCTTTACGGGAAGTTTTGGATCACAGAGTGGTTCAACAATGGCAGCAGAGGAATACTGATATGGGATGTTATTGACAGGATATATATGGTTGACAGGGAGTTATACAGGGCATATGCCCAGGGTATATGGTAATGTCTATATATACTCATAGTGGAAACAATTAATAACAACAGCTAGGGGGGTACTGGGCTCCTGGCCGAGGGGTCACTGTTGTGGGCCCTGGGAGAGCAGCGGCAATCCTCCAGGTGCAACGGCAAGAACCAGGAAGGAAGGAGGGCCCAACAGTGGGCTCTTGATACTAATGGCTACACTTTTGAGCCTATGCACCTGCAATAAGAACAAGGCCTAGAGTAGCATTGTGCCTGGGGGTTTCCTCCTGACAGCCTTCATGTTACTCAAATGTGGCCACTCTCACAGCCAAACACAGCGTGTAGATGTGATGCATTCCCCCCAGCGTGGGACACGACACCCGGGGATGAGCCTCCCTGGCACCGAGGGATCACTACCACATACCAGCTGAAGAAGCAACTAGAAAATGACCTTGAATTAAAGATTCAATGCGGAACAGCAGAATATACCTGTCTACATATAATAACATGACTTCGGGAAGCGGTTTGACCTAATGTAAGGGGGAAATGGAAAGGAGAAATGAGATTATAAGGCTGTGAGTCTCTAAAAAAGAGTCTGGAGGTTGTCAGAAGGAATACCCCTATGTACAACTGAACAGAGTCTAAGAGACAGATAAGGTAGATACAACCCCAGGTATTGGTTCTTTTGAGGGATAAAGAGACCCACGGGTTCTATGGTCATGGCAGAAGGGGTTCACTGCCATGACAGATGGCCCTTCTTTGGAGCTGGTGTTTCTGCGTGATGGAAATGGACTCAGAGGGGATCTCTTTTCACAAGACTTGCATGCTACTTTATTGGAATTGTAGTTGGTGCTGGGTTTAAGATATATGTAGGGGATTTGAATCTCTGGACTGATAATATGACACCCAGGCCCAGAGCCTCAACAGACTTCAGCTCCTACACTTTGACTTATTGGACTTACTCCACTCAGCTAACATCGAGTTGAAGAAGGTCAACCACCACAACATGGAGCCTAGAGTGTCTACAACTAGAAGCAGGAAGAGTGCATCCAGTACCCATGTGCAATCTAAGCCATCACTTGACATAGGTGTGCAATGGACACAACCAATCCAATGTCCACAGAGAAAATGTGGAATGGGTGTGGGAACGGTAGCCATAGGGGCTGCTGGGTGTGGGGAACGGGAGGAAGAGATGAGATGTGGAGGCGTTTTCGGGACGTGGAGTCGTCCTGGATAGTGCTTCACGGACAATTACGGGACACTGTAGATCCCCCCAGGGCCCACTGGATGGAACGTGAGAGAGTCTGGGCTATGATGTGGACCATTGACTATGGGGTGCAGTGATGCTCAGAGATGAACTTACCAGGTGCAATGGATGTATCACGATGATGGGAGAGAGTGTTGCTGTGGGGGGAGTGGGGGGCGGGGGCGGTGGGGTTGAATGGGACCTCATATATTTTTTTAATTGTAATTAAAAATAATAATAATAAATAAATATTAAAAAATAAATAAATAAATAAAGCTCTTTACCTATAAAAAAAAAAAGAAATAAAAAGTACTAGAAAGATGATGAAAGGAAAAAGAAAAATAAATAAGAAAGAAAAATTACTAATCTACAAAAGCTCATGTATAAGAATGTTTCTTTCAACAAAGTCCATAGTGACCAAAGAACTGGAAACAAAGCAAATGTCCATCAGTAAGGGTTCACCTGAATAGAGTGTGGAACATCCATGCCATGGCCATGGCCGTTGAAAGGAGCTCCTCCAGATAGCACAGAGGAATTTCACTGAAGATTGTTGAGGAAGAAAAGCAAGATATGGGAAAGGTCAGAAATCTGATAATCTGATCCTATTTTTTTGAAACAACCACACACATAACCTGTATATGATCCTACATGTAAGGAGAAAAAAATGGAAAAAAACATATATTAGATTGTTAACCCAATTTATGGGGAAAGGCTCTGTAGCAGTTTGATATGGCTATGAATTCCAGAAATAGATAATGGATTATGTTTGTAATCTGGTCTGTAGCCAGGCATGATCAAGTTATGATTAGGGCTTTGATTGGACCACGTCATTAGGGTATAAAAGGCATGGCAAAGGACAGAGTTGAGGGTTTCTGATGTTGGAGTTTTGATGTTGGAGTTTGATGCTGAAGTTTTAAGCTGGAGCCCCAGAAAGTCAGCACGTAGAGGAAACAGAAGCAAGCCCCAGGAAGAGAGGACCTGAGCCAGGAGAAGAACATAGAGGAATAGAGACGGCTCATTAGACATAACAGAAACCCCAGGTAGAGAGACAGAGCCATTCACCTGAGAGGCTACAGCTGACCTTGTGGAAAGAGACAAAGTCTAGAGAACTTCATAGTCTACAGCTGGCCTTGCGGAGAAAACAGAGGTGCTGCACCCAAAGGAACCCAGGAAGCCTGAGCCCTCGCAGACATCAGCAGCCATCCTGCTCCAACATGTGAAAATATGTTGACTTTGGTGAGGGAAGGAACTTATGCTTTATGGCCTGGTATCTGTAAGCTCCTACCCCAAATAAATACTCTTTATAAAAACCGACCAGTTTCTGGTATTTTGCATCAGCACCCCTTTGGCTAACACAGGCTCAGATTAGGGGTGGAGTGCTGATATGGAGTTAAGGTAGAGAGGGAACTGCATGATAAAAACAGTATGTATGTTATTCCATTTATGTTAAATTTCTGTGTGGACATAGTATGTGGTACAGAAGGAGATGCACAGGATGGGCACCAAAACATTAATAATGATTACCTCAGAGTGCCAGGATTCCAGGGGACTCTTATTTCCCTCTTTTAGTTAGAAGTAAAGGAGAAAAGAAGGGAGAGAGGGAGGGAGGAAGGAAAGGAGTGGTCTACATTGTTTCTACATTCTCCCCTGCCATTCCTTTCCCAAACCATTCCAACCCCTACTTATGCCAGGTCCTCATTTGATACCTTGCCAGCATTTCACCTCTTAGACCGCTGCATCCTTGACCTGCCTCCTGGATATTTTCTCTTCCATCAACTCCATGTCACCTTGCTCCCCACTTCTGCCTCTTTGGCCACCACTTCGTGGTCAACTCTGAGAACTCATCTTCCTCTTCCCACCCTTTAAATGTTGGTGCTCCTCTGGTTTTTGTCTTCAGACCTTTCCTTTCTCAATTTAATGGGCATCCATATGCTAATGTCCCCCAACTGCTTGCTTGAGCTTCAGATATCTAAAGATACATTGGTTCAGTCAGGCAGCTCTATCTGGATGTCCCACAACAGCAGACTCAGCATGGCCAAAACTAACCTCATCATCTTCCCCCCAAAACCCACTGCTTCTCCTCCTACAGTCCCATCTCCAAAAATGGCAGATACTATCATCCACCCAGCTGCTCAGGTCATAAGCTTTTGTATCATCTTTCATACTCTCTCTCTCCGCCCCCACATACAAGTACTTTCAATTCTACCTCCAGGGTGTCTATCAAATCCATCCTCTCGAATGCCCCTCTACTACCACTACCTTGGTTCAGGTACTATTCTTTGTACTCTAAATGACAGAAGCAGCCTGTTAATTCATCTTTCTGCCTCCAGCCTTGCCCATTGCCTCCCACTCACCCTCCATAGATGCCAAAGAGATCTTTCTAAACCACAAATCTGACCAAATCACTTCCCTACTTAAAACTTTTTGAGGGTTTCTCATTGCTCTTAAGACCAAGATCCAATGTTGAAACATGACATATTGGCTTAAGGATATGGTCAGCCTCCCCCAACGCATGTTCCCTCCATCCCCTTGCTTCTGATTTCACCCATACCTAAGGAAGAATAATTGCTATGGGTCAGGGTGAAGGACGAGGGACAATGAGCTAGTGTGCAGCACAGATTGAAGAGCTGGAGCATATTTGTCAGGGGTTAAGGTGTCTTTCCCTTCTTAGGAAACTCTACCTTCCAGGTGACTGAGGAAATAAGAGGTCTAGCTCTGCTTTCCCTGGGATAAGAGCTGACATCTGTCACCCCTCTGACTCTGTTGTTCTCATGAAATCAGGGCAATGGGTTGGTTAGAGGTTTACTGGCCACAGAGAACAAAAGCCTGGATTGGGAGATGGTTGAATAATGGACCCGTAAAATATACATCCATGTATATCCACCTGGAATGTCAGAATGTGGCTTGATTTTGAATAGGGTCTTCACAAAAAAATTTTTTTTCATTTTTAGGTATCAGGGTTGGAAATTGAACCTGGGACCTTGAATGTGGGAAACCAGCATGCTGAGCCACATCGGCTCCTTTGAGTTGGTTGTTTCATTTGCTTGTTGTTTTACTTGTATTTTTAGGAGGCACTGGAGATCGAACCCAGGACCTCCCATGTGGGAAGCAGGTGCTCACTTGCTTGAGCCACATCTGCTTCCCTGCAGATGTTTTTAAGGTAAGGATCTCAAGATGAGGTCATCCTGGATTAGAGTGGGCCTTAAACCCAATGACGAGTGTTCTTATAAGAGACAGAAAAGGAGCAGCATTGGGAAGAAGGCCTTGTAAAAGGAAGGCAGCGATTGGAGAGATGCTGCCACAAACCAGGAACAGCTGGAGCTACCAGCAACAAGGAGAGGCAAGGAAGGATTATCCTCCAAGGCCTTCAGAGGGAGCGTGGTCCGGCTGACAACTTGATTCTGGCTTCTGGGCTCCAGGTCTGTCAGGGAATCAATTCCTGATGTCTTAAGTGACCAAGTTTGTGGTCATTTGTTCCAGCCACCACAGGAAACTAATGCAGGAATGAAGTTGGCTTTTCTACCTCCATTTTAACTCCTGATGCCTTAACATTGGGGTTCAGGGACAAGACTAAAGGGTCCCTCCACACATACACGGCATGGCCTGGGGCACCCCTGTTTAAGTGTTTATTAAAATTGCCCTATACACCTTTCCCCTCAGTTCCAAACTCCCAACCCAGAAAATGAGCCTGGACAGACAGAGAAACTGAGGGAAGGAGAAGGGAGAATGTGAGGCTGTGGGCTGAACAGAGGGGTCCCTCGCCTTTGAGGCAGCCCATGAAGTGACCAAGCACTGCCTTTGGGGTTCACCTACACCCTCTAAATCCTGGCCCTGCAAGTTACTCACTGCGTAGCCTTGATCCTCTGCCTCCTCTTGTGTAAAAACGAGGAGACACGGGTGGGCCAAGCGGCGGGGACTACAGAGCCTGTGCCTACGAGGCTGGAGACGCTGATGCTTTCCAGAAGTGTCCCAGCTTGAAAGTTTCCTCAAGAACAGCAGTGGACTCTCTTTCTTTGAAACTTCCATATTTACATATAAATTGCTGCCTAATGGCTCTGCCCTCCTTTATCTTAGCTTCAGGTTCTAATGAGCTGGAAAAATGGTCCTGTGTGGGGAATAATGAAGCTTCTAGGCTGAGGAGGGAAGAGAGTGTTTCGTTCTCACTCGCTGTGCCGTGGGAAGCAAGCAAGGAAGGAGGGGGGCAAACATGGTGCCCCCTCCCCACAGGGGCACGAGTGCCAGTATCCCAGAGGAACGGGGAAAAACATTTTGTAACAGTTTGAAACGTGGTGGAAAATCAAGCATGAAAGAATACGAAATCCACTACACAATTTGTGAAAAGTGAGTCATGGTTCTATTTGTTCTGCCTGGTGTACACATCGCAAATTTTTCATCCAGCCTGAAACTAAAAACAAAGATGAACCAGGAGTGCCATCTAGGGTAAGATCTTTCACTACCTCAGCACTCAAATCCAGAGATGTGGATTTGGGTTTTTTGTTGTTTTGTTTTTTCTTCTGTAGACACTTGTGAGGGCGGATATTATAAAGTATATTCACACTGTGCTACATGCCAGACCCCTCTTAAAGCACTTTAAATACATCCTTTTATTTAATTCCCACAACCCCATGAGCTTGAGAGTCCCATTTTAGAGACTGCAGAAACAAAGACTTGTTCAGCTAAGTTAATTGCAGACTTGAGATTCAAGCCCAGACCTGATTCTAAACCCCGGGTGTGTCCACTAGAGCAGAAGTTTTTAACTGAGGTCTGTGGATAAAATTCAGGGGGTTCATAGGTGAAAAAAAATTACGTCTCTGTTTTTACCTACTTCTAACTGAAATTTAGCATTCCCTTCAAATCTGAATGTGGGCAAGAGATTTGTCACCAATAGAAGTCACAGATATTTTCATTCATATTACAGTTGTTGCCAATATCTCAAAATATCATTTATGTTCAACACTACTTCCAAATGACAGCGCTTCTAAACCCAGCACAAGATCTTATTTAAAGTGTTAATAAAGAAGCACCATAGTAGCCAGGTGGCCCCCAGTGATCTCCAACTCCTGGGATTCTTGTATAGCTTCTTCCCATATTGATGTGGTTGATCTGTGTAACCAATAAGATACTGCACATTTGACAGAATGTGACTTCCAAACCTAGGCCATTGTTTTAGTTTCCCAGCTGCTAAAACAAATACCATACAGTGAGTTGTCTTAAACAATGGAAATTGATTGGCTCATGGTTTCAGAAGCTAAAAGGCTTGCACCTGGGGTCAGAGTTTTCTGGCTGGTTGGCAATCTTTGGAGTTCTTTGGCTTTTCAGTCATATGGTAACGCATCTTCTCTCTTCTCTTCTGGGTTCTGTTCATTTCTCCCTTCTGGCTTCTCCCATGGCTCTTTCTGTGTCCAATTTCCTTTGTTGATAAGGACTGCAGACATATTGGATTAAGGCCCACCCTCATTCAGTCTGAGCACACCTTTACTAATAAGGTCTTCAAAGATTCTATTTACAAATGGGTTTACACCCACAGGACCAGGGGTTGGGACCTGAACATACCTTTTATGGGGGACAAAATTCAACCCCCAACAGTCATAAAATAAAACCTTACTATCTTAGAGCATCCAGTTAGCAGCCATCTTGGGAGAACACTGAAGCAGTAAGTGAGGATAAGGAAAATTCAGAGGGGACTTTGCCTCACTGAAGTTCTAAGGAAAGCCCCCAAATCCCCATCAAGCAACCAGGGAACGAAGAAATGGCAGCAGGTCTGCGGTATTGTTTTAGTTTGCTAAAAGCTCCCGGGAGCAATATACCAGAAAAGGGGTGGCTTTTATAATAGGAATTTATTAGGTTAAAAGCTTACAGTTCTAAGGCTGTGAAAATGTCCAAATCAAGACATCATCAGAGACACTCTCTCATCAAAGGTGAGCTGCTGGCAGATCCTGGACTCTACCCTGCGGCAAGATGCAATGCAATGGTGGCTCTCCAGTCTAGGTCTCTGCCTTCTACTCCAGGCTTACTTTTCCCCCAAGTTCAGCTGTAGGCCATCAGGTATATGACACATCTCTCCCCTCTCCCCTAGGCCTCATCTCTTTCATTCTCTTGGAGGACTCTTTCTGGGCCTCTGAGCTCCTTCCCTGCCTCACTTCCCCACCCTTCTGCTGGTGTTTCCTGGGATAACCTCCCATATAAACATCATGCACTTGAATCCTGTCTCAGGGCGTGATTCTAGAAGAACCCAAGCCAAAAGATATGTGTGTCCTTCCTTTCCTCGCCCTCTTCTCTGTAGAAACATGGAATGTTCTGTACCCACTTGGAAGTCTGAGCATACCCTTGAAGGAGAGACCCCTGACTCCCAGTGTTTTCCCAGGAGAAAAATCTTCAGGAAGGGTAATTGCCAACCATCGCTGCGAGGCCTGGATCTGAAATGGGCTCAGCTGTGTTTCCAAAATCTCTGTACTTTGAGTGGAAAAATAATTGGCAGATACCTTTCCCGGCCATTAATTCTTTACAGCCGACACTGAGCCCTTGGGGCAAAGACCGATTGTCTGCAGCTACTGCCAGCCTGGCCCTGAATTCAGAGCAGGCAGTGTTCTCTTACAGACAACCATGCTCCTCACCTGGTATATCTTACCCACCAGCTTCCAGAGCCTGAGAGGGGTCACAGAAGGCCATCAGTGGAGACTGAAGAAAACAAGAAATTGCCCTCAAACCAGAGGGGGTTTAGGGATTGAGGTGGCCATGAATTTAAAATCATGGAGAATAGGGCCTTTATTCAAGCTTTCTTTTTAGAAAATATTTCTCGAGCATCCATACTTTATACCCATGATCCCAATTAATAATTACAACCACCTTATGCAGTAGGTATCATTATCATGCCGACTTTACAGACGAAAAGGCTCAAAGAGGGAAGGGTCTTAGCCAAGGTCATATAGAGAATAAGTTGATTCAGATGGCCCCAGAGTTGTTTGACTCCAAAGACCATTCTCTTCCCTATGTCATAAATTGCTTTTCTGCCTTCAGCAAACACCTACTGTGTGCCAGCCCTATGCTGGGTCCAACAGAGAACAAAAAGAGTAAGAAAAATTTCTTCACTAGAGGAGAAAGAAATACAATCTCCCCCATTCTACCCATCCCATACACCAGAGGGCACATGGACATATTGTCTTTGGCAGCTTTTGCTCTACAGTGGGAGAGTTGAACAATGTAACAGAGCTCGACGACCCACAAAACCTAAAGGATTTACTGTCTGGCCCTTAACAGGAAATGTTTGTCAATCCCTGGTCTACACCATGCTAGACAATGAAGATGCATCAGCTTAGTTACTTCTTACCTCATCTCTAGGAGCCTTACCCTTTTATTATGTTCATTTCACAGATGAAGAATGAAACACAGAGACATGAGATAATTTGTCACACTGCTGGAAAGCTGTAACAGTGCATAATTCCAAAGTCTTCCACCCTCCCCTTTCACTGCTTCAAAAACAGTGGTGGGATAGACTACTGAGACACTCACATGACCCCATGTGACCCCACACCAGGAGTGAGCCATGGGGCCATGCCCCCAATCCGCTGGTGCACCAGGAGCGAGCCACAGGGCCATGCCCCCAGGCCCACCTCCTAACATCTGCCAGGCAGGTCCCAGAGCTGAACAGTCTGCCCCCCAGCTCCGCATGGGTGTTTTTCTCCAGCAGGCATCAGAAGACCTTTCATGTGGTAAACAGGCATTCATGTGCTAATCGGCAATCTGAGGCTGGTGTAATTATTTTCTGTTGATTTCATTATTAAACCTTTGTGGGAAGGGCAGAGCAACAACCACACAGGCTGGTATGCCAAGCAGGGGCTGGCAAAAGTTGGGAAGATGACAGGGTAGGAGCTGAAGTGTGTTGCATGACAAAAGTGGCCAGGGTCAGTTCCCAAGAAATCATACCTTAATTCATTCCTATCAAGGGAAAATACCATCAAAACAGACCTGCCAGGAGAGGCAAGCTGATATGCCCGTAGCAGATGCACTGTGCTGCTCCGTCCTCTCAGCCCTCACCTCTCCGTGCCAAAGTCCACTTGCTTGCTGTGAACACCTGGACTTCTCTGCCTGAGGGCTTGATTTCTAGTTGTGGGAGAACATTAGGCCACGGAGGCCAGTTTGAAGTGCCAGAGAGTTCATGCTTCTGGGAAGTTGGTAGATAAATACCCCAGCTTCCTCAGCTCTTGGGTGGGAAAAGGTACTCTTCCCTGGGTCTGAACGAGTGCTACGCTGCCTCCCAGAGTTCCCTGGGGTAATTAAGCGCCAGCTGCCTACAAGTGTAATCAGCTCAATAAAGCATCCTTTACTGACTTCCTTGCCTTGCCTGTCCCATATCCCCTCTTTCCTACTGATGTTTTCTGGAATCACCTCCCAAACAAATGACTTGCACTGACTCTTGTCTCAGGCCTGCTTCCAGAAGAACCCAAACAAAGACAAGCACCAAGGGCATCACAAACCATCTCACCTAATATTTCAGAGGTGGAGCAGGGGCTCCTAGAGGTTAAGCAACCAGAGTCCCATCCAGCCAGGGGTTAGCCAGGGCCAGAGCGTTCAAGAAAGCTTTCTGGGGGAGGGGACCTGAGCCTCTCCTTGACCACAGAGTGAAACTCTCCCAGACCCAGGCCCAACCCCAAACTTCCAGCTCTTTCTGCTCCATCTTTGGGACCCATCTCCCACATCACCATTCCCAGGGACCCTCCAACAGTGCAGACGGCTGTAATGGGAACAGCAGCTGCTCCCAGAATTGATCTGTCATGAAAGATGAAGAAACGAGAGGCTAGTTAGAGGACTTACAGTAACAAGTCCCTATGAGGGATCAACATGGCAAACTGAAAAACTGGCATAGTTGATATTTGCATTTATTAAATAAAAATAATAGGTAACTCTAGCTTAGGGTCTACTATGTCCTGGGCACTGTTCTAAATGCTTTCTATAAAATAAATTTTTTAAATTCTCACACAACTCTTTGAGATAGATACCTTTCCTTTCCCCATTTTACACAAAGAAACAGGCACAGAGAGGCTAAAGTAATTTGCCCATCACACAGAGTAGAGGTCGTGGGGCTGGAAAGAGGCCAAGCAATCTAGCTACAGAGAAAAGCTCTTTACCCTCCACACCATCGGGTGCCTGTGGAACAAAATGAAGAGTTCTACAGTGCCCTGCCTGCAGTACCTCACCACGGGGCCCAGTACCCCTGGAGGTCCCTGTTTTCACTCTCTAGTGGATATGTAGAAGGTGCAAGATCTGGCCAGGGCAAGGCAATGGAGGGGAGGCTTCGCCATAGCAATTTGGGGGAAAAAATTGTCCAAAAAACTTGATGACCTTCTTGGCTTTTTTTGTTCGTTTGTTTTTTAATCATCTCTATTGAGGTATAATTTACATACCAAAAAAACTTACCCATTTTAAGTATATCATTCAATGACAAAAGTTTAGTAAATAACACAATCATGATACTGAACGTTTCCCTCACTCCAAAAACTTCTTTCATGCCTTTTTGCTACCAATCAATCCCATTCCCTAATCACCAGCCCCTGGCAACCACTAATCTGTTTTCTATGCCTTTAGCTTTGCCTTTTCTACAATGCCATATAAATAGACTCATAGTATTAGCCTTTTGGATCTGTCATCTTCCACTTAGTACAATGCACTTGCGATTAATCCACATTGTTGCACGTATCCATAGTTTGTTTCTTTTTATTGCTCACAAAAGTATTCCATTTTGTGAATATACCAGAATTTGTTTATTTAGCACCTGTTGATGGACATTTGGGTTGTTTCCAGTTTGGGATTATTATAAATAGAGCTGCTATGAATATTCATGTAAAAGTTTTTCCTGGTTTGTGCTAAGCTTTTAGTTGACCTATTTTAATTATCAATTAATATATGAACACATTCTTTCTCTTATCAAAATGATAATGAAGTAGGGTAAAAAGCAAGATTTTCTTGCACTTGGCAGAGCTTCTCAAGTTTAATGTGCACACAGATCACCTGAGAATCTTGTTAAAATGCCTATTCTGATTCAGTGGAGCCTGGGGTAGAGCCCAAGATTCTGCATTTCTAAAAGCAGGTGCTTTTCTGAGGTGAGGGAGGAAGTGTTCACAGACTACTCATTGAGCCATGAAGCCAAGGCCAGTATTTCTCAAAGTGTTTGCCTGACCATCTGCAGCAGTCACCCAGGGGGATGTTGAGCACGCAGACTCCCAGGCCCTGCTCCGCGTGCCATGATGGATGGAACCCACAAACCTGTGCCTTTAAAACGATGCTCGTGCTAGTCTGAGGACCACTGCTTCTGGACTCTAGGTCTGCAAGGCCCGACTAGGACTGTCTTGTACGTGGTTATGTCCCCTGAGCCTAGCACAGGGCCCGGGCCATGCAAGGTGCTGTAAAAGGTCTTATTTCCCATATCCTAGGAGGCAGGTTCTGCACCCTGGGGACCAAGTGACAATTCTGCTCAGTTTCTCCTGTCCTATGACCTTAGAAGGCCACCATTCACTGCCAGAATAAGGGCTGTAGTGAAAAGTATGAGCTCCCCCAAGGCATTCAGGAACATACTTCAGCTTAAATTTGTATGAATAACAGCATATGGACTTTCTGGTGGGTAAAATGTCTGCAAGCTGCAGCTCCGTGCCAGATGGAAGAATAAAGACCCCCTTGTACCAGGTTCAGGGGAAGATCCTGGAGGGGAACCCAGCACTGCCTCTCATGAGATTCTGATAGGCCCAGGAGAGCACAGTTCTAGCTGGAGCACACTATGGGTTCTGGGAGCATTTGTCTTCAGGACCGTCAGATTTCCCCCATAGCCTCCCACACTTCACTTGACACATGGCCAGCTAGGATTTTCCCCCTCAGCACTTCTACCCCACGCAATGATCCTGAGCCTATTTGCCAAATCCAAGAGGTAGTGGATTTCCACTCTGCTTCTGTTCTAAAGACAAATACTGTTTGCTACAATGGGCTCTTCCAGGACCTTCTAGAGCTGAGGTTGGTTGCAAGCAGCAGGAGAGGTAGGGCTAAGCGAGATGAACAATACGGTTACAATGGCAGAGGAAGTGGTGAGGCAAACCTAGAAGGTCAGTTCTGAGGGCTATACCTGAAGAGGGCCACAAATGAGAGGTCAGCAGCCAGGGGGCAGGCTACCTTGAAACCAGGCCACGGGAAAGATATTTGTGGAAACTACGGACATTTAGCCAGAAGAAACCACAGAGGGTCTGAACGCTGCCCTCCCAAATACCTGAAAGATCCATCTGTAGGAAACAGATGTGGCTGTTTGCACAGCCACAGTGGCAGAACTAGGAGAAGTAGGTAGACAGTTGAAAGTGCCATGTTTACTCACGGTGAAAGATGTCCAACAATGGACTTGGCTACGTAGTTAGGTAGTGACGTCTCCATCAGGGATTTCTGGATGTATAAAGCACTTGAAGTCAGATTTGATTCAGAGACTTTCAAAACCTTTCTCTGAGGTTCACTGAAGCATGGATGAGGCAGTCCATGGAATTTATCAACCACTGCATTCACAGTGATGGCCACCTGGTGGCAATAGAGGCACACCTTCAGGAGCAATTAGGCGCCAACTGAAAACCTAACCGGAAAACAAATCAAAACCAAAAAAAAGACCTAAACAACTAATGATTCAGACAACTTGACATTCATAAGCAAAGATCAAATGAATAGAGTTTTAGTTCCCAGAAAGACCTGGATAAGTTGCTGTATTTGTTTTTTGAGAGACATTATCCTTTTTATTTTTTAAACTTTCCACTGAAGTACAACACACATACTGCCAAGTACACAAACCATCAACGTACAGTTTAATGAATTTTCACAAAGGGAACATACCTGTGTAACCAGAACCCAGATCACATAACAGACCATCACCAGCACCCCTTCAAACCCCTCTAGTCACCCCGCCTCCCCAGTCAGGTTAACCACCATCCTAACTTCTAACACCTTACATTAGTTTTGCTTGTTTTTGAATTCTGCATACACGGAATCATGAAGAAGGAACTCTTGTGTCTTGCTTCTCTACATCATTTGTGCAAGCCCTTGATGTTGCTGCATATATTTATGGTTCATTCTCATAGCTGTGTAGTAACATGTGATGGTATGAAGCTATATGGACCCCAGAAAAGTCATGTTCTTAAAGCTAATCCATTCCTGTAGCTGCAAACCTATTGCAGGTAGGATTTTTTTTTAGGTACCAGGGCCCGGCAACTGAATCCAGGAACTTGTATGTGGCACTCAACCAATGAGCCACATCAGCTCCCCTGAGTTGGTTTTATCATTTGTTTTGCTTGTTTGATTTTTGTTGTTTTTTTTAAGAGGCACCAGGGACCAAACGCAGAATCTCCCACATGAGAAGCAGGTTCTCAACCACTTGAGCCACACCTACTCCCAAGGATAGGATTTTTTTTAAAGATTCATTTTTTATTTATTTCTCTCCCCTTTCCCACCCCCAGCCCCACCAGTTGGCTGCTCTCTGTGTCCATTCGCTGTGTGTTCTTCTGTGTTCGTTTGTATTCTTGTCAGTGGCACTGGGAAACTATCTCTTTCTAATTGCGTCATCTTGCTGCATCAGCTCTCCATGTGTGTGGCACCATTCCTGGGCAGGCTACAATTTTTTCGCGTGGGGCAGCTCTCCTTACAGGGCGCACTCCTTGTACATGGGGCTCCCCTATGCAGGAGACACCCCTGTGTGGCACAGCACTCCTTGCACACATCAGCACTGCATTTGGGCCAGCTCTACATAGGTCAGGAGGCCCTTGGTTTGAACGCTGAACCTCCCATGTGGTAGGCAGATGCTCTATCAGGTGAGCCAAATCCGCTTCCCAAGGATAGGACTTTTTTACTGCAATAAGATGTGGCCCAAGGTGGGCCTTAATCCTCTTAATAGAATCTCTTATGAGAAAATGAAATTCATACAGAAAGAAAAAAGCCACAAAAGCAAGACGCTGAAGCAAAGAAACCCAGAAGAGAAGGGAGAGACCAGCAGATGCCGCCATGTGCCTAGCCATGTGACAGAGGCGTCCAGGATCGCTGGCAGCCTGTCTTCTGGGAGAAAGCATCATCTGATGCCACCTTGATTTGGACATTTTTTCTCAGCCTCAAAACTATAAGCTTGTAAGATAAGTCCCCATTGTAAAAGCCAACCCATGTCTGGTATATTGAGTCCAATAGCCCAGCAGACTAAAACATAGTATATGGTGTGAATACACCACAATTTATTTGTCCATTCTTCTGTTGATGGATATTTGGTTGGTTTCCAATTTGGGGGCCATTACATATAATGCAATAAATTTCTAGTACACATATTTTAGAGGGTATATGTACACAATTCTATTGGGTATAATAACATCATAGCTGGGTCGTAGCTGTACATGGTCAACTTTAGTACACACCACAAACACAGTTTTCCAACAACATATGAGAGTTCTCGTGGCCCCAAATTATGGTACCAAATTTATCTTATAATTCTGGAGGTCAGAAATCTAAACCCAAGGTCAGAAATCTAAAGTCACCAACTCTTGGCATTTTCTGTTCAGCTATGTTTTAATGGAGCAAATGTATGACCTGGAGTGGAACGGCCCTGCATCCCAGGAGAGGAAGGAGATACAGCTCTGGAAAGACCCCTCTGAACCCTCCCATACTGCCCAAGCATACAGCCCCCGCCCCCCCCAACTATCTGTTAAATGAATGAATCTAACTTATTCTTTCAAATAGGTGCAGAGTATTCTATTGTTGGAATAAGCATCCTGGGAACTACAGCTTTACAAATTGGTTCTTTTGTTTCTCAGATTTCTACAAGCAAGTTTGCTGGTCCAAAGACTTGTGAGCTTTTTTTGTTCCATTTTTCAGCTGACTGCTACCTCCTTGAAATCCTTTTCACGCTTCATTTTTTTCTCTTTAGCCGCTCCTTGCCAGGACTCTTTCCTGTATGCAACTGAATTTCAGAATCCCTGCAGCAGGCAGAATAATTCCCCACCACCACCACCAAAGATGTCCATTTCCTAATCCCTGGGATGTCTGGAACCTGTAAATGTTATCTTAATGGCAAAAGGGACTTTGCAGGTGTGGTTAAGTTAAAACTCTTGAGATGGGGAGAGTATCCTGGATTAGCTGGATGAGGCCAATATAATCAAAAGGAACCTAGTAAGAGGGAAGCAGGAGAGTTAGGGCGAGAGAAGGTGTGACAACAGAAACAGGGGCTGGGGTCAGAGTGATTGAATGTGTGAAGGACCCAACTAAAGTGGATGGCTTTGATCACAGAGGAAAAGGGCATAGGCCAAGGAATGCAGGTGGCCTTTAGAAGCTACAAAAGGCAGGGAAACAGATTCTCCCTTAGAACTTCCAGAAGGCAAACAGCCCTGACAACACCCGCAGTATCCAAGGACACTCTCCTGATCCACACTGAGATAACTCTCCCTCTCTTGCTGACAGAGTCCTGCAGTTACTGCCACAATTTTAAAATGAGCAGAGATGGGGTGACCTTTATTTGCCATGTTATAGGTGTCTAAAGAAATGAACTCCCACACTGCACATCCATCATTTCTCCTTTGAGTTTTTCTTCTAATGTACCAAAAGTCGTGAGTTAGTCCATCAGCAAGACACCACAGAATGCTGATGGCCCAATAACCCCTTCAATTGTGATGTTTGGGATTGTTTCCTTCTCTGTAGCTGGTACTCTTGGGTTTTTGTTGAAAGTAGTTGTTGGGCTCTGGGGGAAGAGAGGTGAGAGGAAGTGGAGGACTGTGCCAGGTGCGTCTTTTTCAGCAAATGAACTGCCAAGAGAAAGATGACTCTGTGCTCCGCTCCCTATATGCATTCTTTAATAAATACTACCCCATGGAGGAGGTGTAGGTCAGTGGTTGAGTGCCTGCCCTGCATGTATGAGGTCCTGGGTTCAATCCATGGTACCTCCTTAAAAAAATAACTACTACCCCCATTGCCTTCCCAAAAGAATATTCGTCCCACCAACATAATGAGTGCCACTTCCCCACAACTCATCAATAATGAATGTTAACAAATTTTAAAATACTGGCAATGTGATGAGTAAAAAATGTTATCACTTTGTTGCATTCTCATCTCCTTAACTACTATTAATATATTCCACAAGTATTGGAGGGGTGGGGGTAATGTCAACCTACATTTTTAAGTTAAGCATGGCTTCTACCCACTAGATGTCAGTATCAGCCCCTCCACCCCTAGTTGTGACAACAATAAATGTCTCCAGAATTTGCTAAATACCTCCTGGGGGGCAAAATCACCCCCATTCAGAAGCTAAAGGATGAGATTGTACTGTTCAAAGGCGGGGAATATGAAGAAAGCCATAAATAGCCAGGAAAGTTATCAGTGATAACCTTTCTCTTAACTTCGGTGATACCAGTCTCCTGGTTTTTTCCTACCTCTCTAGCTACTCTTTGTCGGTTGCTTTTCCTGTACTCAACTGAATTTCAAAGTTGCCAAGGACAAGGTCCTCGGTCTTCTGCTCTCAATTTAAACATACCCCTTTGGGGTTTTCATCCAGTTCTCCAACTTGAAATAGCATCTCTATTGATAAATTCTCAAACGTATATTTCTGCCACATATCTAAGGTGCCTTCCAAACCAATGGGCGAAGGATGGTTATTGGAACAATAGACTCTGCAGAAGGAAGAAAGAGAACTCATCTCTCTGGGAGGGCTGTCAGTCTTGCTCAACCTTCTTGGGCACCTACTGTGTGCCGGGGACTTGGCCGTGCTCCCTTTGAGAACACCTACTGTGAGCATGGGATTCTCATGTACACCCCAATCTACCTACAGGTGATTCGAGCTGCCAGTGCTCCAAGAAAGTACCCAGGAAGGGAGGGAGAGGGAGGCACAAGGGGCTGCGATGAAGGATGATGAAGGCTGTGAGGCCCCGAGGGGTATGCGCTTGCAACGCGATCTCAGCTGGGTCACCACAACCTCTCAACATAAATCTCGGATTCAACGAAATGGGTTAACTAACTGTCCGAGAGCATTCTCCACCAGACCAATCAGGGGAGGAACTGCGCAGCTTCGTTTTAAGGGACCAATCATAGACCACAGTGGCTTATTATGACAACCGCGAGAACCAATGGAAAATGGAGATTCTCCTACCCTTCCTTCCAAGCTCCGGCCCCAGAGATCTGGCGGCGGACCAGTTTTATAAAAGGTACAAGTCCACGGCTGGACGATGGGATAACAAAGCTAAAAGAACTGTTCGGGGAGGGCTGCTGACGATTCTGTGGGCGGGCAAACTAGCACTTTACCTAAACCTGGCGGACGTTGGACTCGCAAACCACGCTCGAACAAAGCGCTCTAACGCGAGAGGGTACGTGCCTGCGCGCTGACGTCACATGCGCCGAG
The DNA here is from genome assembly GCF_030445035.2 of Dasypus novemcinctus. Classification (NCBI taxonomy): domain Eukaryota; kingdom Metazoa; phylum Chordata; class Mammalia; order Cingulata; family Dasypodidae; genus Dasypus; species Dasypus novemcinctus. The sequence goes on from NC_080696.1 coordinate 47,045,997, forward strand.
CCCGCCCCCGCCTGTCGCCCTTATAGCGTAGCCCTGGCGCGCGCGCGCCATTGTGTGGCTGGACTCGGCCGCTGCTGCGGTGGAAGGCGCGTGTCCGGGCTTTCGCAGTCCCCGCACCTGCACCGCAGCTATTGACTCGCGGTCCGCTACTTGACAGCCAGCCCTCGGGCCCCCTGCCCGCCACGGATATGCCGCGCGTCTACATAGGACGCCTCAGCTACAACGTCCGGGAAAAAGACATCCAGCGCTTTTTCAGTGGCTATGGCCGCCTCCTTGAAGTAGACCTCAAAAATGGGTGAGTCAGGCCTAAGCGCCCGCGTCCGCCACCAGCGCCCCGGGCCTGGCAGCGGCAAGGGCTATCGGGAAAAGGGAGACGCGAAGGCCGCGGCGCCGCGTGGCAGGGCCTCTAAAATGGCGGCGGCGCGGAGCCGCGGGAGCGCGCGGGGAACGGCGGCCGCGCGCGAATTCGCGCGCTCCGGTCTAACGACGCCCCCACTTGTCCCCCGCCCTCGCACCACCCCGCAGGTACGGCTTCGTGGAGTTCGAGGACTCCCGCGACGCCGACGACGCCGTTTACGAGCTGAACGGCAAAGAGCTGTGCGGCGAGCGCGTGATCGTAGAACACGCACGGGGTCCGCGCCGCGATCGCGACGGCTACAGCTACGGAAGCCGCAGTGAGTCTAACCCCTGCGCGCTCCGAGTCCTTGGGGACCCTGAGGGGCGGGCGCAGGCACTAGGGTGGGCGGGGTAGGGCCTCCCAGCCCGGGCAGGCGCGGCGGCCAGGGACGCTTGACCGGTTTATACCCGGACCCCGCTGCCATCACGCCTGCCCCGGGCAGCTGCGGGACGCCGGAGCGCGGGGATTGGGTTGTGGGTTTTGCCTAGTCAGGGTTTGGGCTTTGGGGGTTTTATTGCTAAATTGTGTGTGGGGAGAGGATCTGGGCACCTGTGAGCGCTGTCGTGGGCTCTGTCCACATAGGAAGTGAAGGGTAGCAGTATTCGAAGTATCCCCTTTGCTTACCTGACAGTGCTTTAGTTAGAAATGTGAATGTTTTAGAGTAGATGAGGATTGGCTGGGGTGGAGGTGGTGGTCGGGAAGGGGAGAAGTTTGAGGAAGAGCTTTAAGGAAGAGAGAACTAAAATTGAGGGGTGGGTCAAAGAAAATATTTTACTTTTTGAAATAATGTGGTATTATACCACAAACATTATCTAAATAAGCCTTATGCTGTATTTCAGTTAGTTGGGGGCATGTTATTGGGAGGAGGTGGGAGGGGTTTTGGTTATGTTAAATGTTTGATGTTGAAATTGTTGCATGTTGAATTCAAACTTTTTAACAAGTCCTTGATGTTTCAATTTGAAAGTGACCAATGGGGCTGAGGCTGTGTCCACTGAGGCTAAGATGACTGCCTTTCCTGATTGGCCTTGGCTTTTCCATACATTGTGTGACCCTTGCCCTATGACCCTTTGGCTGACCTTACCGGAAGCCATGACGACAGCAGCCTTTTGCCATTAGACGCAGGGTGATGGTGAGGATTCCAAGGGTTAGACAAAACTGGTTAATCTGAACTAGGTGACTGTTACCTTGCGTGTTTTGTGGCCAAACCACCACCAAAAACCTCACACTGTGATGTAAGTACTTAGTGTAACTAGTAAACATTTTTGTAAAATGTAGAAATGCATGTAATCAGTTAAGTTTTATATTTTACAATGTTCTGTAAAATAAAACTTAGCGAGGTAAATTGAATAAAGGAGCAGTCACTCTCTAACAGATTGTAGGAGAAGTTTAGTTGGATTTAGTCTATTTGACTTGCCCTTAATTTAATTTCTGGCAAATCACAAATGTATCAAAGGTTTAGCAGTATAATAGCAAAGTCCTACTCCAGTAAATAAGTTGATATGTTTGTACTAACTTTCAAAAACGTTATGTATCATTATCATTGCAAAGCATCTAATTGTTTCCTTCATGTGATAAAGGTGGTGGAGGTGGATACAGCAGTCGGAGAACCTCTGGAAGAGACAAATATGGACCACCTGTTCGTACAGAATACAGGCTTATTGTAGAAAATCTTTCTAGTCGTTGCAGTTGGCAAGATTTAAAGGTATGTGCTGTAATTTGGGATTAAAAGATATATTCCAAGAATCAAACATAGTGTATACATCTTTTCTTTAGATTTCATGGCCTAACTAATCTTACGTTGCAATTTTAGGATTTTATGAGACAAGCAGGTGAAGTGACCTATGCGGATGCTCACAAAGAACGCACAAATGAGGGTGTGATTGAGTTTCGCTCCTACTCTGACATGAAGCGTGCTTTGGATAAACTGGATGGTACTGAAATAAATGGCAGAAATATTAGGCTCATTGAAGATAAACCACGAACAAGCCATAGGAGGTCTTACTCTGGAAGCAGATCAAGGTAACATGTTCAGGGACGTGGAGAGGGAATAAACAAAGAAAAAGGAGTACTTGAGTAATGTCAATTACCATTTGATTAACTTAAGTCAGTTTTTCATTTTCTCTTCGGTTGTGTGTCATTGGGATCTTTTCTAGATGTTTTGATGGTGCATTTATTGGTTTTGTAATCAAGTTTATGGTCTTGTTTGTCTGTTTTTGCTAAATGGCCTAACTATTCACCTTGAGTTCTTTTGAGCTGAAGATTTCGTTGTGTTTTCTTGTTACAGGTCACGGTCTAGAAGAAGGTCACGAAGTAGGAGTCGCAGGAGCAGCCGCAGTAGATCTCGAAGTATCTCAAAAAGTCGTTCCCGGTAAAGAATTTGCTTATTGGTTCTGATTTTCTGAATATTTCTCTTATTTATGGAATACATACATGTTCTGCCAAGGTAACAGAAAAATCTGGGTTTGGTTTTTTTTCTCTTGTCTAGATCCAGATCTCGGAGCAAAGGTCGGTCACGTTCCCGATCAAAAGGCAGGAAATCTAGATCAAAGAGCAAGTCTAAGCCCAAGTCTGATCGGGGCTCTCGGTCCCACTCTCGAAGCAGATCTAAAGATGGGTATGCAAAATCCCGAAGCAGGTCTCGGTCTCGTTCTCCCAAGGAAAACGGAAAAGGTGATATAAAGTCAAAATCCAGATCAAGGAGCCAGTCTCATTCCAAATCGCCCCAACCTGCCCCACCCTCAAAGGCTCGATCTGCGTCCCCTCCACCAAAAAAGGCTCCTTCAAGATCTCGTTCTAGGTCACGCTCAAAGTCAAGGTCAAGGTCCAGATCAAGTTCCAGAGATTAATCCAGAACTCTGTGTTCTTTGCACACTAGTACAGAACACTTTTCCTACTTGCTTGGGCAGTTATTCTTTCATGTTTGTACTTGGCCTCTTCTGCAAGAGGAATACCTGAAAACAGGGGCACACAGAAATTGGATTTGTGGCCAAATTTGATGGAAAAGATGAGGTTCTAAAAGAAATGGTGGCATGAAGTCAAAGACCCTCTCCCTTTGTAGAATTAAGATAACTTTTGATTTTATAGCTTTTGAGCTAAAATAACTTTTGTAAAGATTAAGCTCATTTAGATTTTTTTAAGTATTTCAGCAGAATCTGTTGTATGGGTTTTTTGTTTTATTTGTTTGCTTATTTTTAAATTAACCGTTTCAAGCTTTGAAAAGGCTTTAGAGGGAGAACCTAATTTTCAATTATGTTGGCTTTTTATAAAGCTTGAGTTATGTAAAATTTAAATAAAAGTTTGCTACCAAGATGATTGCCTTATTGAGTAGGTCAATAATAAGTTCCTTTAAATACTGATAATATGCTATTTGTGAAAACAGTGTAAATTCTACTTAAGTGTGAAACAAGGCAAGCCTCAGACCAGCAATAAATTATTCAATTTGAAGAATGTTATTTTGTGCTGTTGATCAAATTTGCCCATCTTGATCTCCTTTAATGAGTTAGATTAAAGTTAAAAATTACTTTGCAGACAATCTGGTATACATTTTGCTTTAAAAGTTTTAAGTGAAACTTTTTAAAAAATTAAATTTGATTGAACTCTTCGAAAAATAACTCCCGATACTTCGTTTCTAGTTTAACTAATAACGCCACTTTCTGGAAGGCGGTCAGTGTAATTAGTGTCTTCTTAGAATATGGTTCAGTGGTCTTTAATGTTTGTTATGTAAGAATGGAAGTAGCCTTTGATCAGTAATTTAGCATATTGTTCAAAGTGGAAAGGCAAATACTTTGATGGAAATCATTTTAAGTCTCAGTTGCTGATTAAAGTAAAATACCACCCAGCACTTGGTACCCATTGTAGTTAGTGGGGTGATGTGATAATTTGGTTAGATCATCTTGTAAATTTTGTACAAGGTATAGGTAGTTTGGGGGGAAAAAAGATTGGGCAACCCTAAACTCTTGGTACTTTTATGATGACTGACGTGTAGCATACCATAGAACCCAACTTTGTAGAACTGCAACCTTGTAAGTTTTACTGGGTTAGTACTTAGCCTGTACACCCATAACCCTAATTGGGTTTAAATTGTAGTTTGAGAAATTACCAACTTTTATCCCTTTGCCTCAGTATTTTGTCTTTTTTAAAATGCAGTTCATTCAGAAGCTCTCATTGGCCCTAGTCTGAACTCAAGGTATAGATTGCTTGGCTCCGCTTTACCATCTTCCTAGGAACTGTCACTCTAAGGTACCGAGATGGGGTTGTGATAGGGCATGATGCTGCACTGCTCAGTGTACCACAGCATAATATGCCTGGAAAGCATAATATTCAAAGAGTGGTGATATGGGTTCAAATAATCTGGAAGGCATACCTAGTAAAGTGAGGCTGAGAGGAAGAATTGAGTCAAAATAAAGATCTACATCTCAAAATAGAATAGCTGGGTGTGGGAGTACTTAATGAGTTTTTTTTTTAACCCCCTGAACTGGCTTTTCTTCAGAGATAAAAATTAGACGAACAAATTATTATTGTTTTTAAGAAATTCCTGGGTTTCCTATTAGAAAATCTTTAAAGCCTAACCTTAGGAATTAAGGGCTTTTTAAAGGTTGATGCTTCCATGAGATTGATGATTTTTGTTTTGATCGATGTTTACTGTATTAAAAAAATACTTTTTTTTTTTTTTCTTCAGTATAACCTTTAGAATTTGAGAGAAGAAAACTGTCAACAGTAGTTCTTTTGGTTTTCTTTTTTTGGTTTATTCTAAAGAACAAATGATTCTTAGTTTATATAAAGAGGCAAACCCCCTATGCCTTTCAGAATTTGGTATTTAAGGACAAATAGTCTTAAAATTGACTGACCAAAGTTCTCTTGTTTTCAGGGAAAGAACATAAAAGCTTTTAAAACCACAGACTTTTAAAAGGAAGGAGGGGAATATTAAAATGTAAAATTTGGCTTTCTAAAAGTATGCAACATCCTTCAACTGGGCTCTTGTGTTATGTTACACAGTACCATGCAGGTTTGTCCACCTCCTTAGCTGCCTCAGTAGTGGATAATTGTATATTTCTGCATCCATAAAAGTTAAGTAGGAGCAAAGATTATGGGATATGCCAAACTTCTGTATAACATTTGCCCTCTTGAGAACCGAGTTGGCTGATAGTGTTTAGTAAGTACCTTACTAATTTGTGAGTAGAATCCAAGAGTTTATAGACTATGCCACACATTTATCTGTGGCAAGGTAGAGGATTAAGCTGATCCAGGACAGAAGAAAGCGTGAAGAACATCTTGGTTCCCCTTTCCCTTGATAGTTTCATTGACATGCCGCAGTGCCTTTATGGCCAGTTTGAGTCCTACCTGCTCCAGCAACTTTTACTTTCCTGCTCTTGTGTTAACCATCTTAAATCCTGGTATTTCTCCCACCATGTTAACCTGTTTTATGCTTTACCTCAATAAAATGCTTACTGAGGGAAGGGCTTGTTTTGAATTTCTTGTGCATACCCACTGTGTACCAGTGCACTGTTAAGAACCCGTGGCATAGGGTTTTTTGAATTGGAGTTGCCACTGGCAAGCCATTTCTGTGGTTCCTCAGAAACATGAGGAATTTGGCATCGGTGCAGTAGGTGATTTATACATGTCATCAATCCTTGTGGTTCAGTGTCATCTGTGAAGTTTTAGCGAGAAAACGGTGTTGTGAAGATTAAAAGTTAATCTGTGTCAAATACTTTAGGATAGTGCTATGTTAAATATTTGCTATTACAAAGAATTGAACATGCTAAATCATTTTTGTATTTACTTGCTTGACAAGATTTACCCATTTTTATCTTGTAATGGTTCAGGCATTTTCCAGGTTCTTCATTAAATAGAAAGCTTTAATCATTTCCCAGGCCTAAGCTTCATTAATTTGGACTGGGGTACACCAAAGTTAGCAACTTTTAAAAGTTCTGATGTTTTGTTTTTAAGGATGTGCTAGAGATTGAACCCCAGGACCTCATACTTGGGAAGCTGGTGCTCAGCCGCTGAGATGACATCCACCCCTCAGTGAGAGTTGGTTTTTTCCTTTGCTTTGTTTTTAGGAGGTACTGGGAAACGAACCTAGGACCTTGTACATGGGAAGCAGGTGCTCAACCTCTTGAGCTTCATCCGTTCAATCTAATATCATTAGGATATTTAAAAAGTCCTAATTCCTTTTAATGAAGTCTCCCTCAGGGCCCACTGTTTGTCTCTCCAGACGTTTATGGTCATGCATATGTCCTTTGGTTTCTATGGTAAGCATAAATTAACTAAACTTAAAACATTCATTGTAATACAATGAAACTATTTTAGAGCTCCCATACAATTTAGCACTAAATCTTGGAGTTTTTAGAATATCTTTGTGTCCCGTAAACCATGTATCCATTTGCTGGGTGGATGAAATTGCATAGTTGGTTTTCAAATTCTAAGTTTGGTTAGATATGCCTATTTTATTTTACAGCAATCCCACAGATGGGCCAGCAGTATAAATGAAGTGAATAACTTCCTCAATAGAAAGTAAATGTTTGAAAATCAAAGCTCAAAAGGGAGGGTATACAATAAAGCCACCTTTGACCTCAGAGGAAGCCGGTATTACTAGTTTGTTAGGTATCCTTTGGAGGTGTTTTTTATGTATATGTTAGCCAATCTAGAAAAAGGTTCATATTTCTTCAGTTTCATTACACAGCCCACTTGAATCCCTTTTCCAACATTTCACCTGTTGTTTCATTAACTTCATTTCTCCATTTTTTTCCCCTGAACCATCTGAAAGTTGGAGAAATCATGTCTTCCCCAAAAATGTGTTTCCTATAAACATGTTCAACCAGAGTATAATCACCTAATAAGTAAAATCAAACTATCATCCAAACTATCCCAGGGTCAAAAAAGGAGAGGTAGAAGGCATCATTTACTAGCTAGGAAAAAATAGAAGAAAATGTTAGAGGCAAACTGTTCTCATCTATACCTTCTAATATTGTGGGAGTAAATACTATTTTAACAAAAGCATTTTATCGAGCATTTGGCACACTTATTAAATAGCTGCCATTATGACACCGTTCTATAAATACAATAGCTAAATTTGAATACTCAAAGTCAACTGAGAAAAGATAGGCAAAGCAGAATTGCTGAATGTATACCCAAGTATTAGAGTATCATCCCTCCTTTCCTAGTGTTTTGTGACCAGCCTTAGTGTACTATTTAAACATACTCCTGTTACTTTTTTAAAAATTTGAAACATCAGAGAGTAGTATGATGACTGCCCCCCACACACAAACACGTACTTACCTAGCTTTAACATCTAATACACATGTCCACTTCCTCCCCCCCGGGTAATTTAGAAGGAAATCTTAGACAATCTGTCTTTAAAAGACTCAAGAGTCTCAGTCTACAAGGTCCCCTTCTCCCCTGCACCCTTACAGTATATTTCTTTGAAGAACCCATGTCACTGTCCTGTAGGGTTTCCCAGTCGTTTTGCTGATTGCATTCTCATGATGCCATTTAGGGTGTTCCTGCCCTTTATATTGTAATTTGGTAGTTAGACCTAGAACCATAGTTCTTAATATGTGGTGCCTTGACCAGCATCAGCATCACCTGGGAACTTGTTAGAAATGCACATTCACCGGCCCCACTCCAGACTCAACTGAATCAGAAACTCCCCATTGCTGATGGGGACTAGCAATAGATATTGCTCTTTAGGAGGCACCAGAAACTGAACCCAGGACCTCCCTTATGGGAGGTGGATGCTTAACTGCTTGATACATCTGTTTCCTGCTCATTTGTTTTTGCTCATTGTCTGTCTTACTGGATTTTTTTGCTCATTACTTTTGTTTTGTTTTGTTTTTTGTTTTTGCTTGTCTGCTTGCTTTTTCTTCTCGTTTTTGCTCATTGTCTGCTTGTTTTTCCTTGATGTCTGCTCATTGTCTGTTCATTGTCGTCATTAGGAGGTACCGGGAGCCAAACCTGGGACCTCCTGTGTGGGAGGTGGGTGCTCAACTGCCTGAGCCACATCCACTCCCCAGAAATAGGTGTTTTAATAAGCCCTCCAGCTGATTCTCGTGCATGGTAAGATCTGAGAATCACTATTCTAGAGGCTTATCAAATTCTGATTTTTTTTTTTCATCTTGGCAGCCCAGATCCATTAAACCATGAACTCATAGTTTTAAACATTTATTGCAATCCACTGCAATTCTTTTTTTTTAAGTCAAGCATTTAATTGGGTAAAATTGTGTTCATGAAAAAAAAATTTCCAAAGTTTGCAGATAACAGAAAAAATGAAATAGTCCATGAATAAACAGTAAAAGACATTGATGAGTCACACAAATAAAATACAAAAGACTGCAAACTTATAAAACACTTAAGCTTAATCGTAATCAAACTGCAAGTCTAAATAATGTTTTCTTTTTTTTCCCTGCCTTTCTGATAATCTAAATCAGTACAATGGGTAGCATCATTGTGTTGTGTCATAAAAATGATACTTTTGTAACAGGAGTGTAATTTTTTAAATCTGGAGAATTGGCAATATGAATCAAACTATAGTTTTGATCTAGATTTATTTTGTGTCTAAGAATATATCATAAGGATATGCACAAATAAGCAATGAGAATCTCTACACATTGTATGTAAGAATTCTGTACAACCTGAATAGCAATTAACAAATAGATGATAGTTTAACATACATTTTCAGGAATGAGATCTATTGTAATAGTTTCCAAAATTGTAAAAGTCACCCATTGCATTTTAGTTTAATTATCCATGTCCATATAGTGTTGTGAAAAATGACATAAAACATCTGAACAAATGATTTTAAGTTTGGGGATTTTTCTCCCACCTGCTGGTAAGAATTTTATTAAAGTAACAAGTTGCAATTTAAATTTTAGTATTTTTCTTTCTCTGCCTAGCCTCAAGCAATTTCCGTACATTGTTTTATAAACCTCTTAAGAGAACTGTTGGGTAATGTTTTAATTCACTAGGCTGTTCAAAGCAAATAGCATGAAATAGGTTGAGTTAAACAATGGGAATTCATTTGCTTACAGTTTTAAGGCCAGGAAAATGTCCAAATCAAGGTGATGCTTTCTTCCTGAAGACCAGCTACCAGCAATCTTTGGGCCTTAGTTTGTCACATGGCAAGATAATGGCCGTGTCTGCTGTGCTCTCCCTTCTCTTCTGGGTTTTATTGATTTCAGCTTCATGCTTCTCTGTCTGTCTCTCTCTGCCTGAACTTTATTCTCTTAAAAAGGACTCCAATAATAGAATTAAGACCCATCCTGAGGTGGGTTACACCCTAACTGAAGTAACTTCTCAAAATGTCCTACTTAAACTGGGTTTAGACTCACAGGAATGGATTAATTTTTCTGGGGTACACAGCTTCAAACCACCAACAGGTATGTATTGCTTTCTTCAGTTTTCTCAGTAAATTTTTTTTTTTAAGTAATGTGCTTGAGAAAACTCAAGCCTAGGACTTGATCTCATTGTAATGGAGAAAATCTTTTCACTAAACTGCTTCAGAATGGAATGACCACTTTTCTATATCACATTCTTGGTCAGCTAATGAGGGCCTGCAATACCCACATGGTCAAACAGTTTTCATCCTTGGCTTTCTATTTCTAGGACTAAGTAGAAGCAGGTGTGCGAGTTTGTCTCATTCTGTTCCTTTGCAATATGTTTATTTCTGCACTGATATGCAAGAAAAAAACTAGTTTATAGGCAGATAAATTTATTTCAATGTAAATTGAAAACCTACAGGTAGTACTGTTAGTAATTGACCTTTGAGTGCTATTCAGGTTATCAAACCAGATACTTTATAATGATTGTAAGAAATAAGTTTAATGCCAGTTGGCATGAAGCTCATTTCTATTAATGCAAAAAGGTCTAATGCATGAAAATATTTTATTACAAAGAGTGGCACTTCCATTGTCATTGACAAGCATTATGTAATGAAAATTACATGCTAAATATGAATAATTGAAAAATTGATGCCTATGGAGCATCTTGGAAATGAAATTTTACAATATACACAACATCTGTTGCAAGTCTTTTTTATGTTACTTTGTTCTACCTTTGGTCAGTGGGAGCCAAATCAAATTGCCTCCTGTAGCAGTTTGGCATTGCTTATAATTCCAAAAATAGATGTTGGATTGTTTGTAAACTGGTCTGTTCTTCTGGGTATATTAGATTATATTGGATTCAGAGGTTTCACTTTTACTTGATTAAATAATGAGTAAGGCTTTGATTTGGCCACCTCAGTAGGTCATTGAGTCCCTGCTCCCTTGGTGGCTGGGGACTCACAGAGAAAACAACATGGCAGAACAGAGAGTTAGAGTTTTGGATGCTGGATCCCTGGGAAGTAAACACACAGGAGAAGAATACAGAGGAATAAAGATGGCTCCATATATATGGCAGAGGCCAGGAAGAGAGAGAGCCTGATAGTCTATAGCTGACCTTGTGGAGAGATCAGAGCAGCTGAGCCTGGAGAGAAACGAGCCCAGGGAGAGAGACCAGACTTATCCATCCTACTGCTGATATTGGAAGAATCTGGGACCACAGAGCCTAAAGAGGAAGAAGAAGCCTGAACCCTTGCAGATATCAGCAGTCATCTTGCTCTAACGTGGCAACAGACTTTGGTGAGGGAAGTAACTTATGTTTTATGACCTGGTAACTGTAAGCTTCTACCCCAAATAAATACCCTTTTATAAAAGCCTACAGATTTCTGGTATTTTGCATCAGCACTCCTTTGGCTGACTAATACACCTCCTGAGTTCTTTTGAAACAACTCTAATCTTGTCAGCTTCCTCACTTTCTGGTATGGTAAGATTTCCAGACTTGTCTTGCACATTTCCACCCCCAGACTTGGAATCAGCCATTTTCCAAAAGGCCGTGATTATTTATTTTAGGAATTAATGATTTTTTATTGGGAAGGAAAGTTGTCAAACAGCAACATATGAAGAGTGAATAAGGAAACTCCATGTTGTTCCAGATGTACATGACCTATTTTATATAGGAGGCATTTCAATTTGTGACCCCAGCCCAGAAATGTCAAATGCTTTTCCATTCAATCTAATACTTCTGGATTCCTACTAAAAAGAAATACATTAAGAAAATGAAAAAGTTGCTTATTGAAAGGAAATCCCTGAAAAAAGTAAGGGAGAAGATGTAGAAATTATGAAATTATGTAGAACACTCTTTTTTTTTTTCCCTATCTGGTTGCCTCATAGTCTTTTTGATGCATCGCTTTGCCATGCCACACATGGGTGTGGCCTGCACCTCTGCACACAGGTCTGAGACGCCTTTTTTCTTTTCTTTTCTTACCAGGGGGTCCCAGGGACCTAACTTGGGCCCTCCGTATGGAAAACGGGAGCTCAATTGCTTGACCCACAGGCGCTTCCCTACTCTTTAATCAACTATATTTTTAAGTTTTCACAGTAATGCAAAACAGTCACTTGCAGAACTGGTTCAGATTACTTTTAGTCCTTTATATAAGTGTTTGGAAGTTACTTATGTTTATATGAAATGAAGCTATTAATACTTTTCTACAGCAGTACTGCTCACCAGGAAGGTCAAGGTGAACACAAATCAAGGAATGGCGTTTTCCCCAAGCCATAGTGTGAAGACTATAAACAGTTGATTCCATATATGTGAATGGTTTTCTTTGCTATAGGAAATCCGAATGAAATAAGGAATGGAGACATGTAAAAAAGGTTTCTTGAGGGGAAGATGGATGACACCCTGTATGCATTTAGTTTTTGGCCCCTTCTTCTGCATGGCATTCTTCACTGATGTCCATCGAATTAGGTTGTCTCTAAGCAACTGCATGAGGAGGGTGCTGTCCTTACATGAGTCTTCTTCATTCAGTGCATCAAGTTCTGCAACGGCCTCATCCAAAGCCATTTCAGCTAGTGGACAGGTAAGCTCTAGGTTATTATGGCTCTCAGAGTAAAATACAGAAAAGTTAAGAGCCAGCCCCAGGGGGATTCTATGTGTGGGTTGCATCTCTTTCTTATATCAAATGTCTCTTGATAAGCTCCTTGGGAATTATCTATTGTTTGGTTTCGATCATCTCCACATGCCACTTCAGCAAGGTACCAGAAGTAATCTCCCTTCATTTTCAGATAGAAGACCTTACTCTCTGGATTAGTTGCATTGGCTATTAAATACCCCACAATTCCACAACCATGGTGCTGATGGACCTCAGTTCCAACTGCGCTTTCTCCCAATAGTCCTTAATTAGCTGCAACTTCTTGTCAGAGGTGTAGGTTTTCTGCTCCATGCTAGAGATGACCCTCCAGGTGGACCCGTGGCCCCTACCATGTCCTTATAGGCAATGGAGAGCAGGTTGCCCTCCTTGTTGGACAGCTTGGCCCCCTGCTCCATCACAGCCATCATTCGGGAGGCCGTGTTGTCATAGAACTCAGCCTGCTCGGCCAGGTCCCCCTTCTGGATGGACTCTGTCTTCTCCATGGTGGGCCCGGGGGCCCGGGGGCTGTGGTGTGGGGCTCTGGGCGAGCACCAGGGAGCATAGAGAGCAGGCAAGGTGTGAGGGACAGCAAGGCAACCGGGCAAGAGGTCTCCTCGGCAGCTTCCCCTTTTAGGTGGCCATGACTCAAGTCCCCCCACTTGGATCCACTCTCGGCTGGCCCTGGTTGTTTTTAGTTGGAAATGTTATTTAGCAACCACAGTGTGGGCCCTTGGGGTGCTCACTGCTACTGGTTTGGTCAGAGGCCTTTTTCCTTTTTTTCTTTATTTAGTCTTTTTAGGGTTTTTTTGTTTTTGTTTCATTTTTTTAAATTTATTGAAATATATCATTCATACATGGACATACACAAACAGGTATACAGTAAAATTTCTGAACTTACAAAACAAACATGCATATCATCACAGGGCTCCCATACATCACCCTACCACCACCACTTAGCATTGTTGTGAAACATTTGTCACAAACTATAGTCACAGGCCTTTTCAGTGGATAGAACCAGGAAACCATTGCTTGATTCTCCTCCTAGCCACACAGATCATGCTACCTTCTGGGCCTTTGAAGGTCCTATCTTTTCCAGGCTAAACACCCGCCCACTGCCTCAGTGCAGCAGTTTTGAATCCCCTAGCCATTTCTGTTGTCTTCATATACTCTGGTTTGTGAGTATATCTCTTACTCTAGACAACACAGGACTCCAGGTGTGTTCTGACCTGCGCAGAGCAGAGCAGTACTGCAGCTCCCTTCCCCAATAGAAGCTTCCCCAGCTAAATTCTAGGCCAGTTCTGGCAAAGGAAAGAGAGATTTAAAAGGAAGTTATTTAACCCTTGCAGAATCTCTTCTGCATCTTCGGAGGATTTAAACCAGATAATATGTCATCTTGCACTCAGTAAAAAGAATATAGGAAGAAGGAAAACTCAGGACCTAAATTCCAATGTGATTCTAGAGTACACAACAGCATTATAATTGTAATGAATAAATAAGCTCTTAAATTATAGGTTTCATTCATCTTTCCCATAGACAACGTTGCCCTGCAGACCTAGCAGGAACTCAAGCCCAGGCTACAGGGTAGCTAAGGTTGTTATAAGATGATCAGTGTTTGTAGCTGTTTTCAGGAAGCTCTCAAGAAATGTGACACTTGAGTCCCCATGGTCCAAATTCACATCCAATAAGTATTAAGGGTTTACTGGGTATGAAGTAGGCTAGATTACTACCAGAAATATTTAGTCTATCTCTTGACTTTGGCCAATGGGCTTTTAGAAGGCATGACATGTGGGAAGCTGAATAATGCCCCCTCCCTCAAAGATGTCCATGTTCTAATCTCTGGAACCTTTGAATATGCTACCTTACACGGTAAAAGAAAACTTTGTAGATGTAATTCAGTTATGCTTTTGAGATGGGGAGATTCTTCTGGATTATCCAGGTGGGCCTAGTGCAAACCCCTTATGAGAAAGGGAGCAGGAGGGCCAAAAGTCAGAAAATGTCAACGTGAACGTGGAAGTAGAGTCAGAGAAACTGGAAGATGCTATACTGATGGCTTTGAGGATGGAGAAGGAGCAATGAGCCAAGGATTGCAGGTGACTATAGAAACTGGAAAAGGCTAGGAAATGGATTCTTCCCTAAAGCCTCCAGGGGGAGCATGGCCCTACCAACACTTTGATTTTGATCCAGTGAAACCTGTTTTGGGCTTCTGATTTCTGGAACTGTAAGAGGAAAAACTTGCATTGTTTTAAGCCACAAAATTTATGGTAATTTCTTAAGCGACCATAGGAAAGGAATGCAGGACTAAAAGCCTAAGAAGTGCTTGCACATCAGCACTTGCTGTCTTGCGTCTCTGCCATCATCATACAGTGATGACAGACAAGTGGTGACAGACAGAGCTGCTGCTTCACTCAAGCCAGGCCCAGCCCCCTCTGCTTGAAGCAGAGCTCAGTCTACTTGGCCAACCTGCACACATGTGAAAAATAAAAACTCAATGTGGCATGCTCCTAAATTTGGGGGTTAGCAGTAAAAGCTAGCTGATAGAGTGCTGGACAGCTCCACATACATCTTGACAATAACCATATGAGGTTGAAATTGTTATTCCACATTTTACAGATTATGAAACAGTCTCGGATTAATCTACAGGACCAAGGTCACACACAACAAGAAGTATTCTGAAGTCGTGTTTGTCCCATTCTGCCTAAGCCAATATGAAAGATCTCTTCCCTCTGCCCCTCTACATTCTCTCTCAACTTGCTTTAACCTCTCCTGACTCCCTCCACATACCTCCTTGCCCTCTGGTTTCTGGTTGGCTTTAGACCTTAGGGAACAGCCTTAGACATGCGAGGGAGGGTGGAGATTAAGATTGGGGTGTTTATTCCCACAGTGCCCTCTCTGCAGCTCTCAACCAAAGATCATACACATTTGCTCTACACAGTCCTCTTTTGTTGCAGGTCCTGGTAACCACTCCCTCCCCTTGTCCCTGCCTCATGGTTTTATGCTAACAAGTGTGGTTTTCCTACACACCCTACCCACCCCTTTATAAATAGTCCCTTAATTACATTCTCTTCAAATCATTCAGTTGGAGTGTGCCTTCTGATTCATGTCCATGGCCCTCACAAAAGCAAGTTAAGCAATAAGTAAATGTTTTGTATTTCATGGAATATAAAATATTACTTTTACTTAATGCTGTAGATAAAGCAAAATTACAAAAGTCCATTGTCCTTCATTCACTATCCAAAGCCATTGTTCCTGAATTAACGAGTCAAGGATTTGTTCTTTTCTCTCTGTAGATTAGTGTTTCTAAAGGAGATGCTGCCCCTTCCTTCTTTCCCTCCCCGATACCTGGCTGATAGGGTCCAAGTGTGTAGGTGCCTACCTTGTGCCAGAAAGCTAAATGCATCCCTTAACTTGAGTGGAGGAAGAAGGAAGATTAGAAAATGACTGCCTAGCAATCCTATCCCACGCAGCTGATTATGAAGGTACCTGATAAATCAGAAGATTGCCTGGGACAGACAGAGCCAGGACAAAGCAAGATGATGGCTTCTGGAGAGACTTACAGGTTGTTAGGTCAACCTCCCTAAGTGACATTTGTCTCCACTTGACAAAATTCCTTGGGGAGAAAATCCTTGGTGCTTGGAAAGAAAACATGCTTTGTCATACTTCTGTGACAGGATACACAATCTTATGGATCTAGATTTTTGTTTGTGTGCCAGAGCACAGTAGTAATAATAAAAGTACATTCATTCTGCAAATATGTGTTGTGCACCTACATGGTCCAGGCACTGTTCTAAGCACTGTGGGGACATTGATGAACATGACCGACAAGGTCTCTGTCCTCTTGGAGCTTATATCCAGCAAAGAGAGACAGGCAATAAACATGCAAACAAATAATTAAATTTCAGATAGCGATAAGTGCGCAGAAAAAAATAAAGGTGGGAGGTATGCGCTTTGGCTAGAATGGTCAAGAAAGTCTTCTCTGTGAAGGTGACAAAGAGTTAAGAAGGAAACTCTGAAAATTCAGGGAAGAACATTCTGGGTGGAGGAAGCAGCAAGTTCAAGGGCCAGAAACAGGAGCAATCTCATTTTATTTGAAGGAGAGGAGGCTGGTCTAATGGCCCATGAAGACATTAGGAAGTAGGATCAGAGGGGAAGTCTGCCTTAGTGAGTTTAGATTTTATTTGACAGTGAATATAAATTTATTTGGGAAGCCTTAGGAAGTTTACACTTGGGGAAAACTCTGGCTGCTGCGTGTGTGTGTTTTGGGGAGGCATGGGGGAGCTGTTTCAGGGGCCCTGGAAAGAAGATGGTGGTTGAAGAGCAGAGAAGGTAAGATGTGGTCTTGCTGGCGGAAGACTCTGGGTTCTGGGCTTCTAGATTCTTGGCTAATGTCACATAAAAGACTTTAAAGAAACACCATAGGGCAAGCAGGGCAGTAAAGAGTTTATTAAGAAACAAGAAAAGGAGAAAAGTAGATAGTCTGAGGCATGCACCATGGACGTGCTGCAGAGTGAGTCACACATGTGGGGACCCCATGTTAGACCTTTTAAAACCTTTACTCCTCTCTCTTCAAAGTGTTGGGAAGAGGCTTTTATACTTAGGTGTTTGATCCATTTTGAGTTAATTTCTGTATAGGGAGTGAGATAAAGGTCCTCTTTCCTTCTTTTGGTTATAAAATATCCAGTTCTCCCAGCACCATTTGTTAAAGATACTGTTTTGTTCCGTTAACATTAACTTGGTAGGTTTGTCAAAAACCAGTTGGCTGTATAGGTGAGGGTTTATTTTTGGATTCTCAGTTCTATTCCACTGGTTGATGTGTCTATCTTTATGCCAATACCATGCTGTTTTGACCACTGTAGCTTTGTAATACGTTTCAAGGTCAGGCAGTGAAATTCCTTCCATGTGGTTCTTCTTTTTTAGAGTGCTTTTAGTTATTCAGGTACATTTTTCCTTCCAAATGAATTTGGTAATTGCCCTTTTTAATTCTGTAAAGTAGGCTGTTGGGATTTTGATGGGTATCACATTGAATCTATAAATCAGTTTGAGCAAGATTTATATTTTCACGATATTTATTCTTCCAATCCATGAACACAGAAGGTCTTTTCATTTGTTTAGGTCTTTTATTTTTTTAAAGATTTATTTTATTTATTTCTGTCCCTTCCCCACCTCCCCACCATGCCCCAGTTGTCTGTTCTCTGTGTCCATTTGCTGCATGTTCTTCCTCTTTTTGTCTGCTTCTGTTGTTGTCAGCGGCACAGAAATCTGTGTTCCTTTTTGTTGCGTCGTCTTGCTGTGTCAACTCTCTGTGTGTGTGGCACCATTCCTGTGCAGGCTGAACTTTCTTCCATGCTGGGCAGCTCTTCTTATGGGGCACACTCCTTGCGTGTGGGACTCCCCTACACAGGGGGCACCCCTGCGTGGCACGGCACTCCTTGCACACATCAACACTGCGTGTGGGCCAGCTCCACACGGGTCAAGAAGGCCTGGGGTTTGAACTGTGGACCTCCCATGTGGTAGACAGATGCCCTATCCACTGGGCCAAGTCCACTTCCCATGTTTAGGTCTTTTAAATTTTCTTTAACATTGTTTTATGGTTTCCTGCAAATAGGTCCTGTACTTCCTAGGTATTAAAGTCTTTGTGTTGCTATAGTAAATGGAATTTTTGCCCTGATTTCCTCCTCAGATTGCTCAGTACTAGTCTACAAAAACTTTATTGATTTTTGCATGTTGATCTGTAACCTGCCACTTTGCTGAACTCATTTATTAGCTCAAGTAGCTTTGTTGTGAATACTTGAGAATTTTCTAAGTACAGGATTATGTCATCAGCAAACAGAGTTTTCCTTCCTCTTTACCTATTTGGATGCCTTTTTTTTTTCTTCTCTAATTGCCCTAGCTAGAACTTCTAGTACAATATTGAATAACAATGGTGACAGTGAGCATCCTTCCCTTGTTCCCAATCTTAGAGGCAAAGCTTACAACCTTTCCCCATTGTGTATGATGTTGGCTGTGGGTTTGTTAATGTGGTGTATTACTTTGATTGATTTACGTATGTTGAACCAGCCTTGCATACCAAGTATAAATCCCACTTGGTTATGATGTATAAGTCTTTTTGATATGCTGTTGGATTCCCTTGCAAGTATATTGTTGAGAATTTTTGAATCTATGTTCATTAGAGTGATTGGTCTGTATTTTCTTTTCTTGCAGTGTCTTTTTCTGGCTTTGGTATTAGGATGATGTTGGCTTCATAAAATGTGTTGGGTAATTTTCCCTCCTCTTCCATTTTTTGAAATAGTTTAAACAGGATTGGTGTTAATTCTTTTCGAAATGCTTGATGCA
Organism: Dasypus novemcinctus; assembly: GCF_030445035.2. Classification (NCBI taxonomy): domain Eukaryota; kingdom Metazoa; phylum Chordata; class Mammalia; order Cingulata; family Dasypodidae; genus Dasypus; species Dasypus novemcinctus. Next base: position 47,064,668 of record NC_080696.1, read on the forward strand.
ATTTACCTGTGAAGCCATCTGGTCCCAGACTTTTCTTTGCTGGGAGATTTTTTTTTGCCCTTATTTATTTTTTTAATATTTTTAAATATTACATTAAAAAATATGAGGTCTCCATATACCCCACACCCCCCTCACCCCCCTCCTCCCCCCATAACAACAATCTCCTCCAACATCATGAGACATTCATTGCACTTGGTGAATACATCTCTGAGCACTGCTGCACCTCATGGTCAATGGTCCACATCATAGCCCACACTCTCCCACAGTCCACCCAGTGGGCCATGGGAGGACATACAATGTCCGGTAACTGTCCCTGCAGCACCACCCAGGACAACTCCAAGTCCCGAAAACACCCCCACATCTCATCTCTTCCTCCCACTCCCTACCCCCAGCAGCCACCGTGGCCACTTTCTCCACACCAATGCCACATTTTCTTCGATTACTAATCACAATAGTTCATGAATAGAATATCAGTAAGTACACTCTAATCCATACTCTATTCCTCCATCCTGTGGACCTTGAAATGGTTGTGTCCACTTGCTGGGAGATTTTTGATGACAGATTCAATCTCTTTAAATGTGATTAGTTTCTTAAGTATTCGTATTTCTTTTAGTATCAATGTAGGTTGTGCATTTCTAGGAATTTGTCCATTTCATCTAGGTTGTTTAGTTTGTTGGTATACACTTTCTCATAATATTCTCTCTTTTTTTTAAGATTTATTTTTATTTCTCTCCCCACCCTCCCTCCCCTTGTCTGTTCTCTGTGTCCATTTGCTGTATATTCTTCTACATCTGCTTGCATGCTCAGCTGCACTGGGAAACTGTGTCTCTTTTTTGTTGCACCATCTTGCTGCATCAGCTCTCCATGTGTGTGGCACCACTCCTGGGCAGGCTGCGCTTTTTTTACGTGGGGGACCTCTCCATGCGGAGCATGCTTTTGCACGTGGAGCTCCCCTACGCAGGGGCACCCCTACATGGCAGGGCACTCCTTGCACATAGCAGCACTGTGCGTGGGCCAGCTCATCACATGGGTCAGGATGCCCTGGGTATCGAATCCTTGGACCCTCCATATAGTAGGCAGATGCTCTATCAGTTGAGCCACATCCACTTCCCTCTCATAATATCCTCTTATGATTCTTTTTATTTCTGTGGGGTCAGTTGTAACTTCTCCCCCTTTCATTTCTGATTGTATTTATTTGTATCCTCTCTGTTTTTTTTCTTTGTTAGTCTAGCTAGGGGTTTGTCAATTTTATTGATCTTCTCAAAGAAGCTGCTTTTGGTTTTGTTGATTTTCTCTATTGCTTTTTTGTTCTCAGTCTCATTTATTTCTGCTCTAATTTTTATTAGTTCTTTCCTTCTTCTTGCTTTGGGATTGGTTTGCCATTTTTCTAGGTTCTTTAGTTGTTCAGTTAAATCTTTGAGTTTAGTTCTTTCTTCTTTTTTAATATAGGCATTTAGGGCTATAATTTTCCCTCTTAAGACTGCCTTTGCTGTATCCCACTAGCTTTGATAAGTTGTGTTCTCACTTTCATTGTCTCAATATATTTAACTGATTTCACCTGCAATTTCTTCTTTGAGCCACTGATTATTTGGGAGTGTGTTGATCAACCTCCATACATTTGTGAATTTACTTTTTTTCCTGTCTATTATTGATTTCCAGCTTCATTCCATTATGATCTGAGAAGGTATTTTGTATAATTTCAGTCTTTTTGTATTTACTAAGAGCTGCATTGTGCCCTAAACATGTGGTCCATCCTGGAGAAAGTTCCATGGGCACTTGAGAAGAATGTATAAACTGCTGAATTTGGATGCAGTGTTCTGAATATGTCTATTAGGTCTAATTCGTTTATCATACTGTTCAAGTTCTCAGTTTTCTTGTTGATCTTCTGTCTAGTTGTTCTATATAATGATGTGAGTGGGGTGCTGAAGTCTCCAACAATTATTGTAGAACTGTTTATTTCTCCCTTCCGTTTTCCCAGAGTTTGCCTCATGTATATTGGGGCACCCTGGTCAGTTGCATAGATGTTTATGACTGTTATATCTTCCTAGTGGATTGTCCCTTTTATTAATATATAATGGCCTTCTGTATCTCATGACTTTTTTTGCATTTAAAGTCTGTTTTGTCTGATATTAGGATAGCTACCCCTGCTCTTTTTTTGGTTACTATTTGCATGGAGTATCTTTTTCCAACCTTTCACTTTCATCCTGTTTGTATCCCTGGATCTCAGGTGAGTTTCTTGTAAGCAGCATAAAAAAGGTTAGTGTTTTTAATGCATTCTGTCAACCTGTATCTTTTAATTGGAGAGTTTAACCCATCCATTCAACGATATTACTGTAAATGCATTATTTACTTCCACTATTTTATTCTTTGGTTTTCATATGTCGTATCATATTTTCATCTGTCTTTTTACTTGTTTGGTTATCCTTTCTGCTACTCTTTCCTCTATTCTCTCCTCCAAGCCTCTGTCTCCTGTCTTTTTCTTTCAGGCTCTAATGCTTCCTTTAATATTTCCTGCAAAGATGGATTCTTTTTTGCAAACACTCTTAGTTTCTGTTTGTTTATAAATATTTTATACTCACCTTCATATTTTAAGGACAGTTTTGCTGGATAAAGAATTCTTAGCTGGCAGTTTTTCTCTTTCAGTGTCCTAATTATATTATACCACTGTCCATTCATCTCCATGGTTTCTGAAGTGAAATCTGCACTAAGTCTTACTGGGTGTCACTTGTATGTGATGGTTTGCTTCTCTCTTGCTGCTCTGAGAATTTTCTCTTTATCTTTGGCATTTGACATTCTGAGTAGTGTGTGTCTTAGAGTAGGTCTGTTCAGATTTCTTCTGATTAAGGTACGGTGCACTTCTTGGACATGTAAATTCATTTCTTTAATGAAAGTTGGGATATTTTCGGCTATTATTTCCTCAAATACTCTTTCTGCCTCTTTTCTCTTCTCCTTCTGGAACTCCCATGACGCATATGTTGTTGTGTTTCACATTGTCATTCAACTCTCTGAGCCCCTGCTCAATTTTTTCCGTTCTTTTCTCTCTTCAATTTCAGCTGTTCTGTCTTCCTTCTGTATCACTTATGCTTTCTTCTATCATTTTAATTCTGCTGTTGTATGCCTCTAATGTGGGTTTTTAAAAAAGTTTTATTTATCCCCCCCCCCATTGTCTGCTCCCTGTGTCCATTCACTGTGCATTCTTCTGTATCTGCTTATCTTCTCTTTAGGTGGCACTGGCAACTGATCCTGGGACCTTCCAGAGTGGGAGAGGTGCTCAATCTCTTGTGCCACCTCAACTCCCTGGTCTTCTGCATATCTTATTGTCTCTCCTCTGTGTCTCTTTTTGTTTTGTCATCTTCTGCACCACCTCTCTGCTCAGGCTGCTTGCCACATGGGCCAGCACTCCTGCATGGACCAGCATTCCTGAACATACCAGCACTCCACTTAGGCCAGCTCACCACACAGGCCAGCACTCCGTGTGGGCCATCTCTCCACTCGGGCCAGCTCTCCACTCAGGCCAGCTCATCAGGTGGACGAGCTTGCCTTCACCAGGAGGCCCCAGGAAACGAACCGTAGACCTCCCATATGGTAGACAGGAGTTCATTTGCTTGAGCCACATCCACTTCCCTCTAATGTGTTTTTTATCTCACCTATCATGTCTTTCATTCCCATGAGCTCTCTTTCTTTTCTGTTCAGAATTTCAAAATCTTCTTCATGCTTGCTCAATGTCTTCTTGATGTCATTTATCTCTTTAACCATATTGTCTTTCAACTCATTAATTTGACTTTGGAAATTTGTGCATATCTCGCAGATTAGTTCATTCAAATCCTGCATCTTTTCTGGGTCTTTGATGTATTTCTTTTCTTGGGCCATGTCTTCTATTTTCTTAATATGGCTCATAATTTTTTGCTGATGTCTAAGCATCTTCTAGGGTGGTGAGTTATTACTGAGATGTTGATTTGTCTCTTTGCAGGGTTTCAGTGGTGGGAGGCTGTGTGTTACTGCTGCTCTTTTACTCTTGATTCAACTGTTCTGGGTCTTTAGGATTGTCCCTGGTGGTTGCTCAAATCTGTGACCTGGACTCAGTAATGGGTTGCAGATCCGCTACATAGGGCCTTGGGAAGGGAGGTTGTAAAGGCCAGAAAACACCTGACTAATTTACTTTTAATTTGCTCATGTGTCCTTTTTGTGCTTCCGGCAGATGGCGCTCTTAGACAGCCCTCTCAGTTCAATATCTGGTTGAAGCGCATTTGCTGCAACAAGGACAAAATCAGTGTGACAGAGGTTCCTGCCTGGATGCTAAAAGCCTTGTAATTCCAACCTTCTCAGAGGTAGGTCTCCAGCCTTTGCTGGCAGCCCCCTCCCTTTTTCCTGGTTTTGAAGTAATTCCAATCTCCTCTGTGTCCTCAAGAACCAATCCTGGTCATAGGGAGGGAGATTGAGAGGGCTGGATAACTTGACTCCCTTGCGGGCTCCCAAGTCAAACAATGGTGTAGACCCACCTGGCTTGGAAGGGCTCGTGGGACACAGCAGACCAAATCTGTGGGTCAAAAGTTGAGTCAGCCTTAGGCTGTGTCCCTCTCTCACCCCTTTCCTGGGGAGGTGGTCCTCTGGAGCCCCCTTTGTCTTTAACCACCGGCCTGGAGGCCTGAGAAGTCAAAAGTGTCTACAGTGTGGGGCAGGGTACTGGCATTCGCAGTTGTGGCTTTTAACTCACAGTTCTGCCATTGTGGTTCTTTTCCTCTGCCCCTTTCCCTTCTTGGCAGTGTTCATCTTTTCCCCTGGTGTCCTAAACCCTAGAAGATTTTTCCCCCAGGCCATTTGTACCTGTCCTCCACCTGTTTTTCTGGGAGAGAAGAGAGTCCCATGTCTTTCTAGTCTGCCATCCTCCCGTAAAGTCCTCTGCATCGGTATATTCTTTTATTGATTTATATTTCACTGTAGTCTTTCCCGAGCAAACTGGACAGTCAAATCAAAAGTTAGATGGGAGTTGCTTTAAAGTTCAAAGGAAGAAAGAAATTAACTTTTTTTCCAAGAGCTTATTGTGTGCACATAGGTGCTTGCCACTTGCTATTGGAAATGCAAAGATGAGCACGATAAGGAGCTTATGACCTACTGCCATGTAACAAATAAATACAAGTGTCTTCCAGTGGATCAAGATGACAGGGTTCTGTTCTCCCACAGAATCTTTGAACAATTAGCAAAACTGACAGAGCCATTTTTCTAAGAGCTCTGGGAAACAGCTGAAGGACTGAAGTGACTGAAGGAGCACTGAATTAAGTACCAGCCTCCTACACTAAGGCCAAGTCTATCCTCCTCCCCATCATACCCTCTCCACCGGGACCACCACCCTACAGCCTGCCAGAGCTCCAGAGCTAGTCCAGGCTGGGGATCGGGACTCAGACAAGATGGTGGCCACGCCCTGGGTTTTGAAGCTTCCCCTGCCTGCCTGCTTTCTGCCCCACCTGCCTCCCTTGTGTGGGGTTTTATTTCATTTGCTTCATTCTAATTTTTAAAAAAATATTTTGAATGGTTTTTTTTTCCTTTGCTGCAAGAATTTATTTTTATTTGTAAAATATCAAAATATCCATTTCAGACAAATGGCTACCTTAAATGAAAGTAAAAATGACAAATATATTGCAACTGTGAGCTAGTTTTAGAATAAACCAAAACTGAAGCAAATTTTGATTCTTCTTTCTCTTCCTTGCCTTATTTTTCTGATGAAACTGAATAATAGTATGATGTAAGCAGCCTGACTTAATAACACAAATATAAAAGGATAATTTTGCAAAAATAAATTTTTCTCAGGGCCTCCTTTAATCTAATTTTTTCCCCAGGGCCTCCCTTGATCTTTTTTAGCATTTTAATTTTGAAATAATTTTGAACTTACAGGAAAATTGCAAAACTAATACAAATGCCATACAGAGAACTCCAACATACCCCACTCCACACCAGATACTTTGGTCCACCAATTTTTCAAGTTTGCCACCTTTGCTGAATCATTCTATTATCTGTCTAATTTCTGGACATTTGAGAACAGAGCAGATCACACTTATCATACTCCTTAAACACATAGTATTTCTTGAACAAGGATAGTCACTTATGTAATCAACTTCAGTGCAGCTAAGTTGAAGAAATTTAATGTTGATATAAAGCTTACATTTACGTTTATATTCCAATTTTTAAAATCTTGCAATAATGACCATTTGAGCCTTTTCTCCATTCTTAGATCCTAATATCATATATTGATTGCAATTAATTGTCATTATCTCTTTAGTTTTTTTTCTTTTTTTAATATTTAATATATTTTTATTGTGGAAAAATATTATACAACATGAATCTTCCCATTCCAAACCCTCCTAAGTATCCCATTTAGTGAGATTAATCACAGTCACAATGTTACAGTATCATCACCACCATCCATTCCTATAACTTTCTCTTCACCCTAAACAGAAACACGACACTCATTTTTTAAAACTTTTTAAAAATTGAGTTTATCATTCATACATGAACATCCATAAGCAATAAGTTGTATAGTAAAAGTTATGAACTTACAAAGTAAACATGCATGTCTTCATACAGGGCTCCCATACATCACCCATCGCTAACACCTTGCATTGTTGTGAAACAATTGTTACAAACTATGAAAGACCATCATCAAAACATTCCTATTAACTGTAGACAATATCTTACTTTTGTTATATTTTCCCAACTCAGCCAGTTGTTGACACCCTGTATTAGTATTATATACCTGTTATAGTTCATGAAAGAATGTTCTCATATTTGATTAACCATAGTCCATCTTCCACCACAGGATTCACTGTGTTATACAGTCTCATGCTTTGTACAGTCCATTCAAAATGTACACTCAGTGGCTCTCATATTTATCACAGAGTTGTGCTGTCATGACCACAGCCAATTTTAGAATAGTTTCATTACTCCAAAAGGAAAAATCCCATGCTCCCTTATATTGCCCTATTTTTGGCCCTTAGAATTGACATAATATATTCTTTGCCATTGCTGCAAAATTACTGCAATATTACTGTTAACTATAATCCTTAAGTGACATTACTTACACTCATTTTGCATTAACTCCCCATTGTCCCTGCCCCTACCCCTAGTAACCTGTACTCGATTTTCTGTCTCTCTGAGTTTGCACATTCTCTAACATTTCCTTTGTAGTTACCATGTGGCTTAAATTAACATCCTAATCTATAAAATCTTGTTTGCTTTGATACCAAGTTAACAATTTCAATAACACAGTTCTTGTCACAAATTACATATTTATACATTGAGTACAGAACCATTGATTTATCATTACATTTTCCATTACATTTTATACATTTACCTTTTAGATTCTGTAACAAGTAAAAAGTGGAGTTAGAAATCAAAATGCAATAGTCTTAGCATTTATATTTATCCATATGTATTTGTCAGCCAAAGGGGTGCTGATGCAAAGTACCAGAACTCTGTTGACATTTATAAAGGGTATTTATTTGGGGTAGAAACTAACAGTTACAAGGCCCTAAAGAGTCCAATTCAAGGTACCATAAGAGGTAACTTTCTTACCCAAAATCATTGGCCACGTGTTGGAGCAAGAAGGCGGGCGATGTCTACGAGGATTCAGTCATCTTCTTCCTCTTAAGGCTCCATGGTCCCAGCTTCTCCCAATCTCCCAATCTCAGCTATAGGTTGGTATAAGGCTTGTCTCTCTCCTTGGGGATCATTTCTTTTCAGGCTTTCTCAGCTGTTCAGAGGTCTGGTCTCTTCAGGCCCAAACTATCAGGTGAACAGCTTGGCTCTGTCCCTAGGGCTCCAGCATCAAAACTCTGTCTCCTGTGCTGTGTCATTTTCTCTGTTAGTCCCCAACCACCAAGGAGGCGGGGACTCAACATCCTACTGATGTGGCTGGATCAAAGCCTTAATCATAATTTAATCAAATAAAGCAGAAACCTCTGGTTTTAATACAATATAATAAGTCAAGAGGAACAGGCCAGTTTATGAACACAAACCAATATTTATTTTTGGAATTATGCCAAACTGCCACACCATGTCATTACCTTTACTGGAAATCTTGATTTCTTCATGTAGCTTCAGTCAATTATAGCATCCTTTCTTCAACCTGCAGAATGCCCTTTAGCATTTCTTACAGGGCCAGTCTACTGTGATAAAATGCCTCAGGTTCTGTTTATATGGGATTGTCTTATTTTCTTCCTCATTTTTGAAAGACAGTTTTACTGGATACAGAATTCTTGGTTGGCAATCTCTGGCTTTCATTTGCTTAAATATGTCTTCCCACTGCCTTCTTGCCTCCATGAGATGGGAAATTGGCACTTAATCTTATTGAGGCTCTCTTGTATGTGACACATTGCCTCTCTTTTGCAACTTTCAGAAATCTCTCTCTGTTACTCGGTAGTTTGGCTATAAAAATGGTACCATGTGAGTCTTTTTAGATTTATCTTCTTTAGAGCTCACCAAGCATCTTAGATGTGTGTATTTATGTCTTTCATTACATTTGGGAAGTTTACAGTCATTATTTCTTTGCAAATTCTTTTTTTTTATTTCTTTTTGTTTCTTTGCTTTTTTTTTTTCTTTCTTTGTTTCTTTGCACATTCTTCCTGCCCCTTTCTCTTTCTTCTCCTTCTGGGACTCCCACAATGCATATAATGGTACTCTTGATGGTGTTCCACAGGTTCCTTAGGCTGTTTGCTTTTCTTCATTCTTTTTTCTTTCTGCTCCTCAGACTGGATGATTTCAACAGTCTTATCTTCAAGTTCTCTAATTCTTTCTTCTGCTACTTCCAATTTACTATTGAAGCCCTCTAGGGAATTTTTTATTTCCACAAGAATAGATTAGGTTCAAGAACATGCTTTTTAGGGGTACATACAACTCCAAACCACTACAGGCATCATCAAGCACACCAATATATACATTATGGGAATCAAGGAGAGGAAACAGAGAAAAGAGCAGAAGAAATATTCAATGAATATGTACCAGGTGCAAGGAGCTCCAGTAAGATTAAGTGCCAATTTCTCATCAGAAACCATGAAGGCAAGAAGGCAATGGTATGACATCTTTAAAGAGCTGAAACACAGTAATTACCAACCAAAAATTTTAGACCTGGCAAAGTGTCTTTCAAAAATGAGAATGGTATTAAGGCATTCCCAGGTAAACTAAACCTGAGGGAGTTTGTCATTACTAATCCTGCCCTATAAGCAATGCTAAAAGGGAGTTGATCAGAATGAAAGGAAAGAACCCAAGTTGGTAGATTGAGGCAGCACAGAGATAAAAAGATCTCCAGTAAAGGTCACTAAATGGGTAATTAAAAATGCCAGTACTACTGTGTTTTGGTTTGTAACACCATTTTTTTTTTTTTTTTTTTTTTTACTTCTAACAGAAACTAAAAGGCAAATACATAAAAAGTATTTATAAATCTATGATTTTGGACATACAAGGAATAAAGATGTAATTTTAAAGCTATATTTGTAAAATGTAGGGGGACAAATGGGTATAGGAAAATACTTTGCATATGTTTTGAAGTTAAGTTGTTAGCAAATCAAATGAGATTTTAATAGATTTAGGATGATAAATTTAAGTCCCATGGTAACCAAAAAGAAAATATATGAAAAATATACACAGAGGAAATGAGAAGCAACTCCAAATGTTTACTAGAAAAGATCAACTAAATACAAATGTAGACATTAATGGAAAAATTGAAGGACAAAAAATATATGACTTACAAAAACCAAAGAGCAAAATGACAGAAGAAAATCCTGCATTATCAGAAGTTACTTTAAGTGTAAATGGATTGGGAGCAGATATGGCTCAAGCAGTTGAGCACCTGCTTCTCCCATGGGAGGTCCCAGGTTCATTTCTGAGTGCCTCCTAAAAACAAAAACAAACAAACAAACAAAAAACAAACGACCAACAAGCAAACAAATTTAAAAAACCAACACAGGTGAACTTATGTGGTTCAGTGGTTGAGTGCTGGCTTCCCATCTATGAGTGCTGGCTTCCCATCTATGAGGACCTGGGTTCAATCACTGGCCCCAGTACCTCAAAAATAAATAAAAGATAGATAGATAGATAAGTAAATAAAAGGAAATGGATTAAATTCTCCAAACAAAAGGCAAAGACTGGCTGAATGAATTAGAAAGCATGACCCAACTATATGTTGTTTACAAGAGACTCACCTTAAATTCAAAGACATAAATGAGAAGATGGAAAAAAATATTGCACACAAATAGTAGCCTAAAGAAAGCTGAGGTGACTATACAAATGTATTAGTCAGCCAAGTGGTGCTGATGCAAAATACCAGGAATCTGTTGGCTTTTATAAAGGGTATTTATTTGGGGTAGGAGCTAACAGTTACCAGGCCATAAGGCATAAGTTACTTTCCTCACCAAAGTCTTTTGTCAGGTGTTGGAGCAAGATGTCTACTGACATCTGCCACGGTTCAGGCTTCCTGGGTTCCTCTTTTCCAGGGGCTTGCTTCTCTTTCCTCACAACCAAGCTCCTCTGTGTGCTTACTTCCCAGGGTTCCAGCTCAAGACTCCAGCATCAAAACTCCAACTCTGTCCTTTGCCATGTCTTTTATCTGTGAGTCCCCACATACCACAGGCAGGGACTCAACACCCTACTGATGTTGCACAATCAAAACCCTAATCATAACTTCATCATGCCCAGGTACAGACCAGTTTACAAACATAATCCAATATCTATTTTTGGAATTCATGAACCATATCAAACTGCTACTCTCCACCCTCTGAATTCCAAAAAGAGATTACAATGTTTTAAAAGACTTTAAATCAGTAGCAATGTTAAGTATAGAATCATATCACAATCAGTTTAAAGAAATACATTTTGTCTTCGGGAAAAGTCTCATCAGCTGTAGACTTCTGAAACTTCCAAAACAATTTATCTGCTTCCAATACACAAATAGACAGAAAAAAGGACAAATATTTTCATTACAATAAGGAGAAATTAGGAGGGAAACATGAGTTATGGGTCCAGAAAGTTTCAGTAAACCTGTAGGGCATCCTCCATTCAGTTTCAAAGTCTGAGAATCATTCTTTTTTTTTTTTTTTAATTTATTTTTAAAAGATACATAGATCACACAAAATGTTACATTAAAAATATATAGGGAATTCCCATATGCCTCACACCCACACCCCCCACTTTTCCCACATCAACAACTTCTTTCATTAGTGTGGCACATTCATTGCAATTGATGAACACATTTTGAAGCACTGCTACACAGCATGGATTATAGTTAACATTGTAGTTTACACTCTTTCCCAGTCCATTCAGTAAGTTTGGGCAGGATATATAATGTCCTGCATCTGTCCCTGCAATGTCATTCAGGACAAATTCAAGTCCCCAAAATGGCCCCCATATTATACCTCTTTTCCCCTTTCCCTGCCTTCAGCAATGCCAGTGGCCACTGTTTCCACATCAATGAATAATTTCTTCCATTAAGAATCACAAGAAATCTATAGTAGAATACCAGTAAGTCCACTCTAGTTCATATTTTATTCCCCAATCCTGAGGACTCTGGGATGGTGATGCCCACTTCATCTCTTAAATGAGAGGGGGCTTCAAGCCAACATAGCTGGTGGATGGGACTCTTCTCCTTGCAGCTGTCAACTCTCTTTGTTCCTTGGTGTGGTGGTTGTCCATCCTCACTTCCCTGTTAGCAGACCTGGGTAAGTCCAATGAACCAAAGACTAGATGTTGCAACTCTGCTGAGGCTCAGAGCCCAGCTGGCAAATGGGCAGTCCAGAGATTCAAGTCTCCTGAGCATACACCAACCCCAGTGCCAACCACAGTTTCAATAAAAGTGAGAGAAGAGGCATGTGTAGAGAGTTCACATCTGAGTCCAACTCCATCACACTCAGGAGCACAAATTCCAAAGTAGGGCCCACTGGCAAGGTACTGAACTCTGGAGCCATCTGCCATGACTGTAGGACCAGGGTGTCTCCATAGTCTCAGGGGCATCACTACCTGGAGTTGTATCTACTTTGATCTATCAGATTCTACTGAGACTTGCATAAGCACCACCCTTTGATGACCTCCTGACTCATTTTGAAATCTCTTAGCCACATAAACTCATGTGTCTTTACCATTTCCCCCTTTTATTCAAGGTCTTTTTCTAGTTGCATCACCAGCTGGTGCTTGGTGCCAGGGAGGCTCATCCCTGGGAGTCATGTCCCATGCTGGGAGGAAGGTAATGCATTTATATGCTTAGTTTGGCTTAGAGAGTGGCCACATTTGAGCAATATGGAGGTTCTCAGGAGGTAACTCTTAGGCACCCTGCAGCACTAGTCCAAGTTGAAATTTCAAGCACAAAAGGCTCATAAACATAGTCATTAGTATCAAGGGCCCATCAATGGACCATCCTTCTTCACTAATCATGCTCCTGCACTTAGGGGATTATTGCTGTTCTATTAGAGAATGCAGCAAAGTTCCCCAGGATGGGAACCCAGCACTCCCTCGGTTGTTGGGTGAATCTCTAACGAACATCTGAACATATCTATATACCCTATATGTATGCCCAGGCAAACTCCCTCCCATGCACCCCCCATCAATGACACCCTACACCAATGCTCCTCCCATGCCATCATTGAATCCCTCTGTAATCCAAATCCATTTAAAAAATGAAGCCAATTATATTGCCAAATTCAATTAATAGGAAAATGAAATAGTAATGATAGGTTTAAACATAAGAAATAAAATACATAATAATTTAGAAAAACTAAAATAAAGTTTAAAAAAACTGGGGTATTAAAAAAATAAAAAGTATTAAAATTTTTTTTGACATTTTGCCTCTCATCTCTGTAATAACTGTTGTCCTGAATAAACAGCAGCAATTTCTCCCACTTCTTCATCAGTGTCTTAATTTTTTTTTCATTATGTCTTCAAACAAGTTTTAGACCATGGTGAAGTCACATACAGAATATAGGGATTCCCATATACCCAACTTCCCGCCCCTTTCCCCCCTTACTAATTAATGATCTTTTTACATGTGGATGGTACATTTGTTACAACTGATGTACAAATATTGAAACATAGCTACTAACCATGGTCAGTAGTTTACATTGTGGTTTATATTTTAGACCATACAATTTTATAAAATTTTGGTGAAATTGCAATGATGTATACACGGACTGTATCCATCATTGTAAGATCATACAAAACACTTCCATTGCCCCCTAACTACACCCTCTTACATCTATTCTATTCCTCCCTCCCCCTCCCCTCAGGGCCTACCACCACCACCAGGCTTCACTGCTTGAAGGACAAGATTCATAGATACTTAAAACAATGCTGAGGGCTTGACACACTAGTCTGTCCTCCCCTATTAGAAACCACCCATGCGCTTGAGAGACACCCTTCCTTCTGAGAGAATACTGGGCCTCCCATGATGGGAGTACATCACCTTACCACTCATTATGTGGGTCTCCACCCACTGATAAAACACACTATGACAAGATAAACACTCACACACTTCCCAGAAGCCTGCCCCAGGTGCTCCCTGTGCCGAGTTTCCCCCCACCAACACCCTAAACCAGTAACCCTTCCTTGTCATATTACCAAAAGAGTTTTCTTAGCATTGTAGTTTCAGCCATATACCTGCCAATACCCCATGTTTACCTGCTCCCTCCCCCAACCCTCTGCCCAGTTCCATGGACCATCTGACACATCCTCACCACCCTAGCCACCTGTCAAGCTTGTACCACCGAACCCAAAATGTCCCTGTACTCCTGTCATATCCCTTCACTGTTCAACTACTCACTTCAACCTTATCATAGATTTCACCCATGTGGGCATTGACTCTCAAACTTCTTCTCCCTTTCTATTTCCTCTAAACCAATCTTCCAGACTCTAGCTCTCTGAAATGGCTTGATTTGCTTAATTCATTTCAAAGAGGTCATGTAGTATTTGTTCTTCAATGCCTTGCTTGCTTCACTCAACATAAGGTCCTCGGGAAGTGGTTGTGGCTCAACTGATAGAGCATCCACCTACCATATAGGAGGTCCAGGGTTCAGTACCCATGGCTCCTGACCCATGTGGTGAGCTGGCCCACACACAGTGCTGCCATGTGCAAGGAGTGCTGTGCCACACAGGGGTGTCCCCTGTGTAGAGGTGGCCCACATGAAAGGAGAGCACCCCGCAAGGAGAGCTGCCCAGCATGAAAAAAGTGCAGCCCACCCAGGAGTGGCACCGCACACATGGAGAGCTGATGCAGCAAGATGACACCACAAAAAAAGTGATACAGTTTCCTGGTGCCACCTGACAAGAATGCAAGCGGACACAGAACACACAGTGAAGGGACACAGAGAGCAGACAATGTGGGGGAAGGGGAGAGAAATAAATAAAAATAAATCTTAAAAAAGCAAAACAAAACATAAGGTCCTCAAGATTCATCCATGTTATCCTGTGTGTTGGTACTGTATTCCTTCTTACAGCTGAGTAGTATTCCATTGTATGTATATACCACATTTTGTTTATTCATTCATTTGTTGATGGGCATTTGGATTGATTGCAACTTTTGGCAATAGTAAATAATGCCACTATGAACATTGGTGTGCATATGTCTGTTCGTGTCCTTGTTTTCAATTCTTCTGGGTATATACCCAGCAGTGGAATTGCTGGGTCATATGGCAGATCTATAGTTAGTTTTCTGAGGGACCACCAAACTGTCCTCCACAATGGCTGGACCATTCTAGTGGTGGATGAGGGTTCCCATTCCTCCACATCCTCTCCAACACTTGTAATCCTCTGTTTTTTAAATACCCACCAGTCTGATGAGTGTAAAATGGTATCTCATTGTAGCTTTGATTTGCATTTCCCTAATAGCTAGTGATGTTGAGCATCTTTTCATGTGCTTTTTAGCCATTTGTATTTCTTCTTTGGAGAAGTGTCTGTTCAAATCACTTGCCCATTTTTAAAATGGTTGTTTTCTTCTTCTTTTTGAGATATAGGATTTCTTTATATATGCTGGATATTAGGCTCCTATCAGATATATGGTCACCAAATATTTTCTCCCACTGGGTAGGCTGTCTTTTCACTTTCTTGACCAACTCGTTTGAGGTGCAAAATGTTTTAATTTTGAGGAGGTCCCATTTATCTGTTTTTTCTTTCACTATTCATGCTTTGGATGTGAAGTTCATGAAGCCATTTCCTATTACAAGGTCCCGTAGATGATTCCCTGCATTATATTCCAAGGTCTTTATGGTCTTGGCTCTTATATTTAGATCTTTGATCCATCTTGACTGAAAGTCATTCTTAAGAGGATGGTTTCTTCTCCTTGGTGCCTCATGAGGACCCACTCTTTCCACAGGCTTGCCCAATGGCCATTTTCAGGATTCTACCCCCATCAAGCATCTGGGTGTTGACCAAGCTCTAGATCTCTGAGAGCATTGGGGTGATTGCCACACCTTTCCCAATCTTTGGGTTACAGGCTTAACATCCCTAGTATAGTGAGGTGAAGGTAACATCTTCCCTAACCTTTAGCATACATGCTCAACCCTTTCAGAGCAATGAGTTGGTCACTTGCCTTCTCTAATCCATGGGGGACAGGCATACCCCTCTCACACCTATGGGGTATTGACCTTAACTGCCCCAATCCTGGAGGAATGTACCCCACTTCTCTGTACCCTGGGGCTGCAAAACTCTCCCCAAACATTGAGTGGGAATATCCACCCTCTTCAACTGCTGGGGCAAACTCACCTTCTCTGTACACATGGGTGGGGTTCCTCTCTTGGCCCAAGGCATTGTCTTGATTCCAGATCTCAGCTTCCATGGTTTTCCTCTTAAAGCTGTTTCTCCCTCTATCTCTCCTTTCCATGTCCCTTTTAGTCCAAGTTGACAGTAGTTTTGTTCATACAACTCTCTCAAAAAGCTTGTTGGTTTAGCATGCAAGAAGCAAGGGTCCAAGCCATCAGACAATAAGACTTTCCACAAGTCTTTCCTGGATAACTACATCTTCAATGCTGATTTGCAAGTTTCAAGTTTAGTTAAGTCTTCAAATGGGACACTATCTTCTGGGAGCTTGATTTCCAGAGGCTTGAAATTTCCGTAATCAGTTTCTGTTTTCTTTGTGCCCAAAAGTTCAGTCATTAGCATATTTCTGAGTTCAGCTCCATCACACAGAAACACAAACTCCAAAGTAGGGCCAACTGACATGGCACTGAACTCCATCTGCCATGATCATAGAACCTGTCGGTCTCTGTAGCCCTCAGAAGAACCAATACCTGGGGTTGTTCAGATGTGATCTTTGTCCACAAGCCTCTCCTGTTAGTTTTACTGGAACTCTAGTTGGTGCTGGGGTTTAGTGTATACTCAGGGACCTGAATCTCTGGACTGACCATGGGATAGCCAGGGCCTGAGCCTCAACAGACTTGCAACTCCTACACTCTGGTTGATTGGACTTACCCCACTCAGCTAACATGGAGGTGAAGAAGGTCAACCACCACACCAGGGAACCAAGAGTGCCTACAATTGAAAGCAGAATTGCATCCAGCACCCATGTGGAATCTAAGCCCCCTCTTGATATAGATGTGGAGTGGACACAACCATTCCAAGGACCACAGGATGGAGGAATAGAGTATAGATTAGAGTGGACCCACTGATATTCTATTCATGAACTCTTGTGCTTAGTAATTGAAGAAAATGTGGCATTGGTGTGGAGAAAGTGGCCATGGTGGCTGCTGGGGATAGGGAGTGGGAGGAAGAGATGTGATGTGGGGGCATTTTTGGGGTTGGAGCTGTCCTGGGTGGTGCTGCAGAGACAGTTACTGGACAATTGTATGTCCTCCCATGGCCCACTGGTGGACTGTGGGAGAGTGTGGGCTCTGGTGTGGACCATTGACCATGAGGTGCAGCGGTGCTCAGAGATGTATTCACCAAATGCAATGAATGTCTCATGATGATGGAGGAGGTTGTTGTTATGGGGGGATGAGTGGGGTGAGGGGGGTGGGGGGCATATGGGGACCTCATATTTTTTTAATGTAACGTTAAAAAAACAAGTAAAGACAAAAAAGTTATTAAAAAAATCAATGAAATTGACATTTAGACTGACAAAGAAAGAGGATAAAAATAACTACAATTATAAATAAAAGGAAGTATACGAAGATATTATGAACAATGGCACCTCAGTAAATAAGGTGACCTTGATGAAATGGACAAATTCCTAGAAATACATACATTAAACTGAATTAAGAAGACATCATTAAAAATGAATGACAAGGGAAGAGATTGAATGAGTAGTCAAAAACCTCTCAAAAAAGAAAAGTCTATGACCAGACAGCTTTATTGGTGAATTTTTCCAAACATTAAAAATACTAATACCAATCCTGCTCAAACTCTTCCAAAATACTGAAGAGGAAAGAATACTTCCTAACTCTTTCTATGAGGCCAGCATTACCCTACTACTAAATCCAGATGAAAATATCACAGGGACAGAAAAATACAGACCAAAATCCCTTAGAAATATGGATGCAAAAGTCCTCAATGAAATACTAGCAGACTGAATCTAACACCACATTAAAATGATTAAACCTAAGGGCGGAGGGTGAAATATGGACTGAAATAGCCTTTTTATTCTAGCAATGGAAGAACTTGTATCATTGATATAAAGGTAGTGCCCACCCGAGGTTCTGAGGGGAGGGAGAGGGAAGAATAGGTGTAACATGGGGCACTTTGGAGACATTGGAATTGTACTAAGTGATATTGCAGTAATGGATACAGGACATTATACATTTTGTCAAAACCTATAAAATTGTGTGTTGCAAAGTGTAAAGTATAATGTAAACGATAGCCCATGGTTAGTAGCAGTGCTACAATATATGTTCATCAATTGTAACAAATGCACCACACTAATGAAAGATGTTGTTAATGGAAGACAGTGTGGGAGGGGAATGGGTAGGGTATATGGGAATCCTCTCTATATTTTTTTTCATTTTTTAAACAAATCAATTTTATTGATACATATTAATAAAGCATACAATTTATCCAAAGTTTACAATCAATGGTATTTGGTAGAATCACATAGTTCTGTGTTCATCACTTCAATCATTATTAAACATTTTCATTATTTCAATAGTAATAATAATAATAATAAAACAGACAAACACGGAAGGAAATTCCTCCCCCCTCAATCCTGCTGTTTCCCCTGCTGTACAAAGCTGCTATTTCTGACTATTTTACACAATTATGTATTTGTCTATTGAGCAGTTTTATTGAGATATATTCATATACCATATGATCTATCCAAAGTGTATAATCAATGGCTTTTTTTGTTTTAGCTGTTAAAAAGACTTTATTGTAAAATTGTAAAATAAATAGAAAAATGGATTGAAAGAAATTACAAATTGTAAAAGAAAGTGCAAGGCCAGGTTAGGCTTAATATAGTCAGTTATAAGAAATAGAGGGAAATGGACTTGGCCCAGTGGTTGGGGCTTCGGTCTACCACATGTGAGGTCTGCGGTTCAAACCCCGGGCCTCCTTGACCCATGTGGAGCTGGCCCGTGTGCAGTGCTGATGCGTGGGGAGTGCCGTGCCACGCAGGGGTGTCCCCGCGTGGGAGAGCCCCACGCGCAAGGAGTCCGCCCCATGGGAAGAGCCACCCAGCATGAAGGAAAGTGCAGCCTGCCCAGGAATGGTGCCGCACACACAGAGAGCTGACACAGCAGGATGATGCAACAGAAAGAGCCACAGATTCCCATGCGGCTGACAAAAGAAGCTGGCAAAGACGAACACGCAGCGAATGGATACAATCAACAGACAACTGGGGTGGGGGAGAAGGGGAGAGAAATAAATAAATAAATAAATAAATCTTTAAAAAAAAAGAAATAGTATAGCAACAAACGTTTATAAATGTAAATAATTCGAATATGATGTAATTATAACACAATTTTAATTTTTATATTACAGCTCTAAATATTGGACATAATCTCTAAGAATGAAATAAATTATTGGTTTAGTTAATTAATTTCCATTTAGGCCATAATTCTTTCTGGATAATCAAATTCCTATTTAGGAATTCTTAACATCTTATTGGAATGAATTACAGCAGATAACAAGATGCCAATTCATAATTTTATGAGGCAGAAAAACTCAAAATCTTTTTCAAAGACCTTAAATAAAAGGGTCAACTCAGGCCAGCAGAATATGTCAGCCTTCATGTAATATCAGGAGTTAAAAACTGCTTTATGACTTTGGATAAAGGGGGAAATGGAAAGGACAAATGAGTTTATATGGCTATGAGTCTCCAAAAAAGAGTTGGGAGGTCATCAGAGGGGTAATGTTTATGCACGCCTCAGCAGGGTCCCAGAGACAGCCAAAATAGACCCAAGCCCAGTATTAGTTCTCCTGAGGGCTACAGAGACCCACAGGTTCTATGATCATGGCGGATGGCTCTGGAGTTCAGTGCCATGTCAGTTGGCCCTACTTTGGAGTTTGTGTTCCTGAGTGTGATGGAGTTGGACTCAGATATGGCCTTTCTACATATACCTCTTCTGTTACTTTTACCAGACCTGTGGATGGCACTGGGGTTGGTGTATACTCAGGAGACCTGAATCTCTGGACTGTCCATGTGACAGCCAGGCCCTGAGCCTCAGCAGACTTGCAACTCCTACTGTCTGGTTTATTGGACTTACCCTGGTCAGCTAACAGGGAGATGAAGAAGGTCAACCACCACACTAGGGAGCTGAGAGTGCCTACAACTGCAAGCAGGAGAATTGCATCCATCATCCATGTAGAATCTAAGCCCCCTCTTGATATAGAGGGGGAGTAGACATAACCATCCCAGGGTCCACAGGATGGAGGAATAGAGTATGGATTAGAATGGACTTACTGATATTGTACTATGGAACTATTGTGATTAGTAATGGAAGAAATTGTAGCATTGATGTGGAGAAAGCGGCCACAGTAGCTACTGAGGGTAGGGAGAGGAAGAAGAGATATGATGTGGGGGCATTTTCAGGACTTGGAGTTGTCCTGGGTGGTACTATAGGGACAGATGCTGGACATTGTATGTCCTTCCATGGCCCACTGGGTGGACTGGGGGAGAGTGTAAACTACAATGTAAATCACTATCCATGTGGTGCAGCAGTGCTCCAAAATGTATTCACCAAATGCAATGAATGTGCACAATGATGAAAGAAGTTGTTGATGTGGGAGGAGTGGGGTGAGGGGGGGTGCAGGGTATATGGGAACCTCATATTTTTTTAACGTAACATTTTTTAAAAATTAAGAAGGAAAAAATAAAATAAATCTTTTCCAACCGTAGTCATGCTAACTCATCCTTGATTCAGATGGATTATTTTAATTAATGAGCATGCATAAGAAAGGGTTATAGAAAAATGAAGTATCTGAAAATATATCTCTTCTCCAGTCCTCCTCAGTTAAAAGCAAGTGTTTATTTTGTTTGAAGAAACTTATAGAATACTGATCACAGGAACAATTTGCTAGTTGGACTGTGTAATTATTGTTTATATAATATAATATTGTTATTTCACATTTATCTTGTCTACTCCAGCTCTTTTTTTGATTACTATTTGCAAGGAATACCTTTTTCCAACCTTTCACTTTTAACCTGGTTGTGTCCTTACATCTGAGGTGGGTTTCTTGTAGACAACATATAGACAGATCATACTTTTTTACCCATTCTATCAATCTATGTCTTTCGATTGGAGATTTCAATCCACTAACATTCAATGTTGTTAGTGTAGAGGCATTACTTACTTTACTCATTTTGTCTTTTGGTTCTCTGTTGTCATACCATTCTATTGTCTGTCTTCTCATCCTTTAGTTTACTCTTCCTAATAATCTTCACTTCTAAATTCTTCTCCAAATCTCTCACCTTAGTTTTTTCTTTCAGGTTGCAGCATCCCCTTTATTATCTCTTGTAAATATGATCTTTTCATAACATATTCTATCAGTCTTTGTTTTTCTGTGAAGACTTTGAACTCACCCTCATTTTTCAAGGAAGCTTTGCTAGATGCAGAATTCTTGGTTGGCAGTTTTTCTCTTTTAGTACCTTATATACATCATAAAACTTTCTTCTCCATGTCTTCTGATGAGAGGTCTGCACTTAATTTTATTGAGTTTCCCTTGTATATGATGTTTTGCTTTTCTCTTGCTGCTTTCAGAATCCTCTCTTTATATTTGTCATCCTGAATAGTAGGTGTCTCTTATCTACTGTTAGGTCTATTCAGATTTATTCTGTTTGGGGTGAGTTGTCCTACTTGGATATTAATATTTATGCTCTTCATAAGGTTTGGAAAGTTTTCAGTCATTATTTCCTCAAATATTCTTTCTGCCCATTTTCTATTCTCTTCTCCTTCTGGGACACCAATAATGCGAATGTTTGTGAGTTTCACCTTGTCATTCAATTCCCTGAGACTCTGTTCCATTTTTTCGATTCTCTTCTCTTTTTGTTCTCCTGTCTTTTCCAGATCAGATGTTCTGTCTTGGAAACCACTAATTCTTTCTTCAAGCAATTCAAATATGTTCCTATGTGCCTCTAATGTATTTTTAATCTCATCCCTCATGTCTTTCATTCCCATAAGGTCTGTTACTTTTCTTTGCAGGCTTTCAAATTGTTCTTTATGTTCTCCCAGTGTCTTCTTAATAACCTTTATTTCTTTAGTCATATTTTCTTTACATTCTTTGAAGTGATTTGAAGAGTTGTGAGATTATCACTGATTAATGGTATTAAATCCTGTATCTCTTCAGGATATTTGGTTTGTTCTTTTGGCTGAGCCAACTCTTCCTGTTTCCTAATATGGCTTGTAATTTTTTGCTGATGTCTAGGCATCTGAATATGTTGGTGAATTTACTCTGATGGCCAATTTCTCTCTCTTGCCTATTGTTTTTCTTTCACAGCTTTTCTTTGACATTTGATTCAACTTATTCTCAGTCTTTAAAATTGTCCAGTTTAGGTTTTCAAAACTGGGCCAGGGACTCACTAGTGGAGCTGTGCCCACTCATCCCAGGGGTTAGATATAAACAGCATCAAGTTTTTGTCCATGCAATTTCCAGACTGGCCAGCAGATGGCGCTAGGTAGCATACTTTTCCTTGGAGGTGTTTCAGTTTCTGCTTTCCTGTATTCCAGTGATTCAAAGCAGGCTGTGCTGGCAGAAATTCACTGAAGAAAAGCACCCTGACCTCCCCTTGAAACTGCTGACCAGAAGGAAGATGTCTATTCCCCTCATTTGACTGTGGTGATCCAGGGGTTTTACCCCAGCTTAATATCTTGGGGTGGGGGAGGGGAGCTCTTCCCCAGCTGCCATAGAGGCTTGATAACTCATGTTTTTCATTTCAGCTTTTTTTGTCTCTCTGTCCCTCCCCCTCCTGGGAGTTGTGTAGCACTGTCCTGATCTGCTGACACCCAAAGCAGGTCCCTTGGACTGCTTTTGGCTTTTTCTCCGTTATTTTTGTGAGAGCTATCAACTCTGCCTGTTAGTACATCACCATCTTCCCACAATTCTCTCCCATATATATATATATAAACAAACTGAACTTTTTTTTAAAAAAAGACATTTTATTTATTTGTCTCCCCTCTTGCCATTTGCTTGCTGTGCTCTCTGTGGCCATTCTCTGCGTGTTCTTCTTTGTCTGCTTGTCTCCCTTCATTGCGTCATTTTGCTGCGCCAGCTCTCTGCAGGCATGGGCCATCAGTTCTCTGCTGGCGCAGACCATCAGCTCTCTGCGGGTGTGGGCTGTCAGCTCTCACAGGTGCAGGCCAGCTTGCCCTTCACAAGGAGACCCTGGGAAGTGAACCCAGGGCCTCCAATATGGCAGATGGGAGCCCAGTCGGTTGAGCCACATCTGCTTTCCTCTCCCCTATATTTTTTGATGTAACATTTACATAATCTAAAATGTCTTTAAAAATAAAAATATATAATAAAAAAGAAAAAAATATATACATGAATGTTTATCACAACTTTACTCATAATAACCTCAAAGTGGAAACAATCCCAATGTCCACTGACTGAAGAATGGATAAATAAAATGTGGTATATCCATGCAATGGGGTATTATTCTGGCTTAAAAAGAAATGAAGTACTGGTACATATGACAACATGGATGAATTTTAAAGCATTGTGCTAAAAATGGAAGAAATTGTATCATTGATGTAGACACAGTGGCCATGGTAGTTGCTGGGGGCAGGGAGAGGGAAGAAGAAATGTGATGTGGGGGCATTTTCAGGACTTGGAGTTGTCCTGAATGCTATTGCAGGGACAGATGCTGGATATTATATATCCTGCCATAACCCACTGCATGGACTGGGGGAGAGTGTAAACTACAATGTAAACTATAATTCATGCAGCAGTGTTCCAAAATGTATTCACCAAATGCAATGAATGTGCCTCAATGACGAAAGAGGTTGTTGGTGTGGGAGGAGTTGGGGGGGGGGAGTAGAGTATGGGGTATATGGGAACCTCTTATATTTTTTAATGTGACATTTTTTGTGGCCTATGTATCTTTAAAAAAAAAAGACAGTTAAAAAAAGAGAGAAAAAAACAAACATTGTGCTAAATGAAAGAAGTCTGTCACAAAGGACTGTATATTGTAAGTCCTCCTTTTTATGAAATGTCCAGAACAGGCAAATCCATAGAGACAGAATGTAGATTAGTCTTTGCTTGGAAGGGTTGGGGACAAATAGGGAGTGACTGCTAATGGATATAGGGTTTCTTTTGGGTGGTGAGGAAATGTTCTAAAAGTAATTGTGGTGATGGTTGTACAACTGTGAATATACTAAAACCCACAAATTGTACACTTTAAAAGAGTATATATTATATCTCAATAAAGCTGATACTGAAAATCCTAAAAAGTAAAATAAAATGAAAATTTTTTAAAAAAGGATATAGACCATAATCAAGGAGGGCTTAACCAAAGAATGCAAGGGTGGTTCAACATAAGAAAATCAATTAATGTAATATACTACATTAATAAAGGAGAAAAACAATATGACCATTTCAACTGATGCAGAAAAAGCATTTGACAAAATTCAGCACCCTTTCTGAATAAAAACATTCAGGAAACTAGGAATAAAAGGAAAATTCTAGAACATGGTAAAAGGAATATATGAAAAACCTACAGATAAATCATATTTCAATGCTGAAAGACTGGAAGTCTTTCCCCTGAAATCAGGAAAAGACAAGGATGTCCATTTTCACTACTGTTATTCAACATTGTACTGGAGGTTCTAGCCAGAACAATTAAACAAGAAAAAGAAATAAAAGACATCCAAACTGAAAAGGGAGAAGTAAAACTTTCTCTATTGCAGATGACAAGATCCTTTATAGAAAAAATCCTGAAAAATCTACAACAAATCTACTAGAGGTAATAAACAAATTTAGCAAAGTGGTGGAGTACGAGATCAACACATAAAAATCAGTGGTGGGGAAGTGGATGTGGCTCAAATGATAGGGCTTCTGCCTACCATATGGGAGGACCTGAGTTCGATCCCTGGGGCCTCCTGGTGAAAAAGAAGAAGAGAAAGCATGCCTGTTTGGCAAGCCAGTGCCCGTATGGTAAGCCAGTGCCTGTGCAGCAAGCCAGTGCTTGCACGGCGAGAGTACCTGTGCGTTGAGCCAGTGCCCATGCAAGTGAGTCATGCATCAACATGATGATGCAACAAAAGAGAGATAAAGGGGAGAGTCAGGGTGAAGTGCAGCAGAAACCAGGAACTGAGGTGGTGCAGCTGACAGGGAAACTCTCTCCACATCAGAGGTCCCCAGGATTGAATTCCAGTGAATCCTAAAGGAGAGAAAATGAGAAGAGAAGACAAAAAAGAGAAATAGATACAGAAGATCACACAGCGAATGGATACAGACAGCAAAAACAGCAGGGTGAGGGGAGGGAGACGGAGGGGAAAGAAGGAAATAAAATAAATAAATAAATCTTTAAAAAACTTCAGTGGTGTTTCTATACACTAGTAAATTCCATTTACCATAGCAATTAAAGAATAAAATATCTAAGAATAAATTTAACTAAGCATGTAAAGAACCTGGACGTGGAAAACTGTAAAACATAGCTGAAAAAAAATAAAGTAGATCTAAATAAATGGAAGAATACTCCATGTTCATGTATTAAAAGACTAAATATTGTTAAGATGTCAATTCTTCCCAAAGAAATGTATAGATTCACAATTCCAATTGAAATACCAACAAATTTCTTTGAAGAAATAGAAAAGCCAATCATCAAATTCATTTGGAAGAGTTAGAGGCCCCAAATAGCAAAAACCACCTTAAAAAATAACAAAGTTGGAAGACTTGCACTTCACAATTTTAAAACTCATTACAAAGCTACAGTGATCAAAACAAGTAGTATGGGCACAAGGACAAATATATAGACCAATGAAATAGAACTGAAAATTCAGAATTGAATCTTAACAACTATGGCCAACTGAATTTTGGTAAGGGTATCAAGTCCACTCAATGGGGAAAGTATAGTTTCTTCAACAAATGATGCTAGGAAAACTGGATAACGAGATGCAAAAGAATAAAAGTGGACCCCTACCTCACACTATATACAAAAATTAACTCAAAATGGATCAAAAACCTAAACATAAGAAATAAAATTATGAAGATCCTAGAAGAAAGCATAGTGAAGCATCTTCAAGACCTTGTTATTGGCAATGGATTCTTAGACTTTACAACAAAAACATGAGCAACAAAAGAAAAACAACAGATAAATTGGACTTCATCCAAGTTAAAAACGTTTGTGCATTAAAGGACATTATCAAGAAAGTGAAAAGACAACTTACAGAATGGGAGAAAATAATTGTCAACCATATATTTAATAAGGGTTTACTATCCAGAATATATAAAGAACTCCTACAACTCAACAACAAAAAGACAGCTCAATTTTTAAAAATGAGCAAAAAGAACTTGAATAGACATTTCTCCGAAAAAGATATACAAATGTCCAGTAAGCACATAAAAGGATGCTCAACATCATTAGCAATTAGGGAAATGCAAATCAAAACCACAATGAGATACCACTTCATATCCACTAGAATAGCTATTATTTAAAAAAAAAAAAAAAAAAAAAGGAAAAATAAACGTTGGCGAGAATGTGGGAAACTAGGAACCATTGTTCCATACTGGTGGGAAAGTAAAATTTTGCAGCTACTGTTGAAAACAGCTTGGCCATCTTTCTCAGAAAGTTAAGAAGAGAATTACCATATGACCTTGCCTTCCCATTTCTTTGTATATATCCAAAAGAATTCAAACAGGGACTCAAACAAATATTTGGACACCAATGTTCACAGCAGCATTATTCACATTACCCAAGATGTGGAAGAAATCCAAGTGTCCATCAACAGATGAATGGAAAAACAAAATGGGGTATTTACATACAATGGAAGAGCCATAAAAACGAATGGCATTCTGATACATAATGAACCTGAAGACATTATTTTGGGTGAAATAAGCAAGACACAAAAGGACAAATATTATATGAGTCTGCTTATATGAAACAATTAGATTAAACAAATTCATAGAGTCAGAAATTATAATACAGGTTATCAGGGGCAGGGGTGTGGCTAGGGAATGGGGAGGTAATGCTTATTGATAAAGAGTTTATCCTTGGGGCAATGGAGAAGTTTTGGTAATGGATGGTGTTGATGGTAGCACAATATTGTAAATGTAATCAACACTGCTGAATTGTATCCTTGAAAGTGGTTAAAATAGAAAATTTACACTGTATATATGTAACCATGATAAAAATTTTAAAACCCCATAAACTGTACAACACAAAGAGTGAGTCCTAATATAAACCATGGGTTTTAGTTTATAATGTAATTATAATTATATTGATTCATCAATTGTAACAAATATACCACGGTCATGTCAAATGTCAATAATAGGGAAACTGTTTATGAGAAGGTGGTATCTGGGAACTCTGTACTTTCTGCATGATTTTTCTGTAATCCTATGCTTTAGCTTCCTAGGCTGCTCAAACAAATACCATGAAATGGATTGGCTTAAACAGTGAGAATTTATTAGCTTACAGTTTTGAGGCAAATCAAAGCATCATCAAGGCCAAGATTTTTCCCCAAAACAGGTGTTCTAGGACTGGCTGCTGGCAACCCTTGATCCTTAGTTTGTTACATGGCAATGAAGCTGCCACTTCACTAACCCCTGACAGAACTAACCTTTCCTTCTGACTTATTACAGTTTCTATTTCCTTAGTTTTAAAACTTCATCTCCTTTATGTATATTAATAGGAAACTTATCTTATGCCTCATAATGAGACTTTAGATGATCTAATCCCAAGATCCAGGTTATAGAACTGTTTTTATCTTTCACTTTAGAACTAGAATAAGCTGGTTCTTGTTACTAGGACATGTGCAACTAAGAGAAGCTTGACTTGACTAAAAGTTACCTTTCATTATAAAAGGAAAAATCATGCCCACAGTTGTCAATGCACCACCATTTTCTTACATATGACATATGATCAAGCATGTTTTGAAACAGGGCCTGCTCAATTAAGACCCACCTCCTACCCCATGTAATCTCACTCCATCTGCATCATTATACTAAACCAGCTCCCACAAAATCACATAAAAATCAGCTCAGGGAGACTGAGCTGAGGAAATTTGGTCATCTGGTCTCTGCTTGGTTGGCCCTTGCTAATAAACCCTTGCTTTTCTCAAAATCCTGGTGTTACAGTATTGGCATTTTGTATATTGGGCGAAAGACTAACTTGGGTGATTTCTGCAAGGCACATGGCAGCATCTCCTGGTCTCTTCTCTTCCAGGTTCCGTTTCAACTTTGTGCTTCCTGTGGCTCTCTATTTTCATGCCTGAATTCATTCTGCTTATAAAGGATGCCAGTTATAGGATTATGACTTATCCTGATTGAGGTGAGGCACACTTTAACTGAAGTAGCCTCATCAAAAGGTCCCACTTACAATGGGTTCACACCCACCAGAATACATTAATTTAAGAACATGTTTTTCTGGAGTTCATACAGTTTCAAACCACCACATCCTATAACTGATCTAAAAAAGAAAAAGAAACGGAGATTAGAAATGTATTTATAGTTTAGGTAACTTTTTATTTTCTTCTATTATTAAATTCCATTAGTACTATTTTTTAAGTAAGTACAAGGCTAAGTAACAGTAATAGAAGCCAAGATTCTTCTGACTGGAATAGACCTTCACCATCATCTTGCCTTGTCCCCTACTGATGCTTGAGTCTGCTCTCATCACGTATCTCCGGCCAACTCAGCTGGCTCATCTACGGTGGATTATTAAAGGACCTGCATTTTATAAAGGAACTTCTTATACTGAGCCATGGTTGCTGCACAACTTCTTATTTCTTTGATTTCTGTGTTCTTTCATTCATGGACCCTGCACTGCACAGACATGTCAGTGCACAGGTCCCAGGCTTCAGCAGTCTGTGGGTTTGAACTCAGGAGTTAAAATTCTGGTTCCATCTTCCCAAACTATGGCCCTACACCAGTTTCCTAATCTCACTAAACAGAAAGAGAAAAGCAGTCATAGCTAGGTTTTGGTGTTCTCCTGTCAAACGTGCTTATTTTCAAAGAACACCAAGGTCACTCTGAGACCACAATGGACCAAGATATAAGAATGTCCCCTGCTCCCACCCTGCCTTTCGCTTCCTTACACTTTGCCCGCCTGTTCCTCGTAACCTCCCTGTATTATGGCCCTTCTCAGCAGCAGTTTGTGCTGCTGCCTCCCTCCGCCCCTCCTCCCAGCCACTGTTATCTTCCCCCTCCCAGCCGATCGCTGTTCTCCCCGCCTCATTTCAACCGCCCTCATCCCGTATCCGCCCCGGCACAACCTCGGAAACAACCCCCTCTGCCATCAATGGCTTACATCATAAACCGCAGGTCCGCCCTTGCCTCTGCAGCCAATCCTCAGCTGTCCCGCGGACATGCCCCTCCCACAACCTCCCCGCCTCCATGACACTATAAAACCCCATGTACTTCCCGAATAAAATCAGACCTGCGCATAGACCTCGTCTCCGTGGTTTTTCCTCCATCGAACCGCGCGTCCCCACCAAGCCTTGAGCCGCCCGCTGCCACCCCGGTCAGGCCGTGGCATAGGCCCGATCCCCGGCAGCGACTCGCCTGCAGTGACCCGCCTGCAGTGCCGCAGCAGAGGCCAACATAAGAAGACCACTCTATAATCTGGTCTAAGCACAGTCAAAACCAAGAATGTTGTCTAAAACCTCAAAATGTGCAAAATACCCTTATTCTGTCTATTATCAGTGACTGCTCTTCTTTACCAACTGTAGCTTTAGCTGCACTGTTTTCCCACCTTCTAGATAAAAATTATAAAGCCACCCAGTCAAGGAATTACCCCCGCTTCCTGACAACTTCCAGTCCCCGACAAAACACTTCCTACTCAAAATCTCTTAACACAAACCCTATTGGTCCACTTTTTCTTACTAGCCATTTATAATACCTACATTTTCCTGGGATATCTCTCCTGCCTGCTGACCCAGGATTTCCACATCCCCACAAGTCCTCAAAAGCACTTCAGATGTGCTCTAACCCTATGGGTCGCCTGCCTGCAGCGCTTCCTGGTATCTTGAGGTCTCTGCTGTATGGGTGAAGGTAAGGAGGTGACAGCGATGGGAACCTATGTCAGATAGAGGCTGCAGAAAGAGGATAGGTGAGAGGGTTGGTTGAGTCCTACCTTTGTTGTGTGCTAGCTTATGAGAACTTGGCCAAGGCTGGCAACTTCTTTGAACCTCACTGTTCTGACCTCTAAAATGGAATTCTTTCTTTCTTTTTTTATAGGCAAATTTTTTATCTATTTTTTTAAAAGATACATAGATCACACACAATTTTACATTAAAAAATATAAAAGGGGGAAACGGACTTGGCCCAGTGGTTAGGGCATCCGTCTACCACATGGGAGGTCCATGGTTCAAACCCCGGGCCTCCTTGACCCATGTGGAGCTGGCCCATGTGCAGTGCTGATGCGCGCAAGGAGTGCCGCACCACGCAGGGGTGGCCCCCGTGTAGGGGAGCCCCACGCGCAAGGAGTGTGCCCCGTAAGGAGAGCCGCCCAGCGCAAAAGAAAGTGCAGCCTGCCCAGGAATGGCGCCGCCCACACTTCCTGTGCCGCTGACGACAACAGAAGCGGACAAAGAAACAAGACGCAGCCAATAGACACAGAGAACAGACAACTGGGGGAGGGGGGGAATTGAATAAATAAATAAATCTTTAAAAATATATATATATATATAAAAGGTTCCCATATAACCCATTCCCCACACCATCCACTCCTCGCACATCAACAACCTCTTTCATCAGTGTGTCACATTCATTGCATTTGGTGAATATATTTTGGAGCACTGCTACACAGCATGGGTTATAATTTACATTGTAGTTTACACTCTTTCCCAGTCCATTCGGTAGGTTTGGGCAGGATATATAATGTCCTGCATCCGTCCCTGCAATGTCATTCAGGACAAATCCAAATCCCAAAAACGCCCCCGTGTTATACCTCTTTTACCCTCTCCCTGCCTTCAGCAATGCCAGTGGCCACTGTCTCATCAATGATATAATTTCTCCCATTGCAAGAATCACAATAAGTCTATAGTAGAATACCAGTAAGTCCACTCTAGTCCGTATTTTATTCCCCAATCCTGAGGACTCTGGGATGGTGATGCCCACTCCCCCTCTTAAATGAGAGGGGGCTTCAAGCCAACATAGCTGGTGGATGGGACTCTCCTGCTTACAGTTGTTGACTCTCTTGGTTCCTTGGTGTGGTGGTTGTCCATCCTCACTTCCCTGTTAGCTGACCTGGGTAAGTCCAATGAACCAAAGACTAGGTATTGCAACTCCGCTGAGGCTCAGGGCCCAGCTGGCATATGGACAGTCCAGAGATTCAAGTCTCCTGAGCATACACCAACCCCAGCACCAACCACAGTTTCAGTAAAAGTGAGAGAAGAGGCATGTGTAGAGAGGTCACATCTGAGTCCAACTCCATCATACTCAGGAGCACAAATTCCAAAGTAGGGCCCACTGGCAAGGCACTAACTCCAGAGCCATCTGCCATGACTGCAGAACCTGTGTATCTCCATAGCCCTCAGGGGCACCACTACCTAGGGTTGTATCTACTTTGGCTATCTCTGGGATCCTGCTGAGACTTGCATAAGTGCCACCCCTCAGATGACCTCCTGACTCATTATGAAGTCTCTTAGCCATATAAGCGCCTTTGTCTTTACCATTTCTCCCTTTTATTCAAGGTCTTTTTCTAGTTGCATCACCAGCTGGTGATTGGTAGTAATCCCTCAGTGCCAGGGAGGCTCATCCCTGGGAGTCAAGTCCCATGCTGGGGGGAAGGTAATGCATTTACATGCTTAGTTTGGCTTAGAGTATGGCCACATTTGAGCAACATGGAGGCTCTCAGGAGGTAACTTTTAGGCACTCTGCAGCTCTAGGCCTAGTTGGAATTTCAATCACACAGGCTTATAAGCATAGTCATCACTATCAGTGGCCCATCATTGGGCCATCCTTCTTTACTGGTCTTTGTCCTTGCACTTGGGGGATTGTTGCTGTTTCACTGGGGAATGTGACAGAGCTCCCCCAGCTAGGAACTCAGCACTCCCTCAGTTGTCATGTATAACTCTACCTACTATGACAATATCCAACGAATATCCCAACAAATATCCAAACATATTTATATACCCCAGATACATGCCCTGGAGAACTCCCTCCCACACATGCATCCCACATCAATGACACTCCACACCAGTGCTCCTCCCCTGCCATAGTTGAACCCCTCTTTGATCTATAACTTCTTCAAAAATGGAGCCTAATATATTGCCAAATTCAATTAATAGGAAAATGAAATAGTAATGATAGGTGTAAAGATTAGAAATAGACTACATAATAATTTAGAAAAACTAAAATGAAGTAAAAAATAAGTTGGGGTATTAAAAAATGAAAAATATAAAGCTTTGTTTTTGACATTTTGCCTTTTATCACTGTAATAGGTATTGCCCTGCATGTACAGTGGCAAGGCAACCTCTTCCATTCTTTCCTCAGTGTCTATATTCTTTTTTTTTTTTAATTTTTAATTTTGTCTTCAAAAAAGTTTTAGATCACAGTATAGTCACATATACAATATAGGTGACTCCCCTATACCTAACATCAAACCCTTTTCCCCCCTCCCCAGCGATGACCTTTTTACATGTCAATATTATATTTGCTACAGCTGATGTACAAATATTGAAACATAGCTATTAACCATGGTTCCATTATGGTTTACATTATGGTTTACATTTTAGACTATACACTTTTATAAATTTTTGGTGATATTTAACATGGCCTATATCCATCATTGCATGATCTTGTGGAACACTTCCATTGCCCCCCAGTTACTCGTTCTTCCAACCATTCTATTCCTCTCTCCCCCTCCACTCGGGGCCTACAGTGACAACCAAGCTTCACTGCTTGAAGGACAAGATTTATAGATACTTGCAACAATGCTGAGGGCTTGACACACTAGTCTGTCCTCCTCTATTGGGAGCCACCAATGCTCTTGAGAGACACCCTGTCCTCTGTTTGAGAACATCAGGCCTCCCCAGGTTGGGGGTACAACACCTGCCCACTCATTGTATGGGTCTGCACCCACTGATATCACATACTATGACAAGATTAGCACTCACACGCTCCCTAGAAACATGCCCCAGGTGCACCCTGTGCCAGATACCCCCTATTACTATTGCCAAAAGTTGGAAATCAACCCAAATACCCATCAGCAGATGAATGGATAAACAAAATGTGGTATATACATACAATGGAATACTACTCAGCTGTAAGAAGGAATAGAGTACTAACACATGGGATAACATGGAAGAATCTTGAGGACCTTATGTTGAGTAAAGCAAGCCAGGCATTGAAGACAAATACTACATGACCTCTCTGATATGAATTAATCAAATCAAGCTGTGTCAGAGAGCTAGAGACTGGATGACAGGCTTACAGGACATGGGGGTGGGGAGGGAAAGGATGGTTGTTAGCTGACACCTATACTGGTGAAATCTATGATAAAGTGGAGGTAAGTAGTTGTGCAGTAAAGGGATAAGACGGGGCATAGGGATGCTATTGGGTGAGGCTTTGCAGGTTTGAGGGGGGCTAGGGTTGGGAGGATGGGTCAGATGGTCCATGGAATTGGGGGGAGGGTTTGAGGGAAGCAGGTGACATTATTTCTTTAAGAGACTGATGAGGATTAAAAGCACGAAACACATAAAATGGCTTTGTAGAACTGGTCTCTCCTACCCAGATTCTGGCACCAAGGTAAGGCAAGACCATGACTTTTCCAGGATCTTTAGCAAAATATCCTGTTGAAATTTTTTAAAAATTAAAAATAGATTTAAAAATAGACCTAATCTGATTGAAGTAGGGGACGTCTCCTTCCAGGGACCACCAACCTCTTTCCCTAATCATTCATTCTTTTTCACAAATTATTTTGCTAGGGACATAGCTTTAAAAAAAATCTTATTTTATGTATCTATGCTATTCAAAGTATTGCAGTCTTCCACAAATGAAATCAAATTCCACATGTCATAAAATCAGATAGGTCAAATACTGGTATACAAAATTTGTGGGATTTACACAGTCCTTTCATTAAGCAGGAGTTTGTCAAATTGAATGCTTGTTCAATCCTTGCAGTGGCATTGGTTGCCCTGAAATTTGCTGTGCAGTACAAATTGTTCTCACAAAACTACTTACATGAGCTGAGCTGTGTTAGCTGTCAGGAGCTTCTGCAACACACACTTCAGAAACATCCTGGTGCTTCTCAGAGATATTTCTGTTATTGATTTTTAATTGAATTCTGTTGTGGTCAGAGAACATACTTTGTTTAACTTGAATCTTTTAAATTGCATTAAGACTTGTCTCATGGCCCAAAATAAAGTAAATGTTCCATCTGCCCTTGAAAAGAATGTGTATTCTGCTGTCTGGGGATGGAAGGTTCTACAAATTTCAACTAGATAAAATCCAACAATGGATTTAATCTATTTTTCCCTTGCAGTTCTATCAGATTTTGCCTCATGTATTTTGAAGTTCTGTTTTTGATTGCTGTTTTAATTTGCCAAAGGGCTGCTGATACAACGTACCAGAAGTGTGTTGGGTTCTGTAAGGGGTATTTATTTGGGGTAAAAGCTTACAGTTCCGTGAAAAGTCCAACTCAAGGCACCATAAGTGAGGTTTTCTCACCCAAGTCAGCTGCTGTGTGTTGAAGCAAGATGGTGAGCGGTCTCTGACTGGTCTCTGCCTTCCCCTCCTGGCTGTACTGTCTCCTGGAGCTCAGCTGAGGGCAAGCAGGCGTAGGGCTTATCTCTTACCAGGCCTCTTCTCTCAGGCTTGGCTGCTCCCACCTTCTCCCCAATTTCAGCTGCAAGCTATCAGGCAAACGGCTCGCCTCTCCCCGGTGCCTCAGCTACTGAGCCTCTCCTTTCTTTTTTATTTATTTATTTGTTTTTAAAAGAAGCTTTAGATTACATAAATGTTACATTAAAAAAAAACACAGGGGATTCCCACACGCCTCACCCTGTCCCCGTCCCGGGGCCTCTCCTTTCTGTCCCTTGGCAGCGTCAAAAGTGGCAGAGCTTGCTTTCCCAGTGGGTGTTATCTCTGTTTTTATTGGACCCAGCAGGAGGGCAAAGACTCAACTTGAGTTGAGTCTCAACCTCACTGACACAGTTCAATTGAAGTGGTTGTTCCCACCTGCAGGAGTGGACCAGCCTACAAACATAATCTTTCTCTTTTTTGGGATTCATAAAAAATTTCAAACTGCCACAAGCGCATAAACTTTTAGGATAGTTGTGTCCTCTTGATGAGTTGACCTCTTTATCATTGAGAAATGACTCTTTATTCTTATTCTGGTAATATTCTTCACTCTGAAATCTACTTTGTATGATATTTACATAGCCACTTCAGCTTTTCTAATATTAGCGTTAGCATAGTACATCTTTTTCCATCCTTTTCCATTAAAACTATTGGTGTCTTTACATAGAGAGCATGCTCAGGAAGCGGACTTGGCCCAATGGATAGGACGTCCACCTACCACATGGGAAGTCCACGGTTCAAACCCCAGACCTCCTTGACTCGTGTGGAGCTGGCCCATGTGCAGTGTTGATGCACACAAGGAGTGCCCTGCCACGCAGAGGTATCCCCTGTGTAGAGGAGCCCCATGTGGAAGGAATGCGCCCCGTAAGGAGAGCCGCTCAGCGCGAAAGAAAGTGCAGCCTGCCCAAGAATGGCACTGCACACATGGAGAGCTGACACAACAAGATGACACAACAAAAAGAAACACAAATTCCTGGTGCCACTGATAAGGATAGAAGTGGTCACAGAAGAACACACAGCAAATAGACACAGACAGCAGACAACTGGGGGTGGGGGAAGGGGAGAGAAATAAATTTTTAAAATTAAAAAAAAAGAGAGAGCATGCTCTTCTAGGCAGCATATATATTGGTGTTACTTTTTAATCCAAATCTGACAAGCTCTGCCTCTTTTTTTTGGAGGTACTGGGGATTGAACCCAGGACCTTGTACATGGGAAGCAGGCACTCAACTACTGAGCTACATTCTCTCCCCAATGAGAGTTGTTTTTAAGAGACAGGGGGGATTGAACCTGGGTCCTCATGCATGGGAAGCTGGTACTCAACCACTTGTGCTACATCCACTCGCAGCTCTGCCTTTTTTTTCCTCCCCCTTTCCCCCATCCCCAGTTGTCTGCTCTCTGTGTCCATTTGCTGTGTGTTCTTCTGTGTCCATTTTGATTCTTGACAGTGGCACTGGGAATCTGTGTCTCTTTTTTGTTGCATCATCTTGCTGCATCAGCTCTCCATGTGTGTGGCACCACTCCTGGGCAGGCTTATTCTTGCACGGGGCAGCTTTCCTTGCAGGGGCACACTCCTTGCGCATGGGGCTTCCCGACGTGGGGGACACCCTCTGTGGTACAGCACTTGTTGCGTGCATCAGCACTGTGCATGGGCCAGCTCATCACATGGGTCAGGAGGCCCTGAGTTTGAACCCTGTACCTCCCATGTGGTAGGCGGACACTATCAGTTGAGCCAAATCCATTTCCCAGCTCTGCCTTTTAATTGGGGTATTAGGACCTGTGGGAACTGAGGGCCTAGGCTCCTCCTAAGTCCACAGCATGTAATTAAATATATGGCCTGGACATAAGTTAAAGGTTAACAACCCTCCCTGGAGGGGAAAGAATATACAGATAATATTGTAAACTATAATCTCCTCAGAGCAGTAAACTTCCTTCCTGCATACATAGTGATGACATCACCCAATTCCATATGTGCCCATCATAGCACCACAGCAGAAGCTCTGTGCTCATGCACTATGGAATGTCTTTGTTCTGAAACTGTTATATTACCCCTCATTTTCATGCCTCTTTGTGGAGCACTACTTCCATTTTCCCCACTGCCACCACTGGAGACTCTCCTGTTTCTATGTCCAAACAAAGCTTATGTGCACTCAGTACCTGGTTCATTCTTTGGTCTCGCAGCTGCCCCAACTCGTGTCCTTCAGGAGTTGGTTTGGAACAGGACCATTTATAGTTTATGTGATTATTTACATGGTTGGGTTCAAATCCACCATGCTATTTGCTTTCTATTTGTCTCAAGTGTTCTTTGTTCATGATTTCTTCTTTTGCTGACTTCTTTTGGATTAAACTTTTTTTTAATGATTTCATTTCATCTCCTTTATTGGCATTTGGCTATAATAGTTCCCTGTGTTATTTTAGTGATTGCTATAGGGCTTATAGCATATATCTTTATATTATCTCACTCTAACTTCAGGTTATATTATACCACTTCTCTATAATATAAAACCTTTAGAGCAGTATACTTCCATTTCTCCTTACCTGTCCTTTGTACTATTGTTGTCTTCTAGTTTACTCCTCCCTGTGTTAGAAACCCCACAATACTCTTTTATTCATTTTTTTTAAACAGCTGATTATTTTTAAAGATAGTTAAATAATACAAAATTTCTTTGTATTTATCCACACTTACCATTTCCAGTACTTTTCATTCTTTTGCATAATCTATAATTCCATCTATTATTTTCTTTCTTTGAACATTTCTTATAGTGTAGTCCCTGGGAATGAATTCTTTCAGAGTTTATATATCTGAAATGTTATTTATTTCACCTTCATTTTTGAAAGTTTTTGTTTGTTCTGAATAAAGACAGTTGCTGGGTTGGCAGGTATTTTCCCTTTTGTACTTTAAGGATGGTACACTACTCTCTTCTGCTTTGCGTTGTTTCTGATAAGAAATATGTCCTCATCCTTATCTTTGCTTCTCTGTATATGACATGTCTTTTTTCCCCTTTTATAGTTTTCTCTTTATTACTGGTGTAGCAGTTTGATATGGTTATGAATTCCAAAAATAGATACTGGATTATGTTTGTAATCTGGTCTGTACCTGGGCATGATTAGGGCTTTGATTGGGCCACGTCTCTAGGGTGTTGAGTCCCTGCCCCTTGGTGGGTGGGGATTCACAGATACAAGGCTTGGCAAAGGACAGAGTTGAGGGTTCTTAATGTTGGAGTTTTGATGTTGGAGTTTGATGCTAAAGTCTTAAGCTGGAGCCCCAGGGAAAGAGACAGAGCCATTTGCCTGATAGTCTACAGCTGACCTTGTGGAGATACTAGAGGCTCTGAGCCCAGAGGAACCCAGCAAGCCTGAACCCTCACAGACATTGGCAGCCATCTTGCTCCAAATAGACTTTGGTGAGAGAAGTAATTTCTGTTTTATGGCCTGGTAACTGTAAGCTCCAACCCAGAAGAAATACCCTGAGTCCAATATAATCTAATATACCCAGAAGAAAAGACCAGTTTACATACATATTTCAATATTTCTTTTTGGAATTCATCAATATCAAACTGCTACAGGCAGCTCAACAATTTTTTTTTTGAGGTACCAGGGCCGGGGATTGGACCCAGGACCTTGTATGTAGAAGCCGATGCTCAACCACTGAGCCACATCAGCTACACTGAATTGTTTTTTTCATAGTTTGCTTGTTGTTTGTTTTTTGTTTGTTTGTTTTTAAGGAGGCACCAGGAACTGAACCCAGGACCTCCAATGTGGGAAGCAGGTGCTCAACCATTTGAGCCACATCCTCTCCCAATACTTTCTCAATTTTATTTTCATTTCTTTTTCACTCTGTGTTTCATTTTGGATGGGTTGTATAGCTATGGCTTCAAGTTCACTGTTCTTTTCTTTTGCCATATCTAATCTACTGCTAATATCACCCAGTGTTTTTTCTTCTTTTTCTGAATTTTTAGACCCATTTAAAACATTTTTTTAAAGATTTATTTTTTTAAATGTATATCCTCTCCCCTCATTTGCACCTGCCATATCTGTTCATCTTCCTTGTTTCTTTAGCAGGCACCAGGAACCAAACCTGGGACCTCTGATGTGGGAGGGAGGCGCTGTCGCTTGAGCCACCTCCATTCACTGCTTTTGTTGTGTCTCTCATTATGTTTTTTCTTCTTGTGTCTTTTGTTGTGTCAGTTTGCTGCACCTGCCCATTGCACCAGCTCACTGTATTCTTTAGGAAGCACTGGGAACCAAACCAGAGACCTCCCATGTGGTAGGTGGGAGCTCAATCACTTAAGCCACATATGCTTCCCTAGAACCATTTTAGATTTACAAAAAAATTGAGAGATTGCAGAAAGTGTTCCTATATATCCCAACAAGTTACCCTATGATTAATATCTTAAATTAGCATGGCATATTTATAATAATTAGTGAATAAATATTGATACAGCCAGGAAGATGGCAGGCTAGAAAGACACAGGACTCTCTTCTATCCCACAAAAATAGCTAGAGGACAGGCAGAAACAGCCTGGAAAAAAATCTTCTATGGTTTAGGACACCAGAGGAAGAGTGTACACCACCCAGAAGAGAGAGGGATAAAGGAAAAGAATTGCAATGGCAAATTTGTGGGTTAAAAGTGGCAGCTGCTACTGTCAGCACCCTTCCCCACACTAAAGGCACTTTTTAAAATTCTTTTTTAAACAAATCAATTTTATTGATACACATTAATAGAGCATAAATCCATCCAAAGTATACAATCTGTGGTATCCAGAGTAATCACATATTTGCATTCATCAGTACAATCATTCTTACAGCACTTTTATTATTCCAATAATAAAAAGTAATAATAATAAACAAACAAAAATCTCACCTCTCCATCTCTCTTGCTTCCCTGGTATATTGATTGATATGTATATTTTGTAAAAACAATCTCATATATGCAATGTCACCCATATTCATATTTCACATGAAGTTTTACTATTGTATACAGTCCCATGTAACATTTTTTAGCTTTCCTTCTAGTAATATACATGAACTTAGACTTTCCCTTTCTTTAATTTTTTTTAAAGATTTATTTTTTTATTTATTTCTCCCCCCATTCCCCCCATTGTCTGTTCTTTGTGTCCATTTGTTGTGTGTTCTTCTGTGTCTACTTGTATTCTCATTAGGCGGCTCCGGGAACCGATCCTGGGACCTTCCGGGGTGAGAGAGAAGCGATTACTCTCTTGCACCACCTCAGTTCCCCTGTTATGCTACATCTTCTTATTTTCACTCCTCTGTGTCTCTTGTTGCATCATAGTGCTGTGTCAGCTCTCCACGTCGGCCAGCCTCCTGTGCGAGGCGGCATTCCCACACAGGGCAGCTCTCCTGTGTGGGGCCGCATTCCCGCATGAGCCGGCACTCCACATGGGCCAGCACTCTGCACGAGCCAGCTCGCCACATGGTCCAGCTTGCCCTCAGCAGGGGGCCCTGGGCATCAAACCCTGGACCTCCTATATGGTAGACAGGAGCCCAATTGTTTGAGCCACATACATTTCCCTAGTCTTTCCCTTTTTTTTTTTTTTTAAGATTTATTTCTCTCCCCTTTCCCCCCACCCCCACCCCGGTTGTCTGTTCTCTGTGTCTATTTGCTGCGTCTTCTTTGTCCACTTCTGTTGTTGTCAGCAGCACGGGTATCTGTGTTTCTTTTTGTTGCGTCATCTTCGTGTGTCAGCTCTCCATGTGTGCAGCACCATTCCTGGGCAGGCTGCACTTTCTTTCGCGCTGGGCGGCTATTCTTATGGGGCACACTCCTTGCACGTGGGGCTTCCCTATGCAGGGGACACCCCTGCGTGGCAGGGCACTCCTTGTGCGCATCAGCACTGTGCATGGGCCAGCTCCACACGGGTCAAGGAGGCCCGGGGTTTGAACCTCGGACCTCCCATGTGGTAGACGGATGCCCTAACCATTGGGCCAAGTCCGCCTCCCCAGTCTTTCCCTTTTAAGCACTGTCATACCCATACAATAGCACTGCTAGTTACAAACACCATGATATGCTTTAACCATTTCTATACATTTCGAGAGATTTACGAACAAAGTTTATACCAATTCTGCACAGATTAAACCTCAGCTTTCCCATCTTTACCCTCCTGTTTTCTGCTCTAAAGGCACTTTTGATTTCTCAGGTTTGAGGCTGTAGCTACAGACAAAGAGGGCCCCAGGGATCCAAAAGAGATCAGGGACTAAAGAGACCCAACCCTCTCAATCTCCCTCTCTACTAACTGGGACTGATTGATGAGGGTGCACCTCCCCAGGAAGGGGGAGAGAGAGGGACAGAGCCTAAGGCTAACTCAACTTTTGACCCACAAATTTGGTCTGCTGTGTCCCACGAGCCATCGCAGGCCAGGTGGGGATGCACCATTGTTTGTGTTTGGAGCCAGCACGAGACTAAAGAGATCCAGAACTAAAGAGATCCAACCCTCTCAATCTCCCTTTCTACTAACCAGGATTGATTGTTTGGGACACAGGAGGGAGTGAAATTATTTCCAACCTGGGAAAAGGGAGCCAGCTGCCAGTGAAGGTTGGAGAACTGTCTCTGAGAATGTTAGAATTACAAGGCTCTTAGCCTCCAGGCAAGAACCTGTATCACACTAACCTAGTCCATGTTGTAACAAACATGCTGTGACCAGGCATTGAACTGAGAGGATTGCCAAAGCCTGCCATTTGCTGGCAGACCAAGGAAGTGCACATGAGGAAATTAAAAGTAAATAAGTAAGAGAGGCTTTTCTGGCCTTTACTGCCTCCCTCTCCAAGGCCCTAGGAAGTGGGTTTGCAACTCATTACTGGGTCCAGTGCCCAGTTTTTTGTTTTGTTTGTTTGTTTAAAGATTTGTTTTTTATTTATTTCTTCCCCCTTCTGCCCACCCCCCCCGTTGTCTGCTCTCTCTGTCCATTTGCTGTGTGTTCTTCTGTGTCTGCTTGCATTCTTGTCAGCAGCACTGGGAATCTGTGTCTTTTTTTGAGTCATCTTGCTGCATCACCTCTCCATGGGTGCGGCACCACTCCTGGGCAGGCTGCACTTTTTCCGTGCAGGGTGGCTCTTCTTACAGGGTGCACTCCTTTCACGTGGGGCTCCCCTATGCGGGGGACACCCCTGCATGGCACAGCACTCCTTGCACGCATCAGCACTGTGCATGGGCCGGCTCACCACACAGGTCAGGAGGCCCTCAGTTTGAACCCTGGACCTCCTATGTGGTAGGCAGATGCTCTATCAGTTGAGCTACAACTGCTTCCTAGTGCCCAGTTTT
Organism: Dasypus novemcinctus; assembly: GCF_030445035.2. NCBI lineage: Eukaryota > Metazoa > Chordata > Mammalia > Cingulata > Dasypodidae > Dasypus > Dasypus novemcinctus. Next base: position 47,106,297 of record NC_080696.1, read on the forward strand.
GAGCAACTAACAGAGACAATCCTAAAGACTCAAGTTGAACCAAGAATCAAAGAACAGCAGTAATAAAAATCCTCCACCACTAAATCCCTATGAAAGAGAAAGAAATTGAGCATCATCTGAGTAAACTCACCATCCTAATCAGATGCCTAGACAGCAGCAAAAAATTATGAGCCATAATAAGGAAATGGAAGACATGGCTCAAGGAAAGGAATATATCAAAGCCCCAGAAGAGAGGAAGGATTTGAGATGAATAATTAATGAGATGCACACAAATTTCCAAAATTGAGTTGAAAGACAATATGGCTAAAGAGATAAATGACATCAAAAAGACACTAAGTGAGAACAAAGACTACAGCAGACTTAAAAATGATAGAAGAAAGAATAAGGGATACTGAAGATAGAACACTGAAACTGAAGAGAGAAAAGAACGGAAAAACAGCAATTTCAGGGAGTTGAATGACAACATGAAATGCAATAACATATGTGTCATGGGAGTTTCAGAAGGAGAAGAGAAGGGAAAAGGGGCAGAAAGAGTATTTGAGGAAATAATAGCTGAAAATTTCCCAGCTCTCATGAAAGAAAAGAACTTACATGTCCAAGAAGTGCAGCATAACCAAATAGACTTAGTCCAAGACACATACTACTCAGAATATCAAAAGTCAAAGATAAAGAGAAATTTCTGAAAGGGGCAAGGGAGAAGCAAACAGCAGATGTCCAGTAAGACTTAGTGTGGATTTCTCATCAGAAACCATGGAGGGGAGAAAACAGTGGTATGATAGAATTAGGATAATGAAAGAGAAAAACTGCCAGCCAAGAATTCTTTATCCAGCAAAATTGTCCTTCAAATATAAAGGTGAGTTTAAAACAAACAGAAACTAAGAGAGTTGATAAAAAAGAATCCATCTTTTCAGGAAACATTAAAGGAATCCTTAGCTTCTGAAAGAAAAAGGGGAGAAAGGCTTGAAGGAGAGTATAGAAGAAAGAATAGCAGAAAGGATAACCAAAAGAGTAAAAAGACAGACAAAAGTAAGATATAACAAATGGAAATCAAAGAATAAAATGGTGGAAGTAAATAATGCATTTACAGTAACATCATTGAATGTGACTGGATTAAACTCCCCAATTAAAAGATATAGGCTAACAGAATGGATAAAAAGACATAAGCCATCCATATGCTGCTTACACGAGACTCATTTTAGACCCAGGGATACAAACCAGCTGAAAATGAAAGGTTGAAAAAAGATACTCCATGCAAATAGTAACCGCAAAAGAGCAATATCAGACAAAACAGACTTTAAATGCAAAAATGTTATGATATCTGGCATATTAGACTGTATTAACCTCAGAGGTTTCACTTTTACTTGCTTAATTTATGATTAGGGCTAGGTTGGGCCACATTAGTAAGATGTTGAGTCCCCACTTCCTTTGTGGGTGGGGACTCACAGAGAAAATGACATGGCAGAGAAGAGAGTTGGAGTTTTAATGCTAGACCCCCAGGAAATAAATACACAAGAGAAGCAGATACTTGAGGAAAGAGAGAAGGCTTCATTAGACAAGGCAGAGGCCCCAGGAAGACAGATGAGACATTAGCCTGTTAGTCTACAGTTGGCCTTGTGGAGAGAGCAGATTAGCTGAGCCCAGAGAGAAACGAGCCAAGGGAGAGAGACGAGACTTGTCCCAGCCTACAGTTAATATTAGAAGAAGCTGGGACCATGGAGCCTTAAGAGAAGCCTGAACCCTTGCAGACATCAGCAGCCATCTTGCTCCAACACATGGCAACTGACTTTGGTGAGAAAAGTAACTTACAACTTATGGCCTGGTAAATGTAAGCTTCTACCTTACATAAATACCCTTTATAAAACCCAACAGATTTCTAGTATTTTGCCTACAACCCTTTGGCTGACTAATACAGATACATGGAAGGCCATTATATATTTAAAAAGGGTATAATCCACCAGGAAGATATAACAGTCATAAATATCTATGCACCAAATTAGGGTGCCCCAAAATACATGAGACAAACTCTGGCAAAGCTGAAGGGAGAGATATAAATCTTTATGATAATAGTTGGAGACTTCAACACACCACTCATACCTTTGGATATAACAACTAGACAGAATATCAACAAGGAATCAGAGAACTTACACAATATGATAAATGAATTAAACTTAGCAAACATATACAGAACATTGCACCCAAACTCAGAAGGTTACACATTCTTTTCAAGTGCCCAAGTTCTTTCTCCAGGATAGTCTAGATGTTAGGTCACAATGCAGCTCTCAATAAAAATAAAAAGACTGAAATTATACAAAGCATATTCTCAGATCATAATGGAATGAAGCTGTAAATCAATAATAGATAGAAAATAAATTTGCAAATGTGTGGAGGCTAAACAACACACTGCTAATTAATCAGTGGATCAAAGAAGAAATTGCAAATGAAATGATAAATATATTGAGAGAAATGAAAAGGAGAACACAACCTTATGGAATACAGCAAAGGTAGTCTTGAGAGGGAAATTTATAGGTCTAAATACCTATACTAAAAAAGAAAAGCTAAAATAAAAGATCTATATGAACACTGGAGAAACTCGAAAAAGAACAGCAAACCAACACAAGCATAAGGAAAGAAATAATAAATATTGGAGCAGAAATAAATGAAATTGAGAACAAAAAAAAATAGAGAAAATCAAGAAAACCAAAAGCTGCTTCTTTGAGAAGATCAGTAATATTGACAAATCGCTAGCTAAACTAACAAAGGAAAAAAGAGAGAAGATGCAAATAAATACATTTGGAAATGAGAGGGGGGAAGTTATGATTGGCCCCACAGGAATAAAAAGGGTCATAAGAGGATACTATGAGAAACTATATGCCAACTAACTAAACAACCTAGATTAAATGGACAAATTCCTAGAAATGCACAAACTACACTGACACTATGAGAAATACAAGAACTTAAAAAACCAATTACTATTTTTTTTAAATGTTACATTCAAAAACTATAAGACGTCCCCATATACCCCCCACCCCCCTCACCCCACTCCTCCCACATCAACAACCTCTTTCATCATTGTGGAACATTCATAGCATTGGTGAATACATTTTGGACCACTGCTGCACCACATGGATAATGGTTTACATTGTAGTTTACACTCTCACCCAGTCCACCCAGTGGGCCATGGCAGGACATACAGTATCCAGCATCTGTTCCTGCAATACCACCCAGGACAACGCCAAGTCCTGAAAATGCCCCCACAGCATAGCTCTTCTTCCTCTCCCTACCCTCAGCAGCTACCATGGCCACTTTCTCCACATCAACGCTACAATTTCTTCCATTACTAATCACAATTCTACCACATTTTCGTAGAATATCAGTAAGTCCACTCTAGTCCATACTCTATTCCTCCATCCTGTGGACCCTGGGATAGTTATGTCCACTCCACCCCAGTGCCAACCATAGGTCCAGTAAAAGTGACAGAAGAGGCATGTGTAGAAAGGTCACATCTGATTCCAACTCCATCACACTCAGGAACAAACGCCAAAGTAGGGCCAACTGACATGGCACTGAACTCCAGAGCCATCTGCCATGACCATAGAACCTGTGGGTCTCTGTAGCCCTCAGGAGAACTAATACCTGGGCTTGTGTCTACTTTGGCTGTTTCTGGGACCTGCTGAGGCTTTCGTAAGCATGACCCCTCTGATGACCTCCCGACTCTTTTTTGGATACTCATAGCTATGTAAACTCATCTGTCCTTTCCATTTCCCCCTTTTATTCAAGGTCAAAAAGCAGTTTTTAACGCCTGATATTACATGTAGGCTGAGACTGCCCACATCTGAGCATACTGCTGCTCTAAGCCTAGTGTTCATATTTCAGGTGCACAGGCTCACAAGCATAGCCATCAGTACCAAGGGTTCATTGTTGGACCATCCTTCTTTATTGGTCTTTGCCATTGCACTTGGGGGATTGTTGCTGTTCCATTGGAAAATGTGATAGAGCTCCCCTGGCTAAGAACTCAGCACTCCCTCCATTGTCGTTTTTAACTGTAACTACTATGAAAATATCCAACATTTTTAGGTACCCTGTAGACATGCCCTGGAGAGCTCCCTTCCAACCATGTGCCCCCCATCAATAACACCCCACACCAGTGTTCCTCCCCTGGAATGTCTATGACAAAGCTACTTGAACTAATGAGTGAATTCAGCAAAGTGGCCTGATACAAGATCGACCTGCGAAAATCAGTAATATTTGAACAATCTGAGGAGGAAATCAGGAAAAGATACTCCATTTACAATAGCAACAAAAAGACTCAAATACCTAGGAATCAATTTAACCAAAGAAGTAAAGGACCTATATGAAAAAAACTACCAAACAATGCTAACAGAAATCAATGAAGACCTAAAAAATGGGAAGACATTCCTTGTTCATGGATTAGAAGACTAAATATCATGAAGATGTCAATCCTACCCAAACTGATTTATCAATTCAATGCAATACCAACAAAAATTCCAACAACCTACTTTACAAAAATAGAAAAGGCAATTAGCAAATTCATTTGTAAGGGAAAGTGCACCTGAATAGCCAAAAGCACTCTAAAAAAGAAGAGCAACATGGGAGGAATTTCACTGTCTGAACGTGAAATATATTACAAAACTACAGTGGCCAAAACAGCATGGTAGGAACAGCAACAATGCCGCAAGTACAATGGCTAAGGCCAATAAAGAAGGATGGTCCAACAATGAGCCCTTGATATTTATGACTATGCTTGTGAGCCTGTGTACCTGAAATATGAACTAAGAATTACCTCCTGAGAGGCTCCATGTTGCTCAAATGTGGCCAGTCTCAAAGCCAAAGTCAGCATGTAATGCATTACGTTCCCCACAGCGTGGGACATGACTCCTGGGGATGGGCCTCCCTAGTGCCAAGGGACTACTACCAAGTACAAGCTGCTGGTGATGTAACTAGAAAATGACCTTGAATAAAAGAGTCTACTCAGACCAGCAGAATATCTCAGCAGACATGTAATATCAGGCGTCAAAACTGCTTAAAAAATTTTTTTTAATTTATTTCTCTATCCTTCCTCCCCCACCCCCAGTTGTCTGCTCTCTGTGTCCATTCGCTGTGTGTTCTTCTGTGACTGCTTCTATCCATATCAGCGGCACCAGGAATCTGTGTTTCTTTTTGTTGCATCATCTTCTTGTGTCAGCTCTCCATGTGTGTGGCACCATTCTTGGGCAGGCTACACTTTCTTTTGCGCTGGGCGGCTCTCCTTATGGGGTGCACTCCTTGTGTGTGGGGCTCCCCTACATGGGGGACACCCCTGCATGGCATGGCAGTCCTTGCATGCATCAGCACTGTGCATGGGCCAGCTCCACACGGGCCAAGGAGGCTCGGGGTTTCAACCGCAGATCTCCCATGTGATAGGCAGACACCCTATCCATTGGGCCAAGTCCACTTCCCCAAAACTGCTTTTTGATCTTGAATAAAAGGGGGAAATGGAAAGGACAAATGAGTTTATATGGCTATGAGTCTCCAAAAAGGAGTCAGGAGGTCATCAGAGGGTTCGCTCTTACGCATACCTCGGCAGGGTCCCAGAGAGAGCCAAAGTAGATACAAGTCTAGGTGTTAGTTCTTCTGAGGGCTACTGAGACCCACAGGTTCTATGGTCATGGCAGATGGAGTTCAGTGCCATCAATTGACCCTACTTTGGAGTTTGTGGTCCTGAGTGTGATGGAGTTGGACTCAGATGTGATCTTTGTTCACAAGCCTCTCCTGTTACTTTTACTGGACCTGTGGTTGGCACTGGGGTTTGGTGTATGCTCAGGGGACCTGAATCTCTGGACTGTCCATGTGATAGCCAGGCCCTGGGCCTCAACAGACCTGCAACTCCTACCCTTTGGTTTAATGAACTTACTCCAGCCAGCTAATAGGGAGGTGAAGAAGGTCAACCACCACACCAGGGAGCCAAGAGTGCCTACAACTGCAAGCAGGGGAATTGCATCCATCATCCATGTGGAATGTAAGCCCCCTCTTGATATAGAGGTAGAGGGACATAACCATCCCAGGGGTCACAGGATGGAGGAATAGAGTATGGATTAGAGTAGACTTACTAATATTCTATTCTGGAACTATTGTGATTAGTAATGGAAGAAAATGTAGCATTAATGTGGAGAAAGTGGCCATGGTAGCTGCTGAGGGTAGGAAGAGGAAGAAGAGATATGATGTGGGGACATTTCCAGGACTTGGAGTTGTCCTGGGTGGTACTGCAGGGACAGTTGCTGGACATTGTAGGTCCTGCCATGGCCCACTGGGTGGACTAGGTGAGAGTGTAAACCACTATCCATGTGGTGCAGTAGTGTTCCAAAATATATTCGCCAAATGCAATGAATTGTTGATGTGGGAGGAGTGGGGTGAGGGGTGAGGGGGGTGGGGACTATATGGGGACCTCATCTTTTTTCAATGTTACATTAATGTAACATTAAATTAATGTAACATTTTTAAAATTAAATAAAAGAAAAAAGAAAAAAAAACCAGCATACTATTGGCATAATGATAGACATATCAATCAGTGGAATAGAATTGAGAGTCCAGAAATAAACCCTCACTTCTATGGCCAACCGGTTTTTGACAAACCTACCAAGTTAATGTTAACAGGACAAAACAGTCTCTTCAACAAATGGTTCTGGGAGAATTGGATATCTAAAATCAAAAGAATGAAAGAGGACCCCTATCTCCCTATATAAGAATCAATTCAAAATGGATGAAAGACCTAAATATAAAAGCCAGGATCATAAAACTAATAGAAGAAAATGTAGGGAAACATCTTAAAGACCTTGTGGTAGGTAGTGGTTTCTTGGGCTTTATATACAAAGCACATACAACAAAAGAAAAAATAGATAAATGGGACCTCCTCAAAATTAAACACTTTTGTACCAAACAGGACTTTGACAAAAGGGTGAAAAGGCAGCCTACTCAATGCGAGAAAATATTTGGAAATCACATGTCCAATAAGGGTTTAAAATTCATGATATATAAAGAGATATTACAACTCAAAAATAAAGACAAATGACCCAAATAAAAATGGGCAGAAGAACTGAATAGCATTTGCTCAAAGAAGAAATACAAATGGCAAAAAAAAAAAAAGAAAAAATGTTCAACATTATAAATGATTAGGGAAATGCAAATGAAAATTACAGTGAGATCTCATTTCATGCCTATATCAGAATGGCCACTATTAAAAAGACAGAGAACTGTAAGTGTTGGAGAGGTAGGAGGTAGGACAGCCTATTCACTGTTGATGGGAATGAGAATGGTACAGCCACTTGGAGGACTGTTTGGCAGTTCCTAAAAAGTAGAATATAGACTTGCCACATGACGCTGCAATACCACTGCTGGTTATATACCCAGAAGAACTGAGTGCAGTGACACGAACAGCATTCTGCACCCTGATGTTCATAGTGGTGTTATTCATGATTGCCAAAAGTTGGAAACAAGCTGATGTCCATTAACCACTGAATGGATAAACGAACTGTGGTGTACTCACATGATGGGATATTATGCAGCTATAAAAAGAAATGAAGTCATAAATCATATGACAACATGGATGAACCTGGAGGACATTATGTTGAGTGAACTAAGCCAGACACAAAGGAATAAATATTGTATGACTGCATTACTATGAACTAAATATAGTTACATATTGTATGATTTCATTTATATAAAATGCAAATATAAATCAATTTATAAAGATGAAATTAGATTGGTGGTCATGTAGGCCTGGGGAAGGCATGCTAAGGAGGGTGGAGGTTTTCATTTTTTTTTAGGAGGTACTGGGGATTGAACCCAGGACCTCATACATGGGAAGCAGATGATCAAGCACTTGAGCAACATCCACTCCCCTAGTTTTCCTTTTTGGAGTAATAAAATGGTTCTAAAAATTTTTTGTGGTGATGAATGCCCAACATTGTGATTATACTAAAAACCATTGATTATACATTTTGGATAGATCATATGGTATGTGAATATAGCTCAATAAAACTGCTTAATAAATAAATAAATAATTGTGCAAGAATAGCCAGATATAGCAGCTATGTACAGCAGGGGAAATATAGAGAGACTGAGAGGTGAAGAATTTTCTCGTTTGTCTGTTTTTTGCTTATTATTATTATCGAAATAATGAAAATGCTCTAATAATGATTGAAGTGATGAATGCACAATTATGTGATTATACCAGATATCATTGATTGTACACTTTAGATGAATTGTAGGCTTTATTAACATGTATCAATAAAATTCTGTTTAAAAAATACAATAAAAATGAATGACTTGTAAAAGGGAAAAATATTGATACATTACTATCAACTAAACTCCATAGTTTATTCAGATTTCTAATTTCGACCTAATGACCCTTATGTTCCAGGATCCCATCCAGGATACCATGGTACATTTATGCCATTTTTCCTCAGGCTTCTCTTGGCTGTGACAGTTGCTCAGACTTTCCTTATTTTAGATGACCTTGACAGTTTGGAGAAGTACTTGTCAGTTATAAATGCAGGATGCCCCTAAATTGGAATTTGTCTGATTTTTTCTCTAGATTAATTTGGGGTTAAGGGTTTGGGGAGGAAGATCACAGAGACAAAGTGCCATCTTCATCAAATCATATCAAGAATTCATACAATTTATGACTGTTAATATTGGCCTTGATCACCTGGCTGAAGTAGTGTTTACCAGGTTTCTCCACTACAGAATTATTCAATATCCCCTCCTTTCTACTGTAATCTTTGGAAGAAAGTCACTAAGCACAGCCCACACTTAAAGAGTAGGGGGTTATACCCTTTACCTTTGGGTGGAGTATTTGCATCCATTATCCCATTTTGCATGGGAGATTTGTGTCTTCTTTCCCATTTACTAATTTAGTCAATCATTTTATCAGTATGGATTCATGTATTTATTTTATACTTTGGATTATAATCCAATACTACTTTATTTTGTTGCTCAAATTCTTTTCAGTACTGGGAGCTCTTTCAATTGACTCCTGTACCACTTTACATATTCCTTTGATGTGGTTTTTTTCTTTTCGGCAGACTGTCAGAGCTAGGAATCAAGTCCAGGAAGGTTAGCCCCAGAATCTATACTCTAAACCCCTACTGCCTCTGCATTTTCCAGACCTTTACTTGCCTAATCAGTTTGCAGCATTTGATTCTGTTGATCACAATTTCTTTCATGGAATTCTCTCATCTCTTGGTCTCTGGGCCTTTTTCAGTTCTTCTCCTACCTCTCTGACCACTGTGCCACCTGAACCATCAGAAGGTGCACCATCCATCAGTAGTGTTCTTCCTAAGCTGTACATGCGTATGTCTGTGTACATGTATGCATGTATCTTTCCAAAGATATTTGGGTGCAAATATATAATTAATTAAAGTATTTTAATACTTACTGTACAGTAATTTCGTATATTGTACACTTCACAACATACTATAGAGCACTTTTCACATCAGCTTTTAAATAAAGAGCTTTTTATGAAGGATTATAATTTTGTTTATCTAGAATTTTTTGAGGTACCAGGGACCAGGGATTGAACCTGGGACCTACCATGTGGGAAGCAGGCACTCACTGCTTGAGCTACATCCACTCCCCAGGATTATAGTTTTTTATAATGTTCATGTTCTATTTGGTTCTTTTAAAAAATATTTCCATTTCATAGCCTTGTTTTTCTTTTCTTTTTTTAATGTAATTTCTATTTCTTTTGTAATAATTTTAAGATATTTATTTCAAAGTCTCTTTTGAATTGTACTATTATCTCAAGTCATTTTCAGTGCTAATCTTCCTATTTGTCAATCTGCTGACTGTTGAATATGGCAAATGGTATTTTATATTTTTCTATAGTGAACATCTCATTGTACCTGAGTTGCAGCAATAGCTCTTTAGAGTAGTTGTGCATTTACTTGCCTAGGACCAATTTTTGTATTGTTTCCCTAGCCTGAAGATACCTTCACCAGGAGGTAGTACAAACTCGGATTCCCATCCTGCCCTTAAGTGTAGGTTTGGGGTTTTAGATTTTCATGGGTGACTCACCCCCACTCCACCTACCCCCACCCCTATATATTGAACATCCCAGACATAAACAAGCTTCCTTTCTGTTTTGCTGTACTGGTACTGAGTTTTTCTAGAACTCTCTTCATTGAGTAGTCATAGTCTTGGGGAAGGAATTGGGGTACCCAGTCTTTCTACATAGGTTTCAGTTCCAGCTCCCAGTATCACATGGAACCAAGGTCCCATCTTCTGCCACGTGTGTGGTAAAGCTCAAATCCCTAGCAGGTGGGCCCTGTCTCTATCCAATTACTTCCTTCAGGACAAGAGAGACCAGGCTATCTCCTTCTTGTTGTTTCACTGCCCTCCTTGTATCTGGCTCCTGAAGATTTTCCCCTCTTGCAAGTTCAGTAATGAATTTACTTTACTTCCTTTCTTGTAATATTTTATTCAGGATTTTTAGATGGTTGTGTTAGAAAGGGTTCCATATTAGCAAAGTCCCCTATGGTGATGGATCCAAAAGTGTTTTTGAAATTATATAAAGAGGACTTGTGATGATTTTCCTAAAATCTATAGACTGCCACAATGGTAACTTGAAGTCTACAAGAATGGAAAGGTGTGATCTACTTACAAACAGCACTTTTCTCATTGCTTTACTCATTAGCATTTCAAACATTTTGAGGTCCTCTGTTGAACAGAAGGTTAATCATCTGGAAAAGACACTGGGATGGAAGAGGGGGCTGTCACTAGAGAGAAGGATTTGGCTTATCTGCTTGCTCCTGAGGGCAGACTGGAATGAGAAGGGAAAACTCTGGCTATATAGAATGCCAAACCTTCTCAAAATCACGCCAAACTTGGGAGGGGCTCTCTATACTGGAAGGTGCTCAAGCAAGCAAGCCAAGGATCCAGATATGGTAGTTTGGAGCTATTTATCCCAGAAAAGCTTGTTTTTAAACGCAACCCATTCCTGTGGGTGTGAACCCATTGTAAATAGAACCTTCTGATGAGGCTACTTCAGTTAAGGTATGTTCCACCTCAGTCAGGATGAGTCTTAGTCCTATTACTAGAACCCCTTTATAAGCAGAATGAAATTCAGACAGATAGAGAAAAAGCCACTGAGGAAGCAAAAAGAAGCTGAATATCAGTGGAACCTGAAGAGAAGAGAGAGGCTAAGAGAGGCCACCATGTGACAGAAACTCTCAGGCCCGGATCACCAGCAGCAGCCCCAGAATGCCAGCTTTGGGAAGAAAGCATAGCCTTACTGATGCCTCAGTTTTTAAATTCTCCTAGCCTCAAACTATGAGCCAATAAAATAATAGCCCATTGTTCAAGCCAACCCATTGCATGGTATTTGCTTGAGCAGCCATGGAAACAAACTCCAAACCACCGAAGTAGAAAATAATGTCTCAGCAACTCATATCAGTCTTAGTTGTTTGCCCCTAGGTCCTACCAGCTCAAAATCCACTTGTCTGTCTTAATCACTATCTAAAAGATGCATTTGGCTTTGAGAAGTCATGTGTTTGTGTAAGTTTGCCACTTTCTTTTAATCTTCTGAATCTCTAAAATAAACCTTTTGGAATCCAGGACAAGCACAGTCTGGGTAGAGATGAGAGAAAAATGAGTGGATGGTTGTGTGTATTGATGTGTATAAAGAGGCTTCCATTGTTATGGCAACCAGTATCCTCAACTGATGCAATCCTGTTCCCAATAATATGAGATGTGATTAAAAATTGACACTGCAGCAAGGAAGAACACATGTAATGCGTTGGTGTGGCAATCAAAATAGTTAAATTCTGCATAAATTTAAACCTGATGATCACGGCAATTTGGAGAATTTGCCTGCAAATATTTAGGAACCCTGTTCTTATCTAGGCTGGGAGTCAGCAGTCTGGAAGTCTTACCTGTGGCCACCACCTTTGACCAAAAGGAACTCAATTTCCTTATCTGTAAAATAAGGGATTAGATTAAATCATTGGTGTAGGAGAGGGGGCTGGGGCTCTGGGCTGTACCAAGAGCTGCCCTCTTTTCTACCTGCATGCAGTACATCACTTAATCCAGCAACAGGTATTTACTGAGCACCCACTCCGCATCTAGTTCTGTACTAGGAGCTAGGGATACAAAAACGAATGCGCTTACTTCCCTCTTGGAGCTTGCAGTCTCCTAACCTCTTGAATGACCCACGCCCTTGTGATATATATGTAAGACAGAGAGGCATTTTGTACTACACGTACCAATAACCTGGAAAGTTGACTAGATAGGTCATGAGGAGGCAGAGAGATCAATTAAGGAAACAAACACAGGGGAACATTGACTTGCTCAAGCCAACACGGCAACAGGAACCATTACTGAAAACAAGCCACAGGCCGTGAAGTGGGTGACAGTCAACCCCACTTTACAAATGGAAAATGAAGGACGGGCAGGATGAGATGACATGCCCCAGACCAATGGCAGAGGGGTCACTAGACCCCAGATGCGGCTGGTGCCGCCTTTTATGCCAGGTAGGGCCAGGACCAGAACCCAAGCGGCGCGGGGCTTCGTGTCCTCTGGTCGCACACTCCCCACCCTGCCTGAAGCAGTTTTCTACCGCTCCTTAGCTCCTCTTCTCCAGGTGGTGGGGAGGCACGGTGGGAAGGCCTTGGGCAGCGAAGTGACCTGGCTGGGCGCAAGCCCCGAGTTTCGTCAGCCACCCTTTGGCTCTGGGGCTAGGGTGTCCCCGGGCTCTCTCTTCCCGCTGGGTGGTCCCTGTGCGCTGCTGGCTGTGCTGCAGTGTATTGGGGGGGGGGGGGGGGGTAGGCAGAATCTCGATACAACTCGCTCGTGGAGCAAACCGGCCCCCGGGGCTGGCGAGGCATTAGGCCCACGCGGCCATGGCCTCGCAGGAAGGCGAAGGGGCTCGAGGGTCGCGGGACCCTAGGGCCCGCGCGCTCCAAACCTGTACCACCAGCGAGCTCCGCGCGGGAGCGTCCTGCAGGGAGGCGGACCCGCCTCTTGTGCGCGCAGGCGCGCGCCACGCAGGGCTCGGCCCACAGCTCGGCGCGGGGCTGCCACCGGCTGGCCTTGCAGGTAGGGATCCCCCGCGGGTCCGCCGCGCCACCCGGCCCCGCCCAGCGCGGCGCGCGCTGGGGTCCGCGGCCTGGGTGCCCTCCTCCCAGCGAGCGCCTCGGGCGGGGGACGCAGGCTGGAGAGGAGGGTCCAGAAAACCGGAGTGGAAGGGATCTGGGCAGAGCGCGGGGGGTGCGGGGCTCGCGGGCGAGTCGATCCCGCCGAGCCGCTGCTGCTTGCGGTCAGGAAGGCGGGGGAGGTAGGAGGCTTCGTTTTTAGAGAAATGCAATCAATTAAGAGTTTTTCATTAATGGAGCGGAGGGTGGAGAGGGCGGGGTTTCGGATTTCTTAGGAAATGGGTCATTTAGCAAACTTTCTCATTCCTACCATTAATTTTCGATTTTTTAATAACGGAAAATGGGATTTTTTTTTTTAAATAAAGGGAAATAATTAAAAGAACTCCGCCATGTTGGCTTTTTAAAAAGTAACCGCTTTGCGGAACTGATGGAGCCGTGGCCGCCCTGCCCGCCGCTGTGTTAGTCCCATAAGGACTTCGAAGGCTGAAGGCGGGTGGCCAACCTCGAACCCCTGGACCGTATTGGCCTGGCCGCTTCCGCCCCTCGGGTGGGTGGGGAGGAAAGCAGCTGCAGCCAGGGCAGAGTCTGAGGTGCTCAGTCTCACTGGGGATCTCCGGGTGCTGGGGTTGGGGGAGTATCTTCCTGGAGCGTTAGCTCCCCACTCCCAACACCTAAAACGAGGGCATTTATTGGGTATCTGTTGTGTACAAGGCCTTGAAGGGCACGGGGTCGGGGAAAGCTTGGCAGAGCAAGACAGTTAAATACACATTCATTCACTAAATGTTTATTGAGCACCAACTATGTACCAGGCACCTCTCTCAGTGCTGGGGATACAGTAGTTATTTTAGGTCTGCTTTTTTGGAAACAGCCTTTGCGTGGGAGATTTGAGTGTGGGAGGTTTACCGGAGGGTGTCCTTGGGACCACCACAAGTAGAAAAGTGTGGACGCCAGGGTTGAGCAGAGGGAGGAGTTGAACAGAGGCCTCAGCCTGTCCCAAGATGAGTGAGCTCTGGACCTGGGATGGCTGCTTAGTGAGGTCCCAAATTGAGAAAAGGGGGCGTGTTCTTTAAACCCCATATCTTCTAGCCATTGAATGGCTACCTCCAGGAGAGGACACTTGGCCAAGCAACCCCATTGCCCGGGGCAATTCCCAGAGCACTGAGAGCTAAGAGCTGCCAGGGGCAAGCTTCCAGGTAGCTAGGCCCTCCCACCTCATTGCCTCCCGCCCCCAACTTCTGAACAGAAGGAGTAAATAGGGCTCTTGCCCCAGAGGGGAGAAAGGCTAAGCCATATATGGTTTCAGTGCCCTTTGTTTCTTCTCTTTATAGTATTGACCATTCTTTACTCCCGCTTCTTAGATTCATTTTTCCGTGACTTTGTTGAGTAGTCTGTGGATCTGGCACTTAGCACACCAGGTGCTTCTGCTACAGACTTGCAGGAGGTGCTTCCTGTTTCTGGGGAAGACAGATGCGTAGAAGCATGGTTAAATTTTTGTGGTGAAACAGAGCACAGAAGAGGGACTGATTAACTTTGCTTTGGGGGTGAATTCTCGGAAGGCTTCAGAGAAGAGGAGTCACTCAAGCTGAGCCTGAAGGATGATTATGCATCTTCCAGAAGTTGGGGATGTGGAAGGGGGACCAAGCAGAAGGAACAGCATGTGCTGTGGTCCCGGTGGAACCAGGGGCTTCTGAGAGTGTGACCAGGATGTGGCGGCAGGAGGGGGCAGACTCCTTGCACTTGGCTCAGGCCTCGGAGCCCTACTGGACTTGAGCTGCTGCTATGTGGATCAAGTAGGACCATGCTTATGAAAATGCTCTGCCAGCTGCACAGAGTGGGGAGGTTGTTAGGCATCGAGGAGGAGTGAATTCAGATAACAAAGAAGGCAGTTCTGGGCTTCAGGAAAATGTATGTTCTTGCTGGGGAGAAAGACACAAACCAAGAGACGGGTCTCGAGCTCCTGAACGACTTGCCTTTTCCTTTTCTCCTGTACCATCAGTTTCTCCCTCTCTATAAGAGGCTCATTTTCATCAGCTTATAAACATGCTATAACATCTTCAATTTAAAAACAAGCCCTTCCTTGAGACACCACTTTCCAAATACCATCACCCCATTTCCATGATTTCCTTCATGTTAAGATTTGACTTCCTTTTCTGTCATTCTCCCACAATGACCAACCCTTCTTTTCAGTTTCCCCCACTGGCATGTAGGCTCCATGCAGGGATTTGTGTCAGTTTTGTTCACTGACAAATCTGCTTTGCCTAAAACAATGTCTGTTATATAGTAAGTGCTCAATAAATATGGAATGAATGGTGATTTCTCCCTAGAACCACTCCGTTCAGGTTTTTTGTCTGCCACACCTCTGAAGTGACTCTTGTCAAGGTTATTGAGGACATCCTTGTTTGCTGAAAGGGTCAACTCCCAGGTTTCACCTGACTCGAGCGTCAGTGCCATTTAACACCATTGAGCAGTCCCACTTTCTTGAAAAGTTTCTTCACTTATCTTTCAGAACCCAAAACTCTTCTGAATTCCTTCTCATCTCACTGCAGGCGTCTTCTCAGTCTCTTTTGCTAGATCCTCTTCTTCTTCCCATCCTATAAATGTTGGTGTATTCCAAAACTCTCACCATTTTTTTAATATTCCACAGCCAGTTTGATGGTTTTAAATTCCATCTATATATGATGACTTTCACATTTATATTTCCAGCTCCAACCTCATCTCTAGAATATAAGCTTCATGAGAGCACTTTGTTTTGTTTGAGACAGTGTCCCCAGAGCACAGAGCACAGAATGGTGATGATACCTAGTAGGTCCTTTGCTGAATAAAAGGTGACAGATCTGAACAGAAAGACTAATCCCCTCGGTCACTCCATCTTGGTAGACCTGAAACATGTGATGGGTTTCCAGACAGACTGGAATTCTTTCAGGAGTAATCACACTCATCCTTTAATGACTGCCAATGTTTCTAATAAAAATATTAACTCTATTTAAAAGAATTTAAAAAGGTACAAGTACTTCTGTGTAAAGCAAAACAATTGGAATTGAAATTCAGGGAATTCTATTTTACATAATTTTTAAAAAGGGGAAAGCAAACTTTGCTGAGTGTTGACTTAATTAACCAGTTTATATGTCTAGCTTTTGCTCACCTGATTATAGACTCTGTAATATAGATAATGAACTCTAAATATCTGTGTGTTAGGAGGAGAAGCTAGAAAATAAATGAATACAACAAAAACAGCAGGAGGGAGGAAGAGAGAGAGTGAGGCTAGAACAAGGCAAGCAGGGGAGACAGCAACCATTGTAAGCCGATTTTGCAAGCCAACAGCTTTCAAACACATATACTGACCAGAGGCTACTGAGCTCCCTGGGATCTGTTAAAAGAAAGTGAATTGATATCTGTCAAGGCTATGCTGGTATCAAGATTTTACATACATTTTCCATTTAACCTTCACCCCAGCTCTTTGAGGTAGATTAGATATCTTTACCATGTCCATTTTACTCATGAGAAAACAGGTTCAGAGAGGGTAAGCTACTTGCTCAGAGTCACATAGATATTAAGTGGAATAGCTGAGATGCACACTCAGGTCTGTCTTAAGCCTAAACCCATGCTCTTTCCTTTAACCTGTATGCCAGAAGTCATTGTCAAGTACTGCTAATGCCTTAAAACAACCAAATTATCAATCTGTGTATAGAGTTCCTTCCTTCCTTCCTTCCTTCCTTCCTTCCTTCCTTCCTTCCTTCCTTCCTTCCTTCCTTCCTTCCTTCCTTCCTTCCTTCCTTCCTTCCTTCCTTCCTTCCTTCCTTCCTTCCTTCCTTCCTTCCTTCCTTCCTTCCTTCCTTCCTTCCTTCCTTCCTTCCTTCCTTCCTTCCTTCCTTCCTTCCTTCCTTCCTTCCTTCCTTCCTTCCTTCCTTCCTTCCTTCCTTCCTTCCTTCCTTCCTTCCTTCCTTCCTTCCTTCCTTCCTTCCTTCCTTCCTTCCTTCCTTCCTTCCTTCCTTCCTTCCTTCCTTCCTTCCTTCCTTCCTTCCTTCCTTCCTTCCTTCCTTCCTTCCTTCCTTCCTTCCTTCCTTCCTTCCTTCCTTCCTTCCTTCCTTCCTTCCTTCCTTCCTTCCTTCCTTCCTTCCTTCCTTCCTTCCTTCCTTCCTTCCTTCCTTCCTTCCTTCCTTCCTTCCTTCCTTCCTTCCTTCCTTCCTTCCTTCCTTCCTTCCTTCCTTCCTTCCTTCCTTCCTTCCTTCCTTCCTTCCTTCCTTCCTTCCTTCCTTCCTTCCTTCCTTCCTTCCTTCCTTCCTTCCTTCCTTCCTTCCTTCCTTCCTTCCTTCCTTCCTTCCTTCCTTCCTTCCTTCCTTCCTTCCTTCCTTCCTTCCTTCCTTCCTTCCTTCCTTCCTTCCTTCCTTCCTTCCTTCCTTCCTTCCTTCCTTCCTTCCTTCCTTCCTTCCTTCCTTCCTTCCTTCCTTCCTTCCTTCCTTCCTCTCAAATTACTGAAATTCAACACAACTATTTCTTGAACCCCTACTGTGTGCCAGGCACTGTCTAGGCATTGGGATTATAGCAGTGAACAAGACAGATAAGGTCTTTGCTGTCGTGGAACTTATACTCATGGGGAGGTGATTGACAAATACAGGGAAAAAAATGTCATTTGTGTGGATTCTATTGTAGGACCTGAGAGAAGTAGCACAATACGTGGACAGTGGTGGTGGGGGTACTCTGCTTTAAATTGAGTGATCAGGAAAGACCTCTGTAGGGGGGAGTGACCCTTGAGCTGAGGCCTGGACGATGGAGTGCAGCCAGAGCTTGGGGACGAGCATTCCAGGTAGGGAGAGCGACGTGGGCAAAGGCTTTGAGCGCTGGGCAAGCAACAGAAGGAAACCAGTGTGGAGAACAAGGGAAGAGTGGTGGAGGATGTGGTCAGAGAGGAAGATGGGTCAGATTCTGTAGGGTAAAGCACACTGATTTTATTCTAGGGGCAAGGCCGAGCCGTTGAAGAGTTTTAAATAGCAACATGATGTGATTTAATTTGTTTTTAAAGGTCTCTCTAACAGGAGAAAAAACTTTAGGAGGGCAGAAGAGAAAGCAGGGAGATGGGTTAGGGGGCAATTTCAGAAGTTCAGGCAGAGCTGGTGGCAATCAGCAATAGCAGGATGGCAGTGGAGATGGAAAGAAATGCTGTGTCTTGGAGGTAGAGCCGACAGACCAATTATAATATGTTTAAAGCTGGGCTGTTGGGTATGGTAGCCACTAGCCACTGTTGCTATCTAAATTTAATTATAATAAAAATTCCAGTCCTCAGTCACACTAGTCACATTTCAGTTGCTCAGTAGCCACATGTGGCTAGTGGCTGTTGTATTGGACAGCATAGATATAGGACATTTACATCTTCACAGAAGATTCTACTGGACAGTGCTGGTAAGGCATCTAGCACAGTGGCCCACACATTTTAAGAGTTGAGTAAACAGTACATATTAAGTATATTTGTTGTGTCATGAGGTCTTTTTTCACATTTGCTTATCAAATGTATCAACTATTTATTAAATGCCTCTACTGCCCTTGCTTTATTAAAGCAAAATCATGTCTGCCTGGGTTCTCATTGACTCCCTCTCTGCTCTGCAGATGCACACGTTTGCTCTACAGATGTCTGAGTACCCAGTCTGTACTTGGGGTTGGAGGGAGCAGTGGGCAAGGGACATAGAAGGAATGCTCAGAAAAGATCCTACATCCCAGCAAGATGAACCCTGTACAGATGTAGGAGTACCTGGTACTGAAGGGCTCTGAATCCCAGGAGAAGGGAGTGATTCTAGTGGGGATGAGAGTGGTTGCCAGGAAACATGAGTTTGGGCTTGGCCTAAGGACAGCTGGCCAGACAGTACCTTGTCCTGAGCCACTCCCTGGAGTCAGTTCTCTACATCCCAGTTTACCAAGCACCCTCACACATACCACTGCCCCCAGCTTACTAAGGAGCCTGGGGGACGTGCAGGACCTGGCTGGAACCCTCCCAGTGACCTGTGGCTGGTCTCCTGAGAATACCCTACCGCCCTCAGGGCTGCCTTTCTCTGCAGGTTGCTGCCCTGGAACTGGCCCGGCTCCACCTCAGAGAAGCCCCCTCCCTTCCCATCTCCATTGCTCTGGTGGCACAGGCCCTTTCCCATTGGCCTACCAGCATGGAGGGGCACGCCAAAATGGAGATGCTGAGGACACTGAAAGGGCCTGCCACAGGGGACGTCAGCGTGCACCTGGTGGCCAGAGAGAGCCCAGGTTCGGGCCCTCACCTGCCGGCTACTGCCTTCATCATCCCAGGTGGGCCAAGCTGGGGGTCTGGGAGGAGCAGCACCCTCATGCCTGCTCAAGGGAGAGGGGATGACTCTTTTCGCCTGCCCAGTCACGCATGGCAGGATTGGGACAGGGCCACCAGGCTCACCTGTGTCCTGGTTTGTCCGTGTGTCTGTTCGCAGCCACCTCGGCCACCCTCGGCCTGCCCAGCAATGCCCTGGATGTGTCCTGCTTCCCCCGGGAGCCAGTTCATGTGGGCGCCCCCGAGCGGGTGGCCAGCAGCGAACCGGTCCTGGCCACCGTGCTGCCGCAGCTGAGCGCAGGGCCGGCGGCCAGCTCCAGCGCCAGCACCTTGCGGCTCCTGGAGTGGAGCGAGGCCGCGGCCCCGCCTCCTGGGGGCGGCCTGCGGGTCAGTGTCTGCGGGGATTGGCGGGGCCGGACGCTGAAATGAGGGGTCGCGGGGATGGGGCTCTGAGGGAGGGACTCTAGGGGTGTGGCTCGGGGTGAGGCTTGGAGTAAAGGACTCTGGGGCTGGGACCCGAGCGACTTTGGGACCGTGGCTTGGAGTGAGGCGTTCTGGGCCCTGGCCCGCGGGCGTCTGGGGGCGTAGCTTGGGGTGAGGGCTGCGGGGCTCTAGGGGAGTGGCTTGGGATGGAGTGGCGGGAGGGGACTCGCAGGTGGGTCGAGGGCGGGTCCACGAGTCGGGTGCTCAAACCTCCCCCGTCCAGTTCCGGATAAGCGAGTACGCGCCGCTGGATATGGTGGGAGCGGAGCAGCGCGGAGCCCCGAACTGCGGCGGGAAGGCGTGGCCGAATGCGAAGATGGCGAGGCGCCGGCGGGCGGCGGCGACGCGGCCACCCAGCAGCCCGGTGGGACCCCTCTCCCCAGGCGCTGAGCTGGGGGTGCGAGGCCTGAGCTCCCGGAGGTGTCTCGGCCGGGGGGCGGGGCCCGAGGGGGCGGGGCCTGCAGGCGCGCCGCGGTGGGGTCGGTCCTGACTTGAGGGCAGCGGGAGCCTGTCCAGCAGCGGAGCCTGAAAAGATGGGACCATGGTGGAGGCAGGGCCTGAGGGGGCGTGGGCCTGAGCGACTGTGGCGATGTGGGAGGCCTGAGGCTCCCGTGGTCCCCACAGCGGACCTCCCCCAGGACCCTCCGGAGGATCCCTCTGAAGACCCCCCAGAGGATGGCGCCTCCTGTCAGTGCCAGGTGTGCGGGCCTCAGCGAGGCGCCGGCCCGGGTCTTGGTTCCTCCAATGATAACTACCCCCAGCTGTTCGAGGAGAGGTAAGGGGCAGGGGTTGCAGCCCTGTCTACCCTCCATTCATCCCCTCGAAGTCCCATTCCTGTCCGAAATCCCATTCCTGTCCGGGACTTACCAGTGAGGTGTGGTGGTGCAGGGTGGGTGGCTCTTTCCCTCAGGGTACCCCTCCCTCAGGTCCGTCATAGTGGAGAACTCAAGCTGTGCCAGCGCCTCTGAGCTGCTCAAACCCATGAAGAAGCGGAAGCGCAGGGAGTACCAGAGTCCATCCGAAGAGGAGTCAGAGCCAGAGTCCATGGTAAGAAGGCGGCAGTGGGGAGGGAAAGGGGAGGCTAGAGACTATGCTGCAATTCCCATTGCCCCCCTCCATCAATCCAGGTTATCCAAGAGAAGACACAGAGTGACCCGTTCATCATATTCTAGCAGCCCATTCTGAGTCAGGTCCTGTACCTAGTTGAAGGGAAATGCATACTATCACTCCCCTGCTTTTTAGAAGCTCCCATCTCAATCTAGTACCAGAGCTAAGACTCATTGCCGGGAACTCACACCCCAGATAGATGTGCCAGCAGGTGGAAAGCTCCATCACCAGAGCCCGGTGGCTGGTCCTAGAGGCTGGGGAGCACAGGGTTCTAGCTGCAAAGAGAGTGGAAGAAAACTTGAAGGTTTCAGTGGGCAGTTAAACTCTCAGATGTCTTCATTTCCATCTGAGAATGAGAACTATAGGCAGGCTGTGTAAATAGGATGTAGGTGCTCATGTGAGTTGTGCCTGGGTGGTAGGGGATTGTCTCCTGAAGCTATGTTCCTGCCAATGGCCTAGAAGAAATTTTACCCATTTGGGCAGAATACCATGTGACAAGAGAACCAAGCAGGGATCAAAGTCAGAGGCTGGGGCTTAAACTCAACCCACCAGGCCAGGAAGCTGGGATCAGGCTTGCCTTCTACAGGAGAAGCAAGAAGAAGGAAAGGATCCAGAGGGACAACCCACTGCTAGCACCCCAGAGAGTGAGGAGTGGAGCAGCAGCCAGCCTGGTATGGTGGCCTGTGTGTGTATGTTCATGTGAGGTGTGTATACACCCAAAGGTGTGAGCCTGGGAGTGTGGGTTATGGTGGTGATGGCATGTTGTGCATATGTAGATGAGCACAGATTAGTGCACATGACAGAGAGACAGGGTTTCTGGTTTGTGCACTAGTATATGTGTGTTCTTGGAATTATATCATGTGTTTGTATATTTTCTATTACCCACTTCTGAGTAGGGAGGTCATTGCTCAGTATCTGAAGACTTAAGCAGACTTTACTGGCACCACATGCCATTGCTCCCCTCTGGTGGGTGGGCAAGCCCACACCAGACTTTCCTATTTGGGCTCCCATTCTGACTCTTTGGTTCTAAGCAAAATGGAAGGGAGGTCATAGTCAACTCTGTCCTGCCAGCCTTCTCCATTTCCATCTCCACATTCCCATATGATTGTCAACTGAAGCTAGGTAGCATTTATCACACTTGTAATGACCTAGTTACTGTGTAATATTTTGTTTACCGTCTGTCTACCTCCCACAAGACTTAAACTCCATGAACACAGAGATGGAATCTGTTTTTTTTCTCTCAGTATTTTATTTTTATTTTGTTTTAATTTTTTTGGAAACTGAAATTTTTTATTGTCTTTTTTTAAAGATCCATAGATCACACAAAATGTTACATTAAAAAATATAAAAGTTTCCCATATAACCTACTCCTCACCTGCCCCACTCCTCCCACATCAACAACCTCTTTCATCAGTGTAGCACATTCGTTGCATTTGATAAATACATTTTGGGGCACTGCCACACTGTAGTTTACACTCTCCCTCAGTCTATTCAGTGGGTTATGGTCGGGTACATAATGTCCTGCACCTGTCCCTGCAATATCATTCAGAACAACTCCAAGTCCCGAAAATGCCCCCATATCACACCTCTTCTTCCCTCTCCCTGCCCTCAGCAACTCCAGTGGCCACTGTCTCCACATCTGATACGGTTTCTTCCATTGCTAGAGTCAGGAATCTGTTTTATTTATCCTTGTATCCCTGATGCTTAGCAAAGAGCCTAGTGTAGACTAGACACACACAATAAAAACTTGTTCAGTAGATGAATGGATGAGTTGAATATTGATAGCTCCTCTTAGACCATAGGTGAACTGTGTGAGTCACTGTCTTTCCTGTCCCATTGAGAGCCAGAAAGGTGAGATCAGTTCTCAGGACATCATCCTGCCTGATGGATCTAATTGGAGGAGCCCGATCTGTTTCCAGGGCTCACTTTTTAGTACCTCTCCAACTTCTGCCCATCACAGTAGCCAGGTCAGATTTTCACTACTGTCTCTCTCCCAAGGTTGTCACATCAGAAGCTGAGGGCTTAACCCTCATGGGTTATAGGCTCTTAATACTTGAGCAGAAGAAGGAGATGATGTCCAACTAGTATTGGTTCAACTGCTCTATCTTATTTAGGGAAGTAGATTCATAAATCAACATTCTTTTAGTTGGGTTCTGTTGACCAGTGCAAATTATCATTTGATTTCTACCACTCACCATCTCAACCGTGAACAGTAATATGACATTAGCTTCTAGGCTTTTTCCCCTCTCCACTTTTTTTTTCCTTCTCAAGGGAAGAAAAACTATCAGTGGCTAGAAGGTTACATGGTTCTTTTTTTTTTTATTTTATTCATTTTTTAAAAATATTACATTAAAAAAATATGAGGTCCCCATTCACCCCCACTGCCCCCACCCCTCTACTCCCCCCACAGCAACACTCTCCCCCATCATCATGACACATCCATTGCATCTGGTGAGTACATCTCTGGGCATCACTGCACCTCATGGTCAATGGTCCACATCATAGCCCATACTCTCCCACGTTCCATCCAGTGGGCCATGGGAGGATCTACAATGTCCGGTAATTGTCCCTGCAGCACTACCCAGGACAACACCAAGTCCTGAAAATGCCTCCACATCTCATCTCCTCCTCCCATTCCCCGCACCCAGCAGCCACCATGGCCACTTTTTCCACGCCAATGCCACATTTTCTCGATTACTAACCACAATAGTTCATGAATAGAATATCAGTAAGTCCACTCTAATCCTTACTGTATTCCTCCTTCCTGTGGACCTTGGCTTGGTTGTGTCCATTCCACATCTATGTCAACAGGGGGCTTAGATTCCACATGGATACTGGATGCAATCCTCCTGCTTTCAGTTGTAGGCACTCTAGGCTCCATGGTGTGGTGGTTGACATTCTTCAACTCCATGTTAGCTGAGTGGGGTAAGTCCAATAAACCAGAGTGTAGGAGCTGAAGTCTGTTGAGGCTCAGGGCCTGGCTATCATATTGTCAGTCCAGAGATTCAGATATCCTGCATGGTTCTTTTGAGCAGAAGTATCTGAGACTGGGATGGAGGTAGTGGGATTGCTTGAGTTCCCTGTGTGTGTGGAGAATCTGTTTCATCTATTCTCTATTTGGTAAGTTGATAGCCAGCTATCAGATTCATGTTTTACAGACCTGCAGGATCTGGTCCTGATGGAGTCTTCCAATAGTTTAGCAGTTAGAAACGTATACTACAGGGTACTTTTTCTTGTTTCTTGGGATTTCTGCCTCTGATGGAACTCTGCAGAAAATGCTCTGCAAGGTAGTGTCCTGTGATGAGCGAAGTCTTTGTTTCATCATTTGGTTGATGTCAGACAACTCATGTACTTCTCATATATGCTGAGAGCCACTCATATATCTCCTTCACCATGTCAATGGTCCTTTTGTGTGGATGGTCATTTGCTAACACACCATCACAAAAGTCTTTTCAATTTGTCTATTCATAAAACCTATTCTGATTCTCTTTTTAAAACTTTTTTTTGGTTAGAGCAGTTATAGATTTACAGAAAATTCCTGATATTCTCATGCTGTCTCTTGTTCTGCCTACAGCCAAATCAAGTAACCATACTGGCAATATTCAGGACCAACTTCTCATAACCTTTTCAGATTCAGAAAAATCTTACAAGTATCCTGTTTTCTTTCCTTAAAGTTACTTCAGAAGTAAATTTTTGCCCAGTTTAATTGAGTTGTTTATCTTCTTATTATTTCTTTATATGTTCTAGATACTAGTCCTTTGTCAGGTATATATATTGCAAATATTTTATCCTAGGCTGTAGATCGCCTTTTTTTTTAATTAGCAAAATTATAGGTTTATAGAAAAATCATGCATAATTGCCTTTTGTTTTTTTCCTAAACAATGCCTTTTTTAAAAGATTTATTGTTTATTTATTTCTCTCCCCTTCCTCCCCATTGTCTGCTCTCTGTGTCCATTCACTGTATATTCTTCTCTGTCTGCTTACATTCTTTGTCATGTGGCACCAGGAATCTGTGTCTCTTTTTTGTTGCATCATCTTGCTGCATCAGCTCTCCGTGTGTGCGGTGCCACTCCTGGGTGGCTGCGCTTTTTTTGCGCAGGGCGGCTCTCCTTACACGGTGCACTCCTTGCGTGTGGGGCTCCCCTATGTGGGGGACACCCCTGCGTGGCATGGCATTCCTTGCTCACATTAGCACTGCACATGGGCCAGCTTACCACACGGATCAGGAGACCCTGGGTATAGAACCTTGGACCCTTCATATGGTAGGTGGATGCTCTATCTGTTGAGCCACAACCACTTCCCAAACAATGTCTTTTGAAGAGCAGAACATTTTAATTTCCATTTGTTTCCAGTTTATCAATTTTTTTATGGTTAGTGCTTTACATGTATATTTTTATAAGACACAGATTTTCTATGGAAATATTAGGAGGTAAGAAACAAGTTGAGAATATGAGTGATTGAGTTCAAGAGTATAAGTTGTATTGGTCAATATGCCTCTTACAGTAAGACTTTCTTAACTGAGGTCCATGAGTCTAAATTTACATGCAAATTTCCATGAATTGTTTATTTTTCTAGGGAAGTGGTCCATGACTCTTATTAGATATTCAAAAAAGTCCACTAATACTTCCTAGAAACCATGATGGCAGTTTTAATGTCTGACACCAGGTAAACAATAGACCGTAGCATGTGGAGCCCATCCTCTTCAGTTTGGTGGTTCTCAGGCATGGATCACTCTGAGACACATGCTAAATGCAAGTTATTAGGTTCTTGTTTAAACTTTCTGTATAATAAAATGAACCAATATAGACAGACAAATATGGAGACATTTGTGTAGGAAATTTAATACAGAAAAGCCCAGCACCCTGTGGTTCCCTGATGATTGTTTGTAGTCATTTTGGAACCTTGGTATTCACTTCTTTTCTTTACAATTTGTCTCTCCTTATAGTGACAGGTATAGGCTAGACATGTTAATTGCAAATCAACTATACTGAAATAAATGAAGTTATGTTGAAGGAGCTTTCTAACAAAGTGAATGGGATGAGAAAATGGATGAAAAGTATGGTCACCATTTTGGGGTATCCACCATTGAGGAACAGGGTTAGGGTGGAATAAAGAAGAAAGCAGTGATAGAAATAGAAGAAGAGAGCTAGGAGAGTGCAGCAAGAAGATAATTTTAAGATGGTTGGTGGTACATGGAGATCAAGAAGGTTGAGGAATGAGCAAAGGTCATTGGATTTTGGCACTGGTGTGACTCAAGAGAGCAATTTCAGTAGTGTGTACAGGCACGAAAGTGGATGATTAGGAAGGGAATTTGTCAAAAGAGAGTAAAGTTGCTCATAATCTCTTACCTTTTTAATGTCTTGATATCCTCTTTTTTATTTCTCTTTTTGTTAGGTATACCTTCTCTCTCTTCTTTATCTTGCTGGAAGCTTGTTAATTTTATTTTCCTTTCTTCTGTTTTCTTTGGGTTCATTTTGCTTTTCTTTTTTCAGTTTCACAAGACAGATGCTTAGCTCCTTTTCAGCCATTCTTCTTTTCTAATATGTTCCTTTATGGCTGTCATTTCCCTCTAAATGCTGCTTTGACTACCTCCCACAGTTTTTAAAATTAATTATTTTATTTTTAAAGAAGGTTTAGATTACCTGAATGTTACATAAAAAATATAAGGGGGGAAACGGACTTGGCCCAGTGGTTAGGGCGTCCGTCTACCACATGGGAGGTCTGCGGTTCAAACCCCGGTCCTCCTTGACCCGTGTGGAGCTGGCCCATGCGCAGTGCTGATGCGCACAAGGAGTGCCGCGCCCCGCAGGGGTGTCCCCCGTGTAGGGGAGCCCCACGCGCAAGGAGTACACCCCGTAAGGAGAGCCACCCAGCGCGAAGGAAAGTGCAGCCTGCCCAGGAATGGCGCCGCCCACACTTCCTGTGCCGCTGATGACAACAGAGGCGGACAAGGAAGCAAGACGCAGCAAATAGACACAGAGAACAGACAACCAGGGGAGAGGGGGGGAATTAAATAAATAAATGAATCTTTAAAAATATATATATATAAGGGATTCCCATCTGCCCCCGTCTACCCCCTCCTACAATTTCCCACATCAACATCTCTCATTACTGAGATACATTTGTTATAGTTGATGAATACATATTGAAGCATTGCTACTAACCATGGATTACAGTTTTACATTATAGTTTATACTTTGCCCCACATAACTTTGTAGGTTATAACAAAATATACAAGGACCTTTATCCATTACTGCAGTGTCATACTGGACAACTCCAATGTTCCCAAAATACCCCCATGTTAGTTGCACCTATTCTGCCCTCTCCCTCCCCTCTTGTGGCCACTGCCTTTATATCAATGATAGAAGTTCTTTCATTGCTATAATATTAATAAGTCTATAGTAGAATAATAATGTCTACTTTAGTCCATTGTTCATTCCCCAATCTCAAGGATTTTGGGGTGATGATGCCCACTCTGCTTCTAAATGAGAGGGAGCTTAGATCACATGGGGCAGATGGATGAACTATCTTGCTTGCAATTGCAGACACTCTCTGTTCCTTGGGATGGGTGTTACTCATCATCATCTCCTTGTTAGTTGTCCTGGGTGAGTCCAATGAACTGCAGAGTTGATGTTGCAACTCTGCTGAAATTCAGGGCTCAACTGGCACGTGGCCAGACCAAAGATTAAGTCTCTGGGACATAGATTAATCAAGTATAGTGCTAATTATGGGTTTAAATAAAAGGCACAGAAGAGCCATGTATAGAGAACCTATAAATGAGACTAACTCTCTCACACTGGGGAGCATAAATTCCAAAGTAAGGCCCACTGACAGGAAGCTGAATTCCTGAGCTGTCTGTCCTGCTTATAGTTTCTAGATGTCTCTAGAGCCCCCAGAAGCCCCATTATTTGAGGCACTGTTTACTGTGTCTCACAGTTTCAATATGTAGTATTTCCTATTGTTCTTTCATTTAACAAATACTATGTGCTTACTGTATGCCAGGCACTGTGCTAAATGCTAAGAGTTCAGGGTAATCAATACCAGCATTTAAAGAGCTCATGGTCTAATTGCAGAGTTAAATATGTAAAGACATAGTTATTAAATAATTATTTTGTAAGTGTTGTATTTGCAGAATGTAGATAAAATGACAGCCACAGCATAAATTGCCTCATGGAGTCAGAGAAGTCTTCATGGGGAAGGTGAGTGGCCTTCCTTCCTTCCTTCCTTCCTTCCTTCCTTCCTTCCTTCCTTCCTTCCTCCCTCCCTCCCTCCCTCCCACTCATTCATTTAACAAATTATTTGTTGAGCATCCATTCTGTGTAAAGCCCTGTGCTAAGTGCCAGACTATAGCTGGGTCTTGAACGATGAGAAAAAGATAGTCAGGAGTGTGACGAGATGAGGGTAGACTCTTTGAGGCAGAGCGTTCAGCTTGCACAAAGGCTCAGAAGCGCAGGGGCGAGGACGATGAGGCTGGAGTGATAGGGACTGGCTAGTTCACAGGAGACTTTGTATGCTGTAGGAAGGCTGTGAATTTTTGGGTTTTGTTTGACAATAAGAAGCCGTTGTGCAGCTTAAAGCAAAGAAATACCATAAGCAAGTTTTTATTTTAGATACGTTCTGACAGCAGAATGAGTCTGAGAGAGATCAATTAAGAGGCCCTTGGGCCATGAGACCAGTCATATGAAAAGGTAAATTATACCAGTTAACATTTTACATGCATAATTTAAAAATTAATTATATAGAGTTTACACTTTTTTACAGCAAGAATCATATTTTCCTCATTTTTATATTTCACATAGCACTTATTTCAGTGCTTGGCAAAATATGTCTTCTCCTTCCCTCAGTAGACTATAGGATTATTAAGAAAGGGATTATTTCTCTTATTTAACTAGTGTACCAGTGTCTAACACATGCTTGGCACAAAATAGTATTCAACACTTTTTTCAAAAATAGAAAAAGAATATTGACTTGAAGGAATACTGACCACCTGTGAAAGTTAAATTTAACTCAACATTTGGGTTCTTGTAAATTATAACAAATGATGTGGATTCAGTTTTTTTTTTTTAATAAAAAGGTATTGATAACTCAAAAGATAAAATTTTGAATCAGCTTTATTTTCCCTATTCCATCTGTCTTAGTTTGTCAGGGCTGCTATGACAAATATTACACAACGAGTTGTCTTAGACAGTAAGCATTTATTGTCTCACAGTTTTGAGGATAGAAGTCCAAAGTCAAGGGGTCAGCAAGGCTGTGCTTTCTCCTGTGGATCTGTGGTGTCTTGGTGCTGACTTGCCACCATCGCTGGGGCTCCTGGCTTGCATCTTTGTCTTCCATCACGTGGCGATCTCTTTCTCCTCCTGTCTGCTTTTCTGGGTTCTGCTGACTTCTGGCTCCTCCTGGGTGGCCTTCTCTGCCTCCTGGCTTTTGTAAGGCCTTCAGGGATATGGGTTAAGGCGCACCCTCATTCAGTTGGACACACTTTAACTAAAAACAACATCTTCAGTGGATCCTATTTACAATGGGTGCTACACCCACAGGAATGCGGAGTAAGATTAAGATTATGCCTTTTATTGGGGTGCATGATTCAAGTATCACACTATCCTAAAGAATCTTAGTAGAAATTGAGGCAATGAGTTAGATCTTCTCTACAGTCCCTTCCAGCCCCAGAATTCCTGCGATTATTATTTGTATAATTCAGAAGGATGTGATTATGTAAGCAAATGCTGGCCCATTTACTCACTGGCCCAAAAGACTTTTTTTTTTAAGATTTATTTTATTTTTATTTCTTTCTCCCCACCCACTCTTTGTAGCTGAGTGTGTTCATCTTCCTTGTTTCCTTAAGAGACACTGGGAACTGAACCAGGGACCTCTGATGTGGGAGGGAGGCTCCTAATTGCTTGACCCACCTCTGCTCCCTGCTTTGTTGTCTCTCATTATGTTTTCCTCGTGTCTTCTGTTGTATCATCTTGTTGCGTCAGCTCGCCACACCTGTTCATCATGCCAGCTCACTCTCTTCTTTAGGCAGCACTGAGAACCAGTGACCCCCCTGTGGTAGACGGGAGCCCAAACACTTGAGCCACATCCACTTCCCCCCAAAAGACTTTTTATGAAAATAAACAATAAAAGAAGAAAATTTTTTGTGGCAGCCAGCCTAATGATCATTGTGGTAGCCAGCCTCCAATGATCCCCACCTCCCAATATTCACTCCCTTGTGTAGCCCCCCCCCACCCCCATATTGTACCAGAGTTGGTCTGTATAACCAATATTAGAGCAGAAGTGGTGGCACATCACTTCCAAGAGTAGGTTATAAAAGACCCTCAGGCTTCTTCTGCCTTGGGCATTTTTACTCTCGTTTTCTCAGTTGATTTGCTCTGGGGGAAGCAAGCTGCCATGTTATGAGTAGCCTTTTAAAAACAGGCTCTTGGACTAGGTTCGAGAAGGACAGTGGACTTGGAGAGCTGGAGAAAGATTCAAAAGACATTTCAGAGTTGGAGTCAGTAGGACTCAGTGACTGTAGAATCCTGGGGAGTAAAAAGGAGTAAAGTATCATATTCCAAGTTTCTAGCTTGTGTGACTGGGTAGATGGATGGTGGTGCCATTGACTATGATGGAGAATACTGAAAGGGAGCAGGCTTGGCAGAGAAGTTATGAGTTTGGTTTTAGACACACTGAGTTTGCTGAGGAGAGTGCTAGCCCAGATCATCTGGTCTAAGGAGACAGGAATCTAAGCAAAAGAGCGTTTCTAGAAGTCAAGAAAGGCAAGAAAGGCACATGCCACAGCCACCCTACATGGCCTTTGTACAGATTGTAAAATGGTTCCTCTTTTTAGCAGACCAGTTAGTAAAAGGCCACCTTTTTTCATGGTAGACTCAGGCACATGGCTTAGCAAGGAGCCTGGGCTAGATTTCAGCCTCCATTCACCCCTATGTATAGTGCATGAATTGCACAACCACACACCAAAAGGAACCTTGGAACTTATTCAGGCTTGGGGACATGCCTGAAGGTCCAACCCAGTGTTCATCAAAGAAAGAGAATGCGGGAAACTAGAGGCTGGGGGCTTGATCAGGGGGAGAATCCAGAATTACACAAACAGGTCAGGCCTCTCCTATATAGTGCATTTAATCTGTTTTCTCATCTGTGGACAGTGTTGCTACAAGTCCTACCTATCATGTCAAGGCATTGTTAAGGATTCAAGGAGACCACGTTTATGAAGTATCTGAGGCATCTCTGTTTTCCACATGATACCAGGCATAGCACAAAATAAAAGCGATGGTTAAGGTAAAAAGTATTGGATGGTGGTAAGCCAAAAAGACTGTATACTTGTTATCCATTGTGATTAGTGAGAGTGATGGAGATATTAGAGGCCCACAAGGGAAGTGGCAGGGTTAGGGAGTGGGAGGGGAAGAGATGGCAGATGCAGAGGGTGCTGATCAGAGGTCTCTACTGTGGCAGGGGATCTTGGAGCTTGGCCATGTTGGAGTATGGCTCATGGGAGGTGAATTCAGAGTTGAGGAGCCAAGGAAGACCAGAGGTGCCTGAAATATCTACCAAGTGATCAGTTCCTTAGCTTAAGTTTAGTTTGGAAAAGGTGGAACAAACAATAACAGAAAAGAATGTTATCATCCAGGAAAGAGGAAATGGGTATTATGAAGGACTTGGTAGTGGTAGTAGATTTGGAAAAAGTGAAGAAGTATTATGCAGGATGATGTGGAGCTCTAGTGGCAAGAAACAGGAAGACAGTAGTGATAAGCCTAACATCGTGAATTATCTCTCCTCCCTGCTCAGTAAGTCTGGATGAAGATGAGTGGGACAAGTGGAGGCTTTCTTAAGGGAACATGGTAGGTGATTGTTCTAAGGGGCAATCTAGGGTTCACCCAAGACTAAGGATAGCAGGAAGAGGTGTGCCATAGGCTGATGTGTCCTTGTATGTCTCTGAGAGAGTTAATGGCTCAGTTGATTGGTTGATGATAAAAACACTTGCTTTGGCCAAGCTGGGGCAGGCAATGGAATCTCAGGTTTCCATACAGTAACAGATGCTTCTAGCCACATAGATTCCAACTAAGGAGATAAGGTTCTTTCCAAGTGACAAATCACTGCAAGCCTGAATGATCCAGATGTGGCCAAGTGGGCCAGAGCAAGGCAGAACTAATACCTGAGTCAGACAGACGTAGTTGAGGCCTAGGAAGGAGGATTATCACAAGTCCAAGACATTGTATTTCATAAGGATCTTTTACACACAGCATCTCATTAATCCTCAGAAGGACCGTGGGTGGGAGGTAAAATTATCTGCATTTTACAAATGGCAAAATTGAGCCTCGGAAGTTTCTAGAAGAAGCTGGAGCTATATAGCCAAGGGCTCTGAATTGGTTCTTATTAGTTGTTACCTCTTTAGTTGTCTGGGGCTGCCTGTGACCTTCAGTTGAAGGCAGCTCAGGCTGACCTGATCAAAACTCACATGTAGCCAACTGGTCTAGCTGGAGCTCCATCTCAGGCTAAGTTGAGGGCCCTGCAGGAGAATTTATCTCCCTAGTCATAGGACCACGAGACTCCCAGGTACGGGCAGGACCTGGGCTGGGGGGTCTGATGATAGTGTCTGCAGTGAATGTGTGTGCACAGAGTGTATGCTGGGAGGGCTGTGGAATCAGTTTGCTTGCTCTTTGGGCCCACCAGGCACACATCATTTGTGTCTCTGTGTGCCTATACGTGTTCAGGGAAAAAAGAATCGACAAAAGAGGGTTTATTATTTCTGAGTGTCCCCCTCCCCCATTTCTCTCTCTCTGTGTTTTCCCTCTCATTTCTCTTTCCTGTTCTCTCCCTGTGTGCTTGGGTGGCCCTAAGTCCTCTCCCTCAGAACTTGTCACTCAGCTGTGTCCTGTATGTCTGAGTAACCTCAGATCATACCCAGCAGCAGTTGGTATAATCCAAAGGACTTCTGCTGAAGTGCCTGAGGCCGGGGTGGGGTGGACAGGTCTTGGTGTGGCCTCAGCTCTGAGCCCCCTGTGTCTGGCACTGTCATGCCGGATGGGGTCATGAGGGCACCATGTGACCACAGACAAAGGCTTATGGTAGAGGTCAGGCTAGAGCTCCGTCAGGGGCATCTGAGGAAAGCCGCGCATCAGGCAGCCCGATGGTCAGCCTGTCTGTCTCCCCTCCATAGCGTCAGGGGAGAAGAAGGAAGGCTGGTCGTGGGAGTCCTACCTAGAGGAGCAGAAGGCCATCACCGCCCCTGTCAGCCTCTTCCAGGACGTGAGTTGGACACTTTCCATCTAGGACGAGCCTGGCTCTCCAGCCCAGGGACTCAGCACCAGCTCCTCAGGATCTTCTTGCCTGATGTCCCTCAGTGGACTGGCAGAGTAGAGATGGGGGAGAGACTGGTTAGGGGCCCGGAGTAGAAGAGGCCACACTGTCGGGGGCTCCAGGGTGGGAAGGAATAGGGAGGTGGAAGCCAGGCTTGTCCCTCCCACTGGCCTGCACTCCTTTGAATTCTTGTGTCTTCTACCCAGTTCTGTACCCTGATCTTTCCATGATTCGGGTGATGGGGTCCTTAAGTCCAACCCTCACTCAGCCCACACATTTCAAGGGGTCTGGGAGCTCGTCTATCCCTGCCTGGATTCCTGCACTAAAGATCCCCCAATAAGCTACCCCTTTGGCAGTACCAGGCAGGTGGGGCCTAAAGGCAGCTCCTTCACCCCAAGCTCATTAGGCAAGGATAAGCCTGGATGGAACCTGGGTCCTCTCCAATCTGTGCGTTGACAGTACCAGGCAGTCCCTCATAACAAGAATGGCTTCAAACTGGGCATGAAGCTGGAAGGCCTTGACCCTCAGCACCCGTCCATGTACTTCATCCTCACTGTGGCCGAGGTGAGCCGAGGCTGGGTACCACTATTCCCATGATAATCTCGCAGTGCAGATCGATGGAGCCTGCTGGGGGCCTGGAGGGCACGGGCTCAGACAAGGGAGACACTGCCCTGCCCTCCCAAAGCACACAGTCTAGTAGGGGACAATGCCAGGAAAACACAGGAGGCTGAAAAACAGAAACAAAAAGCCAGACCAAGTGTCCCGGTGGTAATGCTATGAATGAGGGTGTCCTGTGAGTGCTAGGAGAGATTGGAGGGGAGAGATCCCAAGGGCAGGGGAGACGGCTTGAGTCAGACAAGGCCCTTGCTCTCTAGTTATGGTTGTGTAAGAAATCTTCTAGATAAACACATTGGCGACTTGCCATAGGGACGGTGACAGATGTGAACAGGGAGGGACAGGAAAGGAGTGATCAGCTCTGCTGAGGGGACAGGGAAACCTTCCTAGAAGGGCCTCCTTTGCTGAGTTCTGAGAGATGAGTTGGAAATGAGTCAGGCATTCTGGGCAGAAGAAGCGAAGTGAGCCAAGGCTCTGGGGCAAGGAAAAGGCTGCCACATTCAAGGAGGTGCAATTAGCTCAGCGAGACCAAAGCAGAGTGTGTGTGTGTGTGGGGGGGAGGGTAGAGTAGGGGAAGGGGGCAGAAGGGAAGGTCATCGGGGGCCCTGAGCAGGAGGACATCCTGGAGAGTCCACTGAGTACATGGACTGTTGAGCTCTGTCCTCATTGCAGGGCGGGTGAGAGCCAGGCAAAGCTCAGGATGGGGGAACCCGGGAGTGAAGAATGGTGGGGGCAGGGAGCCTCAGACCACAGGCTGAGCCAGGAGAGGGAGGGATGGGGAGCGGGGAGTCTGCTGGCATTGGCGTCCCTGTGATTCCCCTCATGGGGCCAGGTGTGTGGCTACCGCCTGCGTCTGCACTTTGATGGGTATTCCGAGTGCCATGACTTCTGGATCAATGCCAACTCGCCTGACATTCACCCCGCTGGCTGGTTTGAGAAGACTGGGCACAAGCTGCAGCCCCCCAAAGGTAAGGCCTCGCTGGAGCTGATCATGGTGAGGCGGTGAGTCCTCCCCTCCAGAGCTCATTCCCCATCCCATCTTCCCCTCTGCAGCCCTCTTTGCAGCTCTGAGTTTTCTGACCCTGCTCCTCATTGCACCTTGATATGCCTCTGTCCCGGGGCCACGACGGTCACAAGCCGCAGGCTTTGCTCTGGCCAGGCTGAGTCCTGCTTCGGCAGGGGCTCCCTGGGCAGGCGCTTGTGGGGAACGGGGTCCTCAGGCTGGTTCTGCTGCCTCAGTGTGGGGTGCCTCCCCAGCCTCTGCACAGCGCTCTGTTCATCCCCCCCGAGGGGCCTAGGTTACAAGGAGGAGGAGTTCAGCTGGAGCCAGTACCTGCGCAGCTCAAGAGCTCAGGCTGCCCCCAAGCACCTGTTTGCCAGCCAGAGCCACGTGAGTGCCCCCGAGTGAGAGTGGACGCCAGCCCCTGGGACAGTCACTGCAGCCGGCCCAGGGATCTGACACATCACAAGAGAACAGAGCTCTCGGCACTCTCAGCTTTGTTATGGTCTCACACAAATGGGAGCACAGCCAGGCAGGGCCGAGTGCCAAGAGGGGAAGCTGGTTATGGGTTTTCCCCCAGTTCCCTCCCTCCTTCCATACTGCAGAAATCCTCTCCTCAGCACATCCCCTCAGAGTGCCTGGCCCACTCTCACTGGTCCCTGAGATGTCGTCGTTCTTGTGTCCTCACTTTGGTTTGGTTTGCTCTGCCATTCTCTGGTGTAAGGTCAAAGTCTCTCTTCTGGGAACTACTTTCTCTTTTTTCACTCCTGTTAATTCTCAAACCTCACCTCTTGTCTTTTTCTCTGTTCAAAGCACCTGGCAGCTTTACCCAGCAGTTAAAATCCCTCACATAATTCCAAGCAAAAGGACGGGGAGAAATGAAAAACTCCCATTAAGAATATTAACACTTTGAAGGCCCAGAGTCCCCTGGGACCAGGGACCCTATAGCCCCAACTCCATCATGCTGTTCGGCCCAGGGCAATTACTCTCCACAGCAGTCTGGCCCCAGAAACCATCCTTGCAGGTTCTCAGGTGACTGGTGGGCTCCCACTCGCTGTTGTGATGGGGAATACAGCCTTTTTTTTTTTTGGTTTTTGAGGCACCAGGAATTGAACCCGGGACCTCCTATGTGGGAAGCCGGCGCTCAACCACCGAGCCACAGTGGCTCTCCTGAGTTGGGTTTTTTGTTGGTTTTGCTTATTGTTTGTTTTTTTGTTTTTTCAGGAGGCACCGGGAACCAAACCCGGGACCTCCCTTGTGGGAGGCGGGAACTAAACCACTTGAGCCACAGCCACTCCCAGACTACAGACTTTTAAGTCACCCCATTTAAATCCTGGCCACACCACTGCCCAGCAGTATGGTTCCAGCCAAGTTATCTGCCTTATAAAATGGGAACATAATCCCTATCTCATCGGGTTGTTGTAAGATCAAGTGAGGTGATACCTTTTGAAGGGGAAATTTACACCTGGTCTCTGGCAGGGGCCTAGGTCATCCTGGCCCTTCCCCCCTCCCTGCAGCACATGTCAGCTGCCTCCTTCCCCAATTGCTCTCTGCCTCAGCACATGCTAAGCCAGGCTTGTCCAGGTAGGAGAGACTTGTGCTCCACCTGCCAGATTCTTTGGGTAAACTTATAGCCTCCCTCCTGCCAGTCACTTATCTCCTGCCACAAGTGAGGCTTTCTCCATGTGCACCTTGGTGGCCGGACATTCCTGAGTGGTTCAGGGCTGGGGGGTTATGGTCCTGTCCTGGAGAGACCCTCTTCCCCCAGCCTGCTCCTCCTTCCCCCTCCCCTACCCCCTAGCCATGACCCCTAGAGCACCTGCTCCTTCCTTTGCTGGCAGGCTTGGGGCTAGCCCTCACAGGCCTGGCCCTAGCCATGGCAGCCCCTCTTCTTGCCCCCAGAGCCCCCCACCCCTGGGCTTCCAGGTGGGCATGAAGCTGGAGGCTGTTGACCGCATGAACCCGTCTCTCATCTGTGTGGCCAGCGTGACCGACGTGGTGGACAGCCGCTTCCTGGTGCACTTTGACAACTGGGACGATACTTATGACTACTGGTAGTGGGAGGGCCCCGACTTGGCCTGGGGGGTGAGGGTGTGGCAGGAGGCCAGGGGCAGGTCCTTTCATGCCTCGCCACTGTGTGGCCCTGGCCTCGTCCTGACGTTCAGAGCTTGCTCCCGAGGGGTGGGGGGCTATGGGGTGGGGATAACTGACAAGTCCTGTGGACTTGATGTATATGTTAAGAAATACAGCTCAATATTAAACATTTCGTCTAAAAACATCAGGATGAAGATGGTGCAAACCTCTCTGAATCGCGATTTTCCTCAGATATGGTGGTGGTGTCAGTTTTCAGTTAATCTTCCAATTTTCAGACTTTCTCATCTGCTGTCTCGGTCTAACTCTCACTAAGAATAGGAGGAGAGTGAGCCCTGCAGCCATGCTGTCATGGGATGGCAGTTCCAGGGCCTCAGAGATGCGCCTGGGACAGTGAGGTATCCTTGGGTTTCAGGTGTGATCCCAGCAGCCCTTATATCCACCCGGTGGGCTGGTGCCAGCAGCACGGAAAGCCCCTCACCCCTCCACAAGGTGATCTGCAGCCTGAGCAGACTCCCTTCCCCAGGCCTGGCCCCACCACCCCTCCTGAGCCCTCACTCATACTTCATGACCCGGGTTTTAGAGTTAGGGTGAGGGGACAGATGAGTCCTGGAGCCTCAGCTTCTCTGCCTGAGAGCTGAGAACTCCTCAGGTTTTTCAAGGGTTCTGTCCAGCCTGACCATGTCGAGATGTAAGGGAAGAAAGTTAGGTGACCACCTTGGCAAGGGAGCAGGGAGTCCCCAGCTAAGAAAGGCGTATCCTTCCCTTGCCGGGAATATCACACTGGCCCAAGTACAATAAAGGCTTGGTGGGGCTGGGACTGGAATGGGAGCAACAAGGCAGGCGGGTGATGGGAGCCAGAATTTCTAGTACAGCCCTGTGCACTGCTGGGATAGTGATGCTGCTTGTTTCTGACTAGCACCCATCGGCTTCAGGAGCCCAGCGCAGGGGGCTGAGGGTGGGGGTAGGGGTGGACTCCAAACATCTTTGTCCCTTCTTTGTTCCCGGTCGTGCTTGGGAGTAGAGCTCCCCCAGGAGCACCTGGGTGGCTGGACATTGTTCTCATCCTCTCCTCCAGACTATCCAGACCCTGATACCTTCTGTTGGGAGAAGTATCTGGAAGAAACCAGCACCTCTCCTGTGCCCACTTGGGCCTTCAAGGTGGTACGTTGGCTCTCCCTGTACCCAGAGCTGAGCTCAGGAAGACGTGGCACATACAGGCGACCCGGATAGGTCCTCCCCCTTTGCAACAGCAGCAGTTTCCCCAGGCACAGCGCTTGGGCTCCACCCGTGGGGCCTCAGCCTTGCTTAGCTGGGCCTTGGCCTGAAAGCAGCTGTCTCCCGCAGCGACCCCCGCACAGCTTCCTGGTCAACATGAAGCTGGAGGCCGTGGACCGCAGGACCCCGGCCCTGATTCGCGTGGCCAGCGTGGAGGATGTGGAGGACCACCGCATAAAGGTGGCCTGGGGCACTAGGGCTGGGGCAGTGGCCAGGCTGGTTGGTCAGGAAACCTGCAGACTGGTTAGAGGTCAAGGGCACAGCATGAGGTGACATAGGGAGGCTGCAGTGGGGAAGAAAGCTGTAGCCTGGAGGCCAAAGATCTTGGTTCTAGTTCCAGCCCCATCTCTGGCCTACATTTGCGAACTTGGGCAAATCATTTCCTTGCCCTGAATCTTAACCTTCACGTCTATATGATGGATATAATAATTCTTCTTCTGCCAAAGGATTGGTGGGAGATGCCAGTGACTTAATGAATGAAACCCTTAGAAAATGTGGTAACCGAGGGGGCTTATTCTAGGACTGGCTCCTTGGTTCTTCCAATCCAGGATCTTGCTTCTGGGATAGGGAGAGCCTCCTGGAGCCTGGAGGACCTCCTGGCTGAGCTGGGCTCCATGAAGAACGCCTGACCTCCAAGGGCCTTTCTTCCCCAGCTCCATTTTGATGGCTGGAGCCATGCCTATGACTTCTGGATTGACGCTGACCACCCAGACATCCACCCCGCGGGCTGGTGCTCCAAGACAGGACATCCCCTGCAGCCTCCTCTCCGTGTGTACCTCTGGGGAGCTCTGACCCTTCCCCCCCTCTGAAAGCTCCCTTCCTGTAGCTTCACCCAGAGGGAACTCTTGCCCACCAGGCCTAGGTCTGACACAGAGGGTTCTGGCACTCCACAGTGAGCTCTGGGATCCCCCATCCTCCCCACCCCAGGAGTCTCTGCTACAGTAAGCACTGTTTCTGGCTCCCCTAGTTGCTGGGTTTGGGGGATTGAACTGGGAAGGGGCCCAGCTCATTGGGAGAATATGCTTAGGAGATGTGCTGGGGGATTCTCTTACATCTAGCAGAGCCACACAGAGCATGAACTTGTGCTTGGTAAGAGAATGCTGTTCCCTTAAATAAAATGTCAGTCCTCTGTGTAGGCAGGGATTGGAGTTCAGGTCACTGGAATACCCGACCCCAATTCTCACCTCCAGGATTCCCTTGCCATCACGTTTGTCTCCTCTGGAGCATTCACCCTTCTTTGACGTTCTCTTCCAAGCATGGACAGAGACCAAAAAGGGTCACAGAGACTAACATGAATCTGCCTGATATGGCTTCTAAGGAACGGCCGTGCCCATTCCAGTCTGGGTTGATCTCCCTGAAGATTCACCTTTTAGGGACTGAAGGCAAACAAAATATATGAGGGAATGGGGGTGGCTCAAGCCATTGGGCACCTCGCTCCCACGGAGGAGGTCCTGAGTTTGATTTCCTGTGCCTCCTAAAAAGAAGACCAGCACACAATGAAGAGACACAGAGAGCAGACAGCAAGCACAAACAATAAGGTGGGGGGGAGGGAGGTGGGGATAAATAAATAAAATAAATCTTTAAATATATGTGTGTAATATATATATAAAAGCCAAATCCTCATTCTCAAAAGAGGGGCAGATGTCCAGTAGCAGGAAATGATGTCACAGCCTAGCTCAGGGGCTGTGTGCCTGAGGAACTAATTCCTGGTGTTGATTTTCCCCAAAGAGACTATTCCTTCTCTGCCCTCCCTTCCCAACTCCTAGAGCCTATGCTGACTCTCTTCTCCCTGCTCTTCCAGGGCCCAGAGAGCCCAGCTCTGCCTCCCCTGGGGGCTGTCCCCCTCTCAGCTATAAGACCCTGCCACACACTAGGACCTCCAAGTACAGCTTTCACCACCGGTGAGTGGAGGACCCATGCTGAGAGACCCTCAGGCTCTGTTAAAGGAGGGTTTGTTTTGCATCTACTGTTTTTTGCAGATACGGTTTTGCATCTACTATGTGCCAGCCAGTCAGGGTTCACCAAGACATTGTCTTAATGGTTAGGGCTGGGGAAGACTCAGTGGGCACAAGTGGATTCAGCCCAACCTATGCCTTCTTCTTTCCCAGGAAGTGCCCCACGCCTGGTTGTGACGGCTCTGGCCACGTGACCGGCAAGTTCACAGCTCACCATTGCCTCTCAGGCTGCCCCCTGGCTGAGAGGAACCAGAGCCGGCTGAAAGCAGAGCTGTCGGACACGGAGGCCTCGGCCCGTAAGAGGAATCTCTCGGGCTTCTCTCCAAGGAAGAAGCCTCGCCATCATGGCCGGTGCGGCG
Source organism: Dasypus novemcinctus (assembly GCF_030445035.2). Lineage (NCBI taxonomy): Eukaryota > Metazoa > Chordata > Mammalia > Cingulata > Dasypodidae > Dasypus > Dasypus novemcinctus. The sequence continues at coordinate 47,146,907 of NC_080696.1, forward strand.
AGCAGGGAGCCAGGGCCCGGGCTTCCCGCGCTCAGGCCAGTCACTGATGCCCTGCCACCAACTTGGTCCCTCTCTCTCCAGGATCGGACGCCCTCCAAAGTACCGGAAAATCCTACAGGAAGATTTCCAGAGTGAGTCCCCAGTTATCTACTCCCATGTCCTCCACAGAGTGTCCACAGGGTGTTAATAATTGATGGGGAGAGTAACCAGGTGTGCCCAGTGGGGAGAAGAGGGAGGGAGGCTGCCTTTTCATTTGAGATACTTGGAGAGCACAGAGTGGTGGCAAGAGCATGGGATACAGCCTTGAGTGGCCTGCATTCCAGCCCCATTTCACCCGTGGCCTTGCTTTGAGTCTATGGAAAAGCCACAGAGCCTCTCTGGGCTTCTGGTTCTCTACTAAGATGATGCCTCCTAGCTCTGCCAGCCTCTGACTCTGGGCTTCCTGGGAGGGAGGCTGTGGCTGTCACTTTCTAGCTGTGTGACCTTCAGCAAGTCACTTAACCTCTCTGAGCCTCAGTTTCCTCATTTGAAAGCATGGGTAACACCTGCCTTTTAAGAGTCCGCTACCTAAAACAATGGTGGTTGCTGCTGACATTGACTGGGCAGGCGCTTTCTGTGTGCTGTCTCAACTCTCACAAGATCTGGTCATGTGGATATTGTTCCCGTCAACTTCCTGATGAGAAACGTTGAGGCTCAGAGGGTAAAGTTACTTGCCCAAGGTCATTCACCTTGTAAGGGGCAGAGCTGGGATTCCAGTTCGGGTCTGACTTCTGCTACTGCTGCTGGTGTAGTGTCTGCTCCCTTCTCAGCCCCCTTCGAGGGGAGGGGCAGAGCGCCTGAGCCCTCCACTAGGTGGCGGCTCATCTCACGTCTTCCGCAGTTAGCATGGGACCTGACCCGCAGCGGGGAGGCGGGTATCTTGCCTCATTTGAACCGAGTGCGCCTTGCCTGGTTCGTTGTACAGGACCCAAGCTACTCCAGCTCTTCAGGAACAGTCTCTGTGTTTCTGGGCAGAATATAGTTTAGTGAGCGAGAGGACACTTCTGAAATCAGATGACCTCTTACGGGCGGTGAGACTTTGGGCAGGTGACTCCCCTTGTGCCTCAGCTTCCCCATCCATGGCGTGTGGGTATTAAATGGTATGTCCCTCGGAAGGCGGGGCGAGGCTCAACAGAAAGGAGCCACGTGAAGAGCTCAGCAGAGCTCCCTGGCCTCCCTCCCTCACGCTCATTCCACCCTCCTTCCTCTTGGTGGAAACAGAAGGCAATTCCTGCAGCCTCAGGCCTGAGCAATGAGGGTCTTGTCCTGCTTCCAGGACCCTCAGGGTGCTCCAGAGGGTCCCACTGTAGTTTGAGCATGGGACACCTGGTCGACTTCTGCTGGCCGGCTAGGTTCTGACCACCGGAGGGCGCTTGCCTGCTCTGCTGTTTCCAAAATTATGCTGTAGTTAAGACCCTTCTTGCAGGTTGAGGCTGCGGCCCACAGAAGGGCAGCAAGAACTCTCAGGAGGCCTCGAGGCTCTCGAGGACCCAGCGGGGATAGAGCCCGGCGTCTGACCTCTGTGCAGGCCTCCCCTGGCCCAGGAGCTTGCCCATCACACAGAGGACCCTGGCCTCTGTTCCAGAGGAACCTTCTCACACATCCCCGGGGGGCCTCCCCCATACCTGGAGAGGAGGACAGGGCTGTAGGGCCATTCGAGGCACCTGCGAGCCAGCTCTTTGAAAGAATAAGAGGGAGTGTTTCTGACCTGCAGCTAGGTGGTTTGTATTTGGATAAGAGAAAATGAATGCCCGTGAGAGCTCCTGTCCTGTGCTCTGGGGAAGAAAGATTAGAAAGGAAGCTGCCTAAAACTTGATGTTGTCCCCCAACAACTCAACCCCCATACCAGGGTTTGCGGAGGACCAGGTACAGGGCTTCAAAGAGAGAGCACCTGGGTGGTGGGAGGCTAAACCTGTGGACAGGAAGACAAAAAGTGCTAGTGGTGGTACCTCCCATGAGAGGTCATGGATGCACCCCAAACTGGCTGTGAGGGGCTGGTCAGAGCTGTGCAAAGGTGGCAGGCTCCTTGGTGGTACTGATGGTGGGGCTGTTTGGGATGTGGGCAGGAGCTCAGGTTTGGACTGACGAGCCAAGGGGGCAGCGAGGAAACAGAGCTTCGGAAAACAGCAACAAAAACAGTCGGGCTGGTGATGGAATCACAGAGGTTCTGAGTATGATGTGAGGTGCAGCCAAGGAGAAAGAGGGAAGGACAATCTGTGGTGAGCAGGGGAGGGCCTTTGAGAAGAGGGCAGTGGAGATGCTGTTTTTTACAAGTGTCTAGAGTTAGTACCAACTCAACAGGAAAGAGCTAGCTCTCCTGGACTCTGGGCAGAGGCTGGACCAGCCCCATGGGACAGTGGCCACAGATGGCAGAGGTGGGTAGGGACCAGGTTTATCAGAGCAGCCAGAGGTAGACGAGGTCCAGTGGGCAAGTGCCAGGCATGGCCAAGGAGGGGGTCCCACGGAGAGTGTCAGCCGTCAGATCCATGGAGCGGCTTTGAGGCTGGAGAGCAGGAGCCAGGGATTCCAGGAACAGATCAGGAAGCAAGTTGACAGGCGAGGTGGAGTTGGTGCAGGGGTCAGGGATCGCCTTCCAGGTACCAGGGTAGGCAAAGGGCCGGTATGTAGCCTGACCAGATCAGGCTGATGGCACCAGGGAAAGGATCTGGGGCTTAAGGCCAGTGGCAGTTGCCAGAGGGGTGGGCTTCAGGCCAGGCATCTGTTTTGGAATTGTCGGCGCTGAGAGATTAAATTGGGGTCCAGAAGGGCCTAGGAAAACAAAGGCAACAGAATGGAGTTTTGATGTCAGGACTGAGCTTGGTAGAATGTTGGGGACCATTTTGATGCAGAGTATCTAGAGAGTGGTACCTTTAGGGAGCATCCTTGGAGGGTCCAGGGCGATGGGGCATTTTACCAGAAGCTTGTAGCCTCCGAGGGTGGGGATAGGGTCATTCCAAACAGCTGGCCCGAGAGTCCAAGTGAGGGACCCACTTTACCAGAAGAAGCGACCACCAGCTCAAAGGAGGTACGGATCACCCTGTCGGCTCTGCAGGCTGTCGGACAGGGGCGTGCACCTGTCCTCTCTGCCAGCAGCCTCCTGGGTGGCACAGGAACGAGCGGGCTTCGGGGGCCAGGTTGGTCTTCTGGTCGGCTTGCAAGCCTGTCCTCTGCTTCCCAGCACTGCCTGCCGATGCCGTGCGCCAGTCCCTCTTCATGTCGGCCTTGTCCACCCACCCCGACCGCTCACTGTCCGTGTGCTGGGAGCAACACTGCAAGCTCCTGCCCGGGGTGGCAGGCATCTCGGCCTCCACAGTCGCCAAGTGGACCATCGATGAGGTGAGGAGTGAGCGCCCCATCTCTTCCCCTTCCTCTCCCTGCTCTCCTCTTCCTCCTCCCCGAGTTGGGCTCAGGAAGGCCTTGCTCTGGCCGAGCCCGACACTACTCCCAGCTCCACCTCCTGCTCGTCCTTCCTGTCCACTGTCCCTTCAAACTGTCCAGTGTGGCCTGACCTGTTTGATAGGTCCGTGCTGGTGGGTGGGGAGGGGGACGTGCCGCTAGTCCCGCTGGAGATCCTGCAGGATGGTCCACATTTAGCCCTTTGGTCCCGGGAGCAGGGGGCCTTCCCTCACACGCCCAGCAGAGATGCAAGGGTCCTCTTAGGCTCATAAGAAAGCAACACTGTCGCAGCCCAGAAGGCACCGAGGCGCATAGACCAGCCTCTCCCCTGTGCTCCCAAATCCCTGTCGCCTTGTTAGCATGTTTTCTTTGGTCTCCAAGGTTTTCGGCTTTGTTCAGACCCTGACAGGTTGTGAGGACCAAGCACGACTCTTCAAAGATGAGGTAAGGTGCACGTGCAGAGTGGGAGACAGAGAAGGGGTCACTGTGTCACTGAGCCAGCAGGAAGCAGGTGACCTCACCAGCACTCCCCCCAGCGCGGGGAGGGGCCAGTCAGAGGGACCTGTGCTCTGGGAAAATCCAGTATGGGCTGGGGCTCATTGGGAGCTTTCTGTGCTCAGACAATCCTCAGCAAGGAAAAGGCCTCCTGGAATCAGGATTCCTCTCCCTGTGCTGCTCACCGCCCAATCTTTTGTTTTCAAAACGTAGCTTCACCGGTGATAATCAGAAAATTAAAGCTTCTTTTGAATAGCGCTATTTACTGCAACTGCTAAAATAACTTAAAATCAAGACCCAAGAGCTTATCAAAGATAAGAAATAGTGAGTTGTAGATAAAAGAATCCCAGCTCTGCTCCTTTGAGCCCTTGACTGCCCCTGAGCCTGTATTTTCCTATCTATAAAGTAGAGATAAAATGAGTATGTCATTGACCTCTAAGGTCATTATTATCTTTGGCTAGGATGAATGAATGTCTAGGATAATTATCTCGCTACCAAATATGTTATTACATAGCAATATTGTAGAGTAACATACAAATCACTTTGCTGTCCCCGAGTGCCTGATGTAGCAGGGGCTTAACAAAAGGTAGCTCTGATTTTCACTAGATAGTTGTCCTCAAGTAAAGAAGAACGTTATCATGAGTTTCCTAATTTGTAGAATTTGGAAGGGACCTCTGGGTTTGTTTAGGGCTTCCTTCCAAAGAGCACAAACCTCGCTCCTGTGCATCCCATCCATCCGGGGAAAGTGTGATCCTAGCTGCCCAGAGCTGTCCCCTCAAGGTTAGATGCCACCAAGAAAGAAGGCTACTCCTCCTTCCCTGGAGGAATCTCTTAGGTAGGCCCAGCACAGCCAGCTTCTTCACCTTGGCCTGGCCTGGTGGAGCTCCCAAACTCTTCCCCATCCTGGGTGCTCTGCTGGCCTCTGGAATGATATCTTCTGTTTTTAAATGTGTGTCCAGGGCTGAACCCCATGTTCCAGACGCCAGATGATCAACTCTGAAAACATGGGGCTGCTCTTCCCTAGATGATTTTAGTTGAGATAAAATGTACATGCAGTAAAAGTGCCCAGATAATTCCACAAGTTTTGTCAAATGTATACACCCTGAAGCCAACACTTTAGTCAAGATATAGAACATTTCCAGCAACCAGAAAATTTTTCTTGGTTCCTTTCATAAGTCCCAACCCCCACAAACAACTACTCTTCTAATTTCTGGCACCGTAGGTTAGTTTTGCCTATCCTTGAACTTATTATAAATGGAATCATGTAGCAGGTACTCTTCTAAGTCTCTTTTTGAATAATGTAATGTTTTTGAGGTTCATCCATGTTGGTGCATGTACCAGCAGTTTTTCATTTTTATTGCTGAGCTGTGTTCCATTTAATGAATCTACCACATTTTTCCTGTTAATGGACATTTGGGTTGTTTTCTGTTCCTCTGGATTTGAGCCCAGTACTTCCATGAGTAACACTTTAATTTGCACTAGCTTTATTATAGCCACATAACAACAGTTTGGGGTTCCTGAAAGCCTCCAAGTGTTTTTCACATCAACTACAGTCAAACCAAGTTTTCCAGTGTGTACTTGTACCACTGGCTGTTTTTTAAACTTAATGTAAACCTTTACACTTATCCCTATTAAATATTATCTTGTTCATTTCATAGTCTCATTGTTTTAAATCTTGATTCTGTCATCTTTGATGTTAATAAGCCTTTCCAGCCTCCATATCTTGCGCATTTGATAACTAAGCCTTCTGTGTCTTCATCCAAGTCTTCAGCACACGTGTTTAATGAAAAAGAACAGAATCATGCGGCACCCCATTAGAGACGTTCCTTTAAGTTGACAGGTCATAAATCAGCCCTCCTGGTGAGCAAGTTTTCAGCTAGCTGCATAGTCGCAGAAGAGTTTGGTCAGCCGGTCCATGCTTGCCTTTGCATTCTCCCAGGGTTTTGGAGAAGGGTTATCTCTCCATGCAGGGTCTGTGATATTAAAAATTACAGTAACCGAAGGGAGAAGAGGGTCGCCGGTGGACTGCCTAGCATTAAATTGGGTCTCAGAGTGGAACAGAACCCTTGTGGGGCTGCGAATTACCTTTCTCCCAGGATCTGGTCCACATCATCAATTTCCCAGGGTAAGACCATGCTCCAGGGAGTGGACGCATTCTAGCTGAACTGATGAGCTAGCAGCCAGGGACCCTGGTCAGGCTGTTTTCCTGCCAGGGCACAGACCAGTCATTAGAGGGTTGCTTCCTGAGTGAGAAATTAGAGCAAAACAGATAGATGGTTTTCTGGGTAGTCTGTCCAGTCTGATGGTCCTAAGGATAGTCTGTTCAGTTCTCCCTTATCACCCTTCTTGTAGCCCTTATATACTTGTATAATTCATTCTGCAAATAATTATTGATGTCCGCTCTGTGCCTGGCTCAGTGTAGGGTGATAAGGACAAAGAAGTAACAAGAAGAGGTCCCTGCTCTCAAGGATCCATATGTAGGAGGGGAGACAGAATCACAAATTGTTGCTACTAGTGATTGTGGCAGGGGCTCTGGAAGAGGTGTGGGCCGGGGGTCATGTGGCCTCAGAGAGGAGGAGGACAGATGGGCTGAGAGTGCAGCAAGAAAGCACTGGCAACTTCTTGCTCTTTGAATGCTCATTTTTTCTTGGGCTCCTTGTGGACCATCCTCAGTCAGGTTTTGGTAGTATTGGTTAGGTTTTATCCTGGCCTGTGTTAAACATTCCATGTGTGGTTTTCTAAGGCTTTTTCTGGGACTGCCCCTGGTCCCATCCACGGCAATGTGGACTTCCCACTGCATCACCCTGGATGCACACAACACCTGCCTGCCTCACTATTAGCAGCACCAGGATCGGCCAGTGGCTTGGTAGGGGGACAGCCAGCAGCAGGGCTTTTTTAAAGCCACTGTTGGGGGCCATGAGGACACAAAAGACATTTGTAAATGAAAAGAGTGAATTTCAAACCAGTCATCAGAAAGAGAGCAAGAGAGAGAGTATGCGTGTGTGAATATGGGGGAGTCAGTGGATGTCTTTCTTTCCTTCTCTATCCCCATTGCTGTCTTCCTTTTTTCCTTTCTCCCTCCTTTCTCCTTCTCCTTCCTCTTCCCTTCCCCCTTCTCCTTTCCTTCCCCTCACGTATCCTTTTCTCCTGTTTCTTTCTCCTCCCATTCCCCATGCACATCCCTACCTTTTCCTTCACCCCTTCCCCTTGACCCTTTCCACTTCTTCCACTTTCCACCTTCCCCTCCCAACCCCTCAGATGATTGACGGCGAGGCCTTCCTTTTGCTGACACAGGCGGACATTGTGAAGATCATGAGTGTCAAGCTGGGCCCAGCCTTGAAGATCTATAACGCCATTCTCATGTTCAAAAACACCGATGACACCTTAAAGTGACTGGCGCTGGGCTGGGCCCTCCTCCAGCCATAGCCAGGCCTCCCTCTCCAGCTGATGCTTCCATCTGACTTGAGTTCCTCATATCCCCACCTGTGCCCCACTACCTTCTATATCCATCCCTCTTCCTCCAGGACTGCTTCCCAGAAAGTGCATGGGAGCAGAGAAGCTGGGGAAGGTGGAGTCCTCGCTCCTGAGCCGAGGCGCTCACTTGGCACAAGGCCTACTGATGAGGGGGAAGCTGGGCTGGGAGCAGCACTCCTGATGGGATAGGCTGGAGGTGCCCTGCCTGAGGTTAACCCCACATCTGCAGCCACTTTGTTTTATCACCAAAGGGTCTTTTTCCTAGCACCTAAGAACAGTGTGATCGAATAGGCTTCTCTATACACTTTTTTCTCGTCTCTTTTCCTCTTACCAAGATATGAGCCTGCCGCAAACATATTTTCTCATGAAGACACTTCTCCTTTTCTCTGTCTGCTGGTTTTGCTGCCTGGTTTCCTAGACAGTGCCCCTGTGGCCTAGACAGATCCCACTGGCTGAAAGCCCTTAGACATGTGAGCCTCAGACAAGTTTTCATTGGATCCATTGGGAGTCTTCAGCTGCCTTTTTCACTTTTGTCCAGAAGTGGGGAATTCTGAGCCACGATGACTTCTTGAAAATGCCCACTTCTGGACCACCTGACATTTTAGTGCCCTATGCCAGGTCCTAGTTCCAGGCAGAGTGAGTATGGTTAGAGTCTATTTTATACCTGAAGGAGGTTGAGCATCCACTGATGTTCTCTGCACACCTTTCCCAGTCAGGTCTGGCGAGGAGGCAGCTTGGCCCAGCAGGTGGTACACGCCAGGAGGCCAACCCAATGGCACATCAGACAAGCTCTGGATCTTTGGCCAGGGGGCAGCTCCAGCAAGCGGGGTGATGCTCAGAGCTGGGCATGGCATCCTTCTCCATGGCTGTGGATCTCAGCCAGGTGCTGTCCACGCACTCTAACACATACCATGAGGTCATAGAGGACCTGTCTCTTGGAAGTCTACTGTTTGCTCTTGAGGAGTCTCACAAAGATCACTTGAAGTTAGGAGTTAGGAAAGTAAGCTTCACTATCTTTGAATTTTCTAGGTCCCTTATACCTTTTCTTATCACTCTCCATCTGTTTGCACTGCCAGCTGGGCCCCTGCTGGGGCTCTGGGACTTGGACCTCTCTGTCCAAGTGGGGGCCCAAGCTCCACTGTGCCACTGCCAAACCGGCCTCCCAGCCCTCTGTTTCTGAGAAGCAGTCTGGGTGGGAAGGGCCAGAGCCCCTGGCAGGAGCCAGCCTCACATGGAGGTGAGGAGTAACTGCCAAGCTCCAGGACCCCCAGGTGCTGAGATAGGGCCTGTGGGGTGTGGGGCCAGGTGGTCCCTCCCCAGGCCGCTCCTCTCAGTTATGTGTGTCTGTGTCTGTGTGTGTAGAGGGAACTGTCCGAAGTATTGGGCAGGGTGCAGATAGGAAGCTCAGTGTTGGGACAATGTCAAGGGCTATTACTGTTTAAATAGGAAACTTTTTCCCCTTAGAAGTAGGAAACCCAAAGCTCTGCTCATTTCCCGCCAAAACCCAGTAGGACCCCTCCTTTATGTGGGTCCAGTTGCTTTGCTGGGGCGTCCATTTAGCCCCTCAGCTGGACTCCCACAGTGCTTCCGAGGATCCTTCTCTGTCCCCTTAGAGGTGGCTCTGAGCAAACCTTTCTGGGAGGAAACTTGAGAGCCTTGTCCTGGGGCGAGGGTGGGTTTACGGAAGTTACACTGGTGCCCCCTTATCTGAGCAAATCTGAGCCTCTCTTATCTTTAGTTCCTGGGCAAAACTCATCAATTCCTCAGCCGTAGTCTGCTCCTCTACAAAATTAGGAGAAATGCTCATCTCCTTTGTGGTGAGAGGAAAAAGCTGCAAGTACTCCCAGCTGGGGCTGTGGGCCCTCACCAGCTTCTAAGGAGAAGGGCTAAGATGGGCTTTGCCAGCCACTCGTTGGTGCTTGGCTATGGGATAGGCAAGATGGGTCTTAGAAAAAGGGGCCCTAGGCCTCCAAATTTTGAGGTCTCAGCACTTTCTGTACCAATGTCAAACTCTGGAAATAAACCAAACCATAAAAGATAGAAAGAACTCTGCTTCTGTCCACCTCACTGCCCCTTTACCCCTGCTCTGTCCCCACATGTGACCATTGCACCTTGACCTGGGGAGAGGAACGAGGGAAGGGAGTTGGCGTTTCCTGGTGGCCATGTTCTCCGGAAGCACCGCTTACACTTTGGCCGCTGTCAGCCGCACCCAGTCTTTGCCCAGCCCTGGCCCAGGGCAAGGAGGAGCATTTTTGTTTAATTTCTGAAGCTGAAAGAATGATTTCCAGAGTTGGAAATGAAGCCTCCTTGCACTTTCATTCATATGCACTTTGGTGGGGTTGCGTTTTTGTATTTGCCTCTTGTGTGTGTCTGTGTATGTGTGTGCTTTAAAAGAATCCTGTTTTAAGCTAAAGTGACTGTTGTGAATCTGTGTCTTAGGTACACAGAGGAGAAAATGTTACAAACAAAATGTGTGTTTCATCAGTGTTTTGAAACAACATGAATAAACTTGAACAATCAAATGATATGCAGAGTCTGTTTCTGTTTTCCTGGAGAAAACACAAAAGGCTTATCGATAGTGCCAATACCGAAGTGACTGAAAAGTTGTCTTTGCTATTAATTAGGGGTCCCAATGGATCTGATTGTCATACTATTTTAAATATAGGAAGCTGAAGGATAAGGGTAAATGGTATACATGTCTGGATTGAGAAGTGTCAGCAATGGGTGCCCCAGAAATCAGGGTGAAAATGGGCCTTGACATACTAATAAATGTCAGGGGCAGAAAATTCAATGAAGTCTCCAGTTCTTAAAATAATACAAACTTTCAGGTAGGGAAATACCAAGTTAAACAGACAGAATTTGTGAAGGTTCCTAGAGATTGTGGACAGGTGGAAAAGTGGCAGAAATGCTACTTTTGATCACATCAGCTCTTTCTTGTCAATATCCTTAACTTCTTTGTACTGCTGCCATTCTAGATTACTTAGTAAGAATAACAGCCATGGAGTTGTCTAAGAGCCCATCTTTTCCACACCTTGACCGGCTGCTTTCATGACCCAGTGGAGTGAGACCATGGAAGACTGAGTCCCTAGCTTCAATGTGAACCCTCAGGGCTGCCTAGGGAGCAGCTGTTTTTGGGGTCAGCACTGACTTTCCTGTTCAGGCTTCTCAAGCCTCTTACCCAAATACCTCCCCCATAATTTTTTTTTTTTAACATGAATTTTATTGCGTCTTTAAAATGTCACAAATAGGAGGTCTGGCATCTTGTTGTTTCTACTGATGCACAGCTCTTAGATCTTACTCATCAGTCTGCTGAGCTGTTCCTTTTTCAGAGACAGATGTCATCCAAAACTTTTCATATGTCCTTGTTTTTAACTTGTGATTTGCTGAATCCAAGTTCAACATCATTTCCTTCAAGAATTAACTCATATTTCTGGGCTTGAGGTACTGAACAAGCAACACCTGACCTCATCCAAACCCTGCGAGAGTATTTTTCACCCAAGAAATTTCTAATATCAACCAGAGACCCACTCTCCTGAATAACAACATTGATGGGGAATTGAACAGACACAGACCTCATCTGGTGATGAAAGCCCAGTTAAAGCCCTGGCTCATGCTCTGTACATGACTATACCTACTGCAGACTGAAGCCCCTTCCTTTCTATTTCCCCACCATTTGTCAAACGGAAACCTCTTCTTTTTCTTCCAAGTAGACTGAGTTCAACAATGACATGATTTAAGTCCTTCTGCAGAGTTCCTCTGGGCCCTTCACAATATCTTTGTGTCCCTTCAGCCTGATGCCAACATTTTCTGGAAGGTCGGAAGTCTGCTTGCTGAGAATGGGCTTCCTTCTCGGAGGAGATTCGGTGGAGAGCCTCCCCTATCATTTCAATAGATGCTCTGTCCATCTATGTCATAGAGAAAATGGAAGTCATCTGATGAACATGCCCATCTTCCTGCCACCACATCTGCAGGTGTACTCCCATCCACATCCACCCTTCCCTCTTTCCTTCCAGTTATGGTGGAAGAGTTGACCCTTCCAGTTGTCAGAAGATAATGTCTACCAGCCTTGCCTGAGCTGTAAAAGAGAAGCACTGAGAGACAAAAAAGGGCTCTTGGGAAATTCAAGTGTGGTTGCAGAATAAAATCAACACAATGGTTGAAAGATAAAGTTGAGGATATCACAGAAAGTAGAATAAAAAGATCAAAAATGGAAAAGAAGAAAGGAAAATTGGGAAAAAAAGGTTAAGAAAACTAGAGGGCTAGTTTGGAAGTCCAATATACAATTAGTAGGAATTCTAATAAGAAAACCGAAGTCAAAAGAAATTTTTTGAAAAAAGGAAATTTCACAAAGTTGAGAGACACTAGTCTCCAAACTGAAGGGTAGACAGTGCCCAGCACAATGGATGTGAAAGGAATGACTCCAAGTTATATTACTGTGAGATGTCAGAAAATAATCAGGAGAAAGTGAAGATCCTAGAAGCTTCCAGAGAGAACAAAACAGGTCTCATCCAAAGGAACAAAAATCAGAATAGCATTTGACTTCCCAATAGCAACAATGGGATAAAAAGACAGTGGATCACGGCCTTCACAATTCTAAAGGAAAAATTATTTCCACCCTAGAATTCTGAACCTAGCCAAGTTATCAAGTGTGAAGGTAGAATATTTTCAAACATACAAGGTCTCAGAAATTTACATCACATTCACCTTTCCTTGGGAAGCCACTGGAGGCTTCACTCCATCAGAATGAGAGAGCAAATAAAATGTTAAAAAAATTTGGTTTTAAAGAGGAAAACATATGATCCAGGAAGCTGGAGATCCAACAAAGAGATAGAGAAAGGGAATTTCCAGGGGGAAGGGGGAAGGAAAGTTCAGATGAATACCTGGCCAGCTGTCCATGTGAAACTAGGAGGATGAAAGTTTCCAGAAAGGAAGAAAACAAATTGGATACATATATTAACATATTAAAAGAATATGTTTAGGAAAGCAGATGTGGCTCAAACAATTGGCCTTTTGCCTACCACATGGGAGGTCCCAGGTTGGGTTCCTGGTGCATCCTAGAGAAGGCAAGCGGGTGCAGCAGGCAGGCACGGGGAACTGATGCAACACCATGATGCAACAAGAGACACAAAGAGGAAAGACAGTGAGAGACAACAAACGAGAGAGCCAAGGTGGCTCAGGTGATTGAGTACCTCTCTTCTACATGTAAGGTCCCAAGTTCAGTTCCTGGTGCCTCCAAAGAGAAGATGAGCAGACATGAAATCACACAGCAAATGGACACAGAGAGCAGAAGGTGACCTCAAACCTTGAGGGGGTCGGGGGGGGGGGGATAAATAATTTTTTTTTTAAAAAAAGAATATCTTTAGCTCTATTAGAGAATTTATATAGATATAAAACCATTAAATGAGGCCATTATTAAAGAAAATCAAAAGGCTATACAAGTATGTGTTTGGATGGGCTAGATCTAAATATTCACGTTCCATAGTAGGAAGGAAGCCACTTTCAGTTTTAAAACGAAAAAAATCAAGGAATGTCATATAATCATGCTGTTTAGACATGGAGATTGTACCAAAGGAAACAGCTAGAAGAGTTGAAGAATGGAGCAAGGAACTGATCCTTTTCTCTATCCACCCAGTAGTCTTATTTGATTTTTAAAATTTTAAACCTTTACACTTTCTAAAAATAATCTACCTTTTTTTCAAAAAGAAAATTGGGGACCTGTGACTGTACCCATGTCTGTCCTGCTCCCAACAGATTTTACTGCACTGACCCTGTACCTGTAGTTTCCCCTGCTGTGGATGAAGCTGCGGGTATGAGAGGGGTATGTGCCAGTGGGAGTAGTCGTGGGTGTAGGGATGAGGGCCAGACAATGGACAGAAAAGGGAGCTGCGGAACGCCAAGGCGGAAGGACTATTCGTGAAGGTGGCTCCCATGGGTTCAGTCTCTTCCCATCCCTGAGAACATTTCTTTGACCTTCACTGCCAAACAACAGAACCCAGCCAGCTGAGACAGAGGGGGTGGGGAGGCTAGAAGGGGAGAGAAAGAGATGAAGGTGGGCAGGGGAGGCATATCCGCAGTGGCCTCACTGCAAGAGTGGCATGGTCATTTCCTGGGCATCACTGAGGAGAAAGGGCAAATTCAAACACCCCTTGTAGCTATGTCAGTTGGTACAACTTTTTAGAGAGTAAGTTGGCAGAATAAACCCAGAACTCCCACTTATAGGAGTTTATCGGACAGAAATACTAGCACAAGGACACAAAGATATTAAGGTGAAGATGTTCTCTGCAACATTAGTCAAAGTATTGTGGACCTGGAAATAACCTAAATATCCATCAGCGGAGGAATAGCAAAATCAATCACTATAAGAGCAACATTAGGGAATGGGACACAGCGACCAAAAAAAAAAATTTGAATCTATGTGTTGACATGGAAAGATGTGGGTGATCCATTGTAAAATGAGAAAAAGTGAGTTGCTGAACAATATGTAGAGTATGGCTCATTTTTCTGGAAAAAAAAATAGATATGTAGATTAGGCATGGATAAAAGACTGGAGGAATAGTCACCATTTAGTTAGCAGCAGTTACTTCTAGAAGTTGGGGAGAAACTATCACTTTTTATTTCACATTCTTCTGTATGTTGGAGTTGTTGGATACAGATTATAAAACACCATTGTGTGTGTGTGTTTAAACCGGTTTGGGGCATACAGAGGAGGAGGAGCTTGGTGGAGCTGCAGCAGCAGCTCTGGAAAAGGGCAGGCCCCTGGGCTCTGCCCTGATTTGCTCTGTGCACTTGGGCCAGCCACCGCCCCTCTCTGGGCCCCCGCCAGACACGTGTTGACAGGGTCGGTGGAGGTGGGGAGTGTGGGGTTGCAGTGCTCCTCCAGGGCACAGTAGAGCAGCCAGTTTTTAAGGCACTATAAGGACCAGAAAGTTCTGGCAATGTTAATGAAAAGGCGTTGGGGGAAGCAGTGTGAAGGTCAGCCTCTGGGTTGCCTCCTGATGAGCGGTCACTGAGCGGGCTGTTCTCACCCATCTCTCAGGCCAGGCCCTGCCTCTGCCCTAAGTTAGAAGCCCTGGCCTGGGCAGCTGCTGCGTAACTTTGAAACAGCCTCCCTCTCCACTGTGAGCTGGGAATCGCCTAGCCCTGGTTCCTAGGTTTCAGCTCTCCAAAGGACAGAGCGGGACCTGGGTCTAGAATCAGCGGTGACTCTCCCCTGGGGCAGTGCCAAAGTAGGTGAGCTCTGGGAGGCAGACTTTGACTCAAAAAAAAAAATAAAGAAAAGGAACTGCCAGAGGTGTCAGACAATGGGGCAGGCTCAAGAGAGAATGAGCTGCTCATCTCTGGGGGGCAACTTAAGAGGAAGTGTCCAAGATAGGGCCTCCATCAGGGAGCACGCAGAGGAGAGAGTTGGGTGAAATGAGCCCTCCCGGCTCATGGTTTTATGAAAAAAGGAAAGTGATTTAGTTGATGCAATCAAGGAAGTCAGCCTTTGAGCTGGCCCTTGGGGAAGGGATTTCAGAGAATGGAAACACGTGACAGCATTGAAAGGGATTTCAGAGACCCTCCCTTCAAGGCAGGAGGCACACCATTATCCCCAATTCACAGGAGGCTCCTGGTGCTGAAGTCACTTGCCCAAGGACACACAATTTATGTTCTGCAGAAGCTTTAAAATATTGAAAGGGTCCCCAGGGCAGGGCCCTTCCAGGAGCCATTGGGTGCAGCCAGCATCGACTTCAGGTCCAGCGGTTAATTAGTAACTGGAAGGGCCGAAGCCAGCTCCCAGCCAGTACGGCTGAACCCAGAAGCTGGGAGCCGATTTGGCAGCCCTGTTGAGTGCGTGGCTGGGAAGGTTGCTGGACAAGTCAGGATTGGGTTTCAGGTCAGAAGGACCATGCAGAGAGAGAGGAGGGCAGAGCTGTGCGCGGGGCTGCTCCCCAGAACCTGAGCTGGGACCCAGAGCTTTCAGGTGAGAGGCTCAGCTGTGAGCAGGACACCTGCCAGCAGCATGTTGCTCTGTCAAACTCACTAGTTACTTAGCTAACTTCCTTCCTAACTTCTTTCTCCTCTCTCTTTACCTGCCTTCCTTCCCTCCCAACTAATTTTCTGCCTCCCTGGTTTTTGTGGGGTTTTTTTTTTTTCATTTTTTTAATTATCTTTTTTTAAAAAAAAAGATACATAGATCACACAAAATATTTAATTTTCTTCCTCCCTAACTAACCAACTTACAGCCTCACTTTTTTTCCACTAACTTCATTCCATCCAATCTTCCTGATATCCTAGGCCATAGGCTTTGGAGCAAGACTGCCTGGGTTCAAATTCCTGTTCTATCATTTATTAGCTACGTGTCTTGATCAAGTCACTTCGCCTCTCCCTGCTGCAGTTTCCTCCTCCTTAAAATAGGGATGATAACAGTTCCTAAGTCATGGAGAAGAGGAATAAAATCAGAGGGAGCTGACACTTGACTTGTACAGGCAGTGATATGTACTGGGCACCAGCAGGTGTGTAAATGAATAAACTACCATAGCATGAAGACAAGTGCAACAAGAGAAGCAAGTACAAGGATAGGAGTGAGGGTTCGTGGAATCGGGAGGTGGTCTGGCAAGGCTTCCAGGAAAGCTAACGAGAACAGATGAAAAGGATTAGCCAAGTAGACCAGATCGGTTGGGGGACTGTTCCAAGGAGAGGGAACTGTGTGACATTCCAGTCAGCAGATCCAGGGGGATCTAAGCAGGTCTTTGTAGTGGTGGGGCAGAAGGATGCAAGTCTAGGCTGGGGCAAATTAGGAACAGTCTTGACGGTTCCTGAAGGGACTTGACTCTTCCTCTGGGAGGTCACAGGGGTCTCTATTTATGGGAAGAGTAAGGGGAAGGTGTTGATGCCCAACCTCTGCCCAGAAGATCACAAGACAGTGGTGCAGGAGAGAAAGAAAGCTTAGGCACTGAGAGATGCTCGGGTGTGGGGGTCATAGTCAAGGTGATGGGGGAGAGTTGGTGGTGGTTGTTGGGGATGTCAAAGTTCCCATCCAGTCTTAGTATTTCCTGAATAGCAGCATCTTGAGAAATTTCACACCATAGTACAAAGATAAAAATTAAAATAAGCTGACCGAAGATATCCCCTGTTGCCATGGGTCATGGCCCTCCAGCCCTTTGTTCTGTGTCTATACATAAATGTAACTGTGCATGCATAAGTCTTTTTTCTTTGCAAAATGGTACTCTGGTACACCTACCATTTTGAAACTTGCTTTCTTGCTTGACAGAGTATTATATATATGTTCCCATTTCTATTAATATAGGCTTATGTATCCATTTTTATTACCCTTTTTATATTTTGCTAGATTTTTAAAAATAAATTTTATTGATACATATTAATAAAGCATACAATCCATGGTATTTGTGTACCATCATTGGTATTTGGTATAATCACGCTGTTGTGCATTCATTACTTCAATCATTAGTAGAATATTTTCATTACTTCAATAATAATAGTAATAATAAACAAAAACTAGACAAAAAACAAAGAACAAAAACAAAACCTCTACCCCGTAATAGTCCCCTTTTAATCTCTTCTGTCCTTCCCCTGTCATACATTGCTGTTATTCTGTTTCTGTCTCCCTAATTTATTGTATTTATATTTTGTATAGGATGGAGTCAACCAATATGTAGTAACTTTTGTTTAGTTTCTTTCATGTAATATATTTCCTTTTTGTACCCTTAATGGAAGATTATTAGTATATTACTATACACCACTGTCCATAGTTTGCTTTGGTTGTATTTTTGCCTGATATTAACATCTTGTAATATTAGGGTACATTTGTTCAGTTTCAAAGAAAAGCAGTCTTATATATACAATATTACCCATACTCATTTCACTTGAGGTTTTGCTATGCTATACAATTCCATGTTACACTTTTTAACTTTCCTCCTAGTAATATACATGACCTTAGACTTTCCCTTTCAACCACTGTCATACCCATATATTAGCACTGCTAGTTACAAACACAATGATGTTCTTTCACCATTCCTATTCATTTCCAAAGATTTACAAACAACCTAATTCTGCACAGATTGATCCTCAGCTTTCCATTCTCTAACCTCCTTCTATTTTCTGGTGACCTATATTCTAGTTACTAATTCCATGAGTTTGCACAATATATTTATTTCATAATAGCGCAGTCATACATTATTTGTCCCTTTGTGTCTGGCTTGCTTCACTCAACATGTCCTCCAGGTACATCCATGTTGTCATATGCTTCACGACTTCATTTCTTCTTATAGCTGCATAATATTCCATCGTATACCACAATTTGTTTATCCACTCATTAGTTGATGGACACCTGGGTTGTTTCCATCTTTTGGGAATCTTGAATAATGCTGCTATGCCTTTGTAGTTTTCTGTCTTTTTAATAGTGACCATTCTAATAGGTGTGAAATGATGTATCATTGTAGCTTTGATTTGCATTTCCCAAATTGCTAGTGACGTTGAAAATTTTTTTCATTTGTTTTTTTGCCATTTGTATTTCTTCTTTGGACAAATGTCTATTCAAGTCTTTTGCCCATTTTTTAATTGGGTCATTTGTCTTTTTATTGTTGAGTTATGGCATCTCTTTATATATCATGGTTATCAAACCCTTATCAGATATCCAAATATTTTCTCCCTTTGAGTTGGCTGCCTTTTCACCCTTTTGACAAAATCCTATGAGATGCACCAGCGTTAAATTTTGAGGTGATCCTATTTATCTATTTTTCCTTTTGTTGCTCGTGCTTTGGATGTAAGGTCCAAGAAACCACCACCTACCACGAATGAAGATGTTTCCCTACATTTTCTTGTAGTAGTTTTATGGTCCTGGCTTTTATTTTTAGGTCTTTGATCCATTTTGGGTTGATTCTTGTATAGGGAGTGAGATAGAGGTGGTCTTTCATTCTTTTGGTTATAGATCCAGTTCTCTAGGACCATTTGTTAAAGAGACTATTTTGTCTCATTAACATGGGCTTGATATGTTCGTAAAAAACCAGTTGGCTTTCAATTTCACAAGAAAAAATTCATAAGTACAACCATCAGTGTCAAGGGCCTGGTGTAATGATCTGTTCTTCACTAGGTACTGCCCTTCTCCTCGGGGGATTCTTACCGCTTTATTAGAGAAAGTAGCAAAATTTCCCAGGATTGGGATTCAATATTTTTTTGATTATTGTGTGGGTCTCCACCCACCAAGACAAAGCTCCATGACCATTTGAACACATTCATATGCCATAGAGGTATGCCCCAGGTGCACCCCTCCATGCACATCCTCCCATCACTGACACCTGCTCCAGTGATCCTTCCCTGCTTCAGTTGTGGCCCTTCTGTGAGTCAAAACCTCCCCAAAAACAAGGCCAAAAAACAAACAAATAAAACTAATAATAAAATTTAAAAATAATAAATAACAAATAAAATACAAAAATTAAAAGTTAAATAATAATAAAGTAAAATTTTTTTCATTGTGTCTTTCATCACCATAATATGTTACCTTTTATGTACAATGACAGTATCTTCTGTATGTTCCCCCAGTACCTTTATTTATTTATTTATTTGCTTTATCTTCAAAGAAGCTTTAGGTTACAGAGAAGTCACATAGAAATATAGGGGATTCCCATATACCCAATCCCCTCCCCTCTCCCATTTTCCCCTATTAATAACATTTTAGGCGGCGGACTTGGCCCAGTGGTTAGGTCGTCCGTCTACCACATGGGAGGTCTGCGGTTTAAACCCCAGACCTCCTTGACCGTGTGGAGCTGGCCCATGCACAGTGCTTTTGTGTGCAAGGAGTGCCCTGCCACGCAGGGGTGTCCCCCGCGTAGGGGAGCCCCATGCGCAAGGAGTGCACCCCATAAGGAGAGCTGCCCAGCGCAAAAGAAAGTGTAGCCTGCCCAAGAATGTTGCTGCACACACTGAGAGCTGACACAACAAGATGATGCAACAAAAAGAAACAAGAGATTCCCATGCCGCTGACAACAGAAGCGGACAAAGAAGACGCAGCAAATAGACACAGAGAACAGACAACCGGGGTCGGGGGGAAAGGGGAGAGAAATAAATAAATAAATAAATCTAAAAAAAAATAAATAATATTTTACACGTGTATGATACATTTGTTACAATTGATGTACAAATATTGAGGCATTGCTACTAACCATGGCCAGTGGTTTACATTATGTTTTACATTTTGCACTGTATACTTTTATAGATTTTGAAAAAATTTAAGATGGTCTGTATCCATCATTGCAAGATATTGCAGCACAATCCCAATGCCTAAAAATGCCTATGCTCAATCTATTCTATTCTTCCCTCTCCCTCCCCTTGGAACCTATGGTAACCCCTAGGTTTTAATTTTTGAAGAGCAAGGGTCATAGTTACATGCAGAAATATTGAGGGCTCAGCATATTGGTCTGTTTTAATATACCACATACTTGCTATGTTCTTAAGAGATTCTTGCTCCTGTAATTGAGAATATAGCAGTACTCCCCAGGATAGGGGTTTAATATTTTCTTGTTTATTGTGTGGGTCTTCACCCACTGAGATAACACACTATAGCAAGATCATAGTATTATATATTGCCTAAGAGTTATCTCCTGAGAACCTCTATGTTGCTCAAATACGGCCACTCTCTAAGCCAAACTCAGCATATAAATGCACTACCTTCCCCCCAGCATGGGACATGACTCCCGGGGATGCACCTCCATGGCACCAAGGGATTATTACTAAGGGTAAACTAGTGATGCATCTGGAAAAGACCTTGACCAAAAGGAAGAAATATTAAATACAAATGAGTTTTTATGGCTAAAATATTTCAAAGTGAGTTTAAAAGTCATTCCAAAGGTTACACCTATGCACATCTCAGGAAGATCTCACTGACTGCCACTGTAAATAGTGCCTCAAGCAGGGGTGCTCCTGAGGGTGCTAAGGACACCTAGACACTACAGGCAGGGCAGACAATCTCAGGAATTTGGCACCCTATCAGTGGGCCTTATTTTGGAATTTATGCTCCCCAGTGTAACAAAGTTAGACTCATTTATAATTTCCCTACACATGGCTCTTCTGCCCCTTTTATTTGAACGTATAATTAGCACTATACTTGTTAAATATATGTTCAGAGACTTAAATGTTTGGTCTTTTCATATGCTGCTTGAGCCCTGAATCTCAGCAGAGTTGCAACACTTCTTTCCAGTTCATTGGACTCACCCAGGACAACTAATAAAAGGATGATGAGAGACAATGCCCATCCCAAAGAACAGAGAATATATACAACTCCAAGCAAGACAGTTCCATCTGCCCCATGGGATTTAAGTTTCCTCTCAGTCAAAAACAGAATGGGCATCCCCATTCTAAAGTTCTCAAGATTGAGGAATGAACAAACATAAGGGGGAATGCAACTAAGGTCTTAAGGAAACTTATTATCGTTCTAGCAGTTGAAAAACTTGTATCATTGATGATATAAAGGCAGTGACCACCAGAGGTTCTGAGGGGAGGGAGAGGGAAGAATAGGTGTAGCATGGAGGCATTTTTGGGACATTGGAATTGTCCTGCATGACATTGCAATGACAGATACAGGCCATTTTACATTTTGACAAAACCTATAAAATGTGTGGGGCAAAGTGTAAACCATAATATAAATTATATTCCATGGTTAGTAGCAATGCTTCAATATGTGTTCATTAATTGTAACAAATTTACCACACTAATAAAGGATGTTGTTAGTGGAGGAAATTATGGGAGGGAAGGAAGTGGGGTATAAAGCAATACCCAATATTTTTTATGTAATATTTATGTACTCTAAAGCCTCTTATGAAATAAAATAAAGTAAAACCAGTTGGCCATAGAAGTCAGGGTTTATTTCTGGACTCTCAATTCTATTCCATTAACAGTGTCTAGCTTTATGGCAATATCATGCTGCATTACCCACTGTAGCTTTGTAATATGATTCAAGATATGGCAGTGAAATTCCTCCCACACTGCTCTTCTTTTTTAGGATGTTTTTGGCTATTTGGGTGCCCTTTCTCTTCCAGATAAATTCATAATTGCCTTTCCTATTTTTGTAAAGTAAGCTATTGGAGTTTTGATTGGTATTGCATCGAATCTATAAATCAGTTTGGGTAGGAATGACATCTTCATGATACTTAGTCTTCCAATCCATGAACATGGGATATCTTTCCAAAACATGGAATATCTTTCCAATTGTTTAGGTCTTCTTTGTTTTTGTTTTTGTTTTTAGCGTTATTTTGTACTTTTCTGCCTAAAGGTCCTGTACTTCTTTGGTTAAATTGATTCCTAGGTATCTGAGTCTTTTTGTTGCTATTGTAAATGGATTTTTTCCCCTGATTTCCTCCTAGATTGTTCAATATGAGTGTACAGAAACATTACTTGTTTTTGCATGTTGATCTTGTATTCTGCCACTTGGCTAAACTAGTTTACCTCAAGAAGCTTTGTCATAGACATTTCAGAATTTTCTAAATATGGGATCATGTCTTCTGCAAATAATGAGTTTTACTTCCTCTTTTTTTTTTTTCTTTTCTCGTTGATCTAACTAGAATTTCTAATACAATATTAAATAACAGTGGGCATTCTTGTCTTGTTCCCAATCTTAGAGGGAAAGCTTTCACTCTTTCCCCATTGAGTATGATGTTGGCTGTAGGTTTTTCATATAGGCCACTTATCATGTTGAGGAACTTTCCTTCTATTTCTATCAAAATTTTGTGTTTTTTTTTGTCAAGAAAGGACACTGAATTCTGTCAAATGCCTCTTCTGCATTGATTGAGATGGTTGTGTATTTTTTTCCTTCAATTGGTTAATGTATTATGTTAATTGATTTTCTTGTTTTGAACTACCCTTGCATACCAGGAATAAATCGCTCTTGGTCAGGTGAATAATTCTTCTGATATACTGTTGGATTCTATTTGCAAGTATTTTGTTGAAACTTTTTGTGTCTGTATTCTTTAGAAAGATTGGCCAGTAATTTTCTTGTCTTATAGTATCTTTATCTGGCTTTGGTATTAGGGTGATGTTGGTTTCATAGAAAGTGTTGGATAATTTTCCCTCCTCTTCAGTTTTTTTGGAAGAGTTTAAACAGGATTGGTGTTAATTCTTCTTGAAATGCTTAGTGGAATTCACCTGTGAAGCCATCTGGTCCTGGATTTCTCTTTGTTGGGAGAGTTTTGATGATTGATTCAATCTCTATGAATGTGATTGGTTTGTTGAGTTCCTGTATTGCTTGTAGAGTCAATGTAGATTGTGTGTTTCTAGGAATTTGTCCATTTTATTTAGATTGTCTAATTTGTTGGCATACAGTTTCTCATAGTATCCTCTTGCAATTCTTTTTACTACTCTGGGTTCAGTCTGGGTTCATTTCTGATTTTATTTATTTGCATCTTCTCTCTCATCTAACTAAGGGTTTGTCAATTTTACTGATCTTCTCAAAGAACTTTTGTTTTTTTTAATTTTCTCTATTGTTTTTGTTGTTCTCAATTTCATTTATTTCTGCTCTAATCTTTATTATTTCTTTCCTTCTGCTTGCTCTGGGATTGCTTTGCAGTTCTTTTCCTGGTTCCTCCAGATGTTCATTTAGGTCTTTAATTTTATCTCTTTCTTCTTTTTAAATTTAGATCAGCACTACCTTCACTGTATCACATACGTTTTGATAAGTAGTGTTCTTGTTTTCATTTGTCTCAAGATATTTAATAATTTCTCTTACTATTTCTTCTTTGACCCAATGATTGTTTAGGAGTGTGTTGTTTAGCCTCCATACATGTGTGAATTTTCCCCTTTCCTGTCTATTATTGATTTCTAGCTTCATTCTATTATGATTTGAGAATGTGTGTTGAGGGAAGCAGACTTGGCCCAGTGGTTAGGGTGTCCATCTACCACACGGGAGGTCCGTGGTTCAAACCCCGGGCCTCCTTGATGCATGTGGAGCTGGCCCATACACAGTGCTGATGCATGCAAAGAGTGCCATGCCATGTAGGGGTGTCCCCCGCATAGGGGAGCCCCACGTGCAAGGAGTGTGCCCTGTAAGGAGAGCCACCCAGTGCGAAAGAAAGTGCAGCCTACCTAAGAATGGTGCCGCCCACATGGAGAGCTGACACAAGATGATGCAACAAAAGAAACACAGATTCCCATGCCGCTGACAACAACAGAAGTGGACAAAGAAGATGCAGCAAATAGACACAGAGGACAGACAACTGGGGTGGGGGGAAAGAGGAGAGAAATAAATAAATAAATCTTAAAAAAAAAAGAGAATGTGTGTTGTATAGTTTCAGTGCTTTTAATATATATTGAGACCTGCCTCGTGACCCAACGTGTGGTTTATCCTGGAGAAATATCCATAGGTACTTATAATCCACTGATTTGGGATGCAACATTCTATATATGTCTTTCAGGTCTAGCTCATTTATCACATTGTTCAAGTTCTCTGTTTCCTTGTTGATCTTCTATCTAGTTGTGATAGCCAGTGATATGAGTAGTGTGTTGAAGTCTCCAACTATTATTGTAGAGATGTCTATTTCTCCCTTCAGTCTTGCCTTGTATATTTTGGGGCACCCTGGTTAGTTGAATAGATATTTATGACTGTTATATCTTCCCGGTGGATTGTCCCTTTTATTAATATATAATGACCTTCTGTATCTCTTATAACTTTTTACAGTTTTTATTATTTATTTTTCCCCACCTTCTTGTTTTTCACTTGCTGTGTCTGTATGTCTTGTTTCTTTAGGAGGAACCAAGAGCCAAACTTGGGACCTCTGATGTGGCAGGGAGGTGCCTAATTGCTTGAACAATCTCCACTCCCTGCTTTGTTGGGTCTCTCATTATGTTTTTCCTCCCCATGTCTCTTGTGTCATCTTGTTGCGTCAGTTCACTGTTTTCTTTAGGAGGCACCAGGAACCTCTGCTCCCTGCTTTGTTGTTTCTCTCATTATATGTTTTATTCTTGTGTCTCTGGTTGTGTCAGCTTGTCATGCCTGCCTGTCACACCAGCTCATGGTCTTCTTTAGGAGGCACCAGGTCTGAACAGTGACCTCCTGTGTGGTAGGCAGGAGCCCAGTCACCTGAGCTACATCCACTTCCTGTATCTTTCATAACTCTTTTGCATTTAAAGTCTGTTTCTCTGATATTAGTGTAGCTACCCTTGCTCTTTTTTGGTTACTGTTTGTATGGAATATCTTTTTTTAACCTTTCACTTTCAGCTGATTTGTATCCTTGGATATAAGGGGAGTCTCTTGTAGACAGCATATAGATGGCTCATTTTTAAAAATCCATTCTGTCAGCTTATATCTTTTGATTTGGAAGTCTAATCCATTCACATTCAATCATATTACTGTAGGGAAGTGGACATGGCTCAATTGATAGAGTGTCCACTTACCATATGGAGGGTCCAGAGTTCAATCCCCAGGGCCTTCTGACCCGTGTGGTAAGCTGGCCCACGTGCAGTGCTGCCACATACAAGGAGTGCCATGCCACGCAGGGGTGCCCCCACATGGGGTGCCCCATGCACAAGGAGTGTGCCCTGCAAGGAGAGCCACCCCGCATGAAAAAAGTGTAGCCTGCCCAGGAGTGATGCCACACACACAGAGAGCTGACAAAGCACAATGATGCAACAAAAAAAGAGATGTAGTTTCCCAGTGCTGTCTGACAAGGCAAGCGGACACAGAAGAATACAGTGAATGGACACAGAGAGCAGACAATGGGGGGAATGGGAGAGAAATAAATAAAATAAATCTTTTAAAAAAATCATATTACTGTAAATTCATTATTTACTTCCACTGTTTTATTTTTTGGCTTTCATATGTCATATCTTATTTTTGTCTCTCTTTTTACTCTTTTGTTTGTTTGTTTTTAGAAGGCATCAAACCCAGGATCTCCCATATGGAAACTAGGCACCCAACTGCTTGAGCCACATCTGCTCCACACACACACATTCACACACAACAATTTTTTTTTATTTTACTTTTTTAAAAAGTTTTTATTTCTCTCCCCTACACTCCTCCCCAGTTGTCTGCTCTCTGTGTCCATTCACTGTGTGTTCTTCTGTGTCCACTTCTATTCTTGTCAGCAGCCTGGGAATATGTGTCTCTTTTTTTGTTGTTGTTGTTGCGTCATCTCGCTGCATCAGCTCTCCATGTGTGTGGCACCACTCCCGAGCAGGCTGGACTTTCTTTCGTTCTGGGTGGCTCTCCTTACAGGGTGCACTCCTTGCGCATGGGGCTCCCCTACGCGGGGGCACCCCTGCATGGCACAGCCCTCCGTGTGTGCATCAGCACTGCGTGTGGCCCAACTCCACATGGGTCAGGAGGTCCTGGGTTTGAACCGCGGACCTCCCATGTGGTAGGCGGATGCTCTATTCATTGAGCCAAGGCTGCTTCCCTCTTTTTACTCTTTTGATCATCCTTTCTGATAGTCTGCCCTTCTATACTGTCCTCCAAGCCTCTCTCTCTTGTCTTCTTCTATCATGCTGTAAGGTTCCCTTTAATGCTTCCTGCAAAGCTAGATTCTTTTTTATTTTTTTAAAAATTCTCTTAGTTTCTTTTTATCTGTGAGTATTTTAAACTCACCTTCATATTTGAAGGACCATTTTGCTGGATAAGGAATTTTCAGTTGGCAATTTTTCTCTTTCACTATCCTAATTACATCATACCACTGTCTTCTTGCCTCCATGGTTTCTAATAAGAAATCCACACAAGGTCTTACTGGGCATCTCTTGTTTGTGATGGTTTATTTCTCCCTTGCTGCTTTCAGAATTTTCTCTTTATCTTTGGCATTTGATATTCTGAGTAGTATGTGTCTTGGAGTAGCTCTATTCAGATTTACTCTGCTTGAGGTGTGCTTCATTTTTTGGAATGTAAATTCATTTCTTTCATGAGAGTTAGGAAATTTTCAGCCATTATTTCCTCTTTCTGCCCCTTTTCCCTTCTCTTCCCCTTCTGGAACTCTCATTGCATGTATGTTGTGGTGCTTTGTATTATCATTCAACTCCCTGTGCCCCTGCTCAATTTTTTCTTTTCTTTTCTCTTTCTGTTTTTCTCTCTCTACAACTTCAGCTGCTCTGTCTTCTTCATCACACTGTTTTTCAAAATAGATTTATTTATTTTTATTTCTCCCCACATCCTTGTTGTTTGTACTTGTTGTACCTGTTCATCTTCCTTATTTCTTTAGGAGGCACTGGAAACTGAACCCAGGGCCTCTTATGTCGGAGGAAGGAGCCTAATTGCCTGAGCCACTTCTGGTCCCTGCTTCGCTGGGTCTCTCATTATGTTTTTCTTCTTGTGTCTCTTGCTGCGTCATCTTGTGTTTGCTTGCTGCGCCTGCCTGTCACATCATCTCCCTGTCTTTCTCATCTTCTTTAGGAGGCACCAGGAACCTCCATTCTCTGCTTTGTTGTGTCTCTCATTATGTTTTTCTTCTTGTGTCTCTTGCTGCATCATCTTGTTGTGTTACCTTGCTGTACCTGCCCATTGCGCCAGCTCACTGTCTTCTTTAGGAGGCACTGAGAACCAAACCAGTGAGCCTCCTATGTGGTAGGCAGGAGCCCAATCACTTGAGCCACAACCACTTCCCCTTTGTTTCTTTAGGAGGTACCGGGAACTGAACCCAGGACCTCTGATGTGAGAGGGAGGCACCCAGTCACCTGAGCCACCTACATTCCCTACTCCATTGTGCCTCCTTTAGCTTTTCTTCTTGTGTCTCTTGTTGCATCATCTTGTCACATCAGCTTGCCACACCTGCCCATTGTATCAGCTCGCTGTCTTGCTTGTCTTATTTTTATCAAGAAAGGATGCTGTATTTTGTCAAATGCCTTTTCTGTGTCAGTTGATAGGATATTGTGATTTTTCTTCTCTGATTTATTAATGCAGTGTTTTACACTGATTGACTTTTTGTGCTGAACCACTCTTGCATGCTGGGTATAAAACCTACTTGATCATGATCAATAATTCTTTTAATGTGTTGTTGAATTCAATTAGAAAGTATTTTGTTGAGGATTTTTGCATCTGTATTCATTAGGGAAATGGGTCTGTAATTTTCTTTCTTTCTTTTTTTTCAATAGTATCTTTACTTGTCTTTGGTATTAGGGTGAAATTGGCTTCATAGAATGAGTTTGGTAGTGTTCCTTCTTGTTCAATTTTTTGGAAGATCTTGAGCAAGATTTGTACTAAATCATCTTTAATGCTTGGTAGAACTCACCTGTGAACCATCTGGTCCTGGGCTTTTCGTTTTGGGGAGTTGTTTGATGACTATTTCAATCTCTTTACTTGTGATTTGTTTGTTGAGATCTTCTATTTCTTCTAGGGTCAGCACAGGTTGTTCATATGTTCCTAGGAATTTTTCCAATTTGTCTACATTGTCTAGCTTTTTGGCACAGAGTTGTTCATAGTATCCTCTTATCTCTTTTATTTCTGTGGGGTCAGTAGTAATATCCCCATTTTCATTTTTTATTTTATTTATATGCATCTTCTCCTTTTTTGCTTTGTCAGTCTAGCTAAGGGTTTGTCAGTTTTGTTAATATTCTTAAAGAACCAACTTTGGTTTTGTTTATTTTCTCTATTGTTTTCTTTATATCTTTGTTTCAAAAATAAATTTCATTTATTCTGCTCTGATCTTTGTTGTTTCATTCCTTCTACTTGCTTTGGGAATCATTTGCTGTTCTTCTTAGAGTTCCTCCAGCTGTGTAGTTAGGTCATTGATTTTAGCTTTCTTCTTTTTTAATATAAGCATTGAGAGCCGTAAATTTCCCACTCAAGACTGCCTTCCCTGCATCCCATTGGTTCTGATATGCTGTGTTATCATTGTCATTCATTTCAAGATATTTAATGACTTCTCTCAAAATTTCTTCTTTGTCTCACTGATTATTTGAGTGTGTTGTTTAATCTCCATATATTTGTGAATTTCCTCCTGTTGTTGGCTTCCACCTTTAATTTATTCCATTAAGAGATGTGATGTGGGCATTTTTGGGACTTGGAATTGTCCTAAATGATATTGCAGGGACAGATGTTGGACATTATATATCCTGCCATAATTCACCGAATGGACTGGGGAAGAGTGTAAACTACAATGTAAACTATTATCCATGCAGTATAGCAGTGCTCCAAAATGTACTCACCAAATGCAATGAATGTGCCACACACACACAAAAAGATCAGAGAAAGTGCTTTGTATAATTTTGATCTTGTTGAATTTATTGAGATCTGTTTTGTGATCCTACATATGACCTATCCTAGAGAAAGATCCATGAGCACTTGAAAAGAATGTCTATCCTGCTGTTTGGGGGTACAGTGTTCTGTATATGTCTATTAGGTTTAGTCCACTTAACATATTATTTAAACTCTCTGTTTCTTTATTGAGCCTCTGCCCACGTGTTCTGTCCAATGCTGAGGGTGGTGTATTGACGTCTCTAACTATTTTTGTGGAGATATCTCTTTCTCCCTTCAGTTTGTCAGTGTTTGCCTCATGTAAATTGGGGCATCCTGGTTAGGTGCATGTATGTTTATGATTGTTATTTCTTCCTGGTGAATTGTCCCTTTTATTAATATATAATGTCCTTCCTTGTCTCTAATAACAATTTTGCTTTTAAAGTCTATTTCATCTGATATAAGTATAGCTACTCCAACTTATTTTATTTTTTATTTTTTGGTTACTGGAAGTGTGGAATATCTTTTTTCAGGCTTTCACCTTTAATCTATTGGTATGCTTGAGTCTAAGGTTTGTCTCTTGTAGACAGCATATATTTGGCTCATATTTTCTTATCCATTCCACGAGTCTGTATCATTTGATTGGGGATTTTAATCCATTAACATTCATTGTCATTACTGTAAAGGCAGTCCTTATTTCACCCATTTTATTTTCACCACTTTTTTTACACTTTCAGTTACTTTTACTCATATAATCTTCATTTCTAGACTCTCTTCCAAGCCTCTCTCACCTGTCTTTTCTTTTCAGGATATAGCATTCCCTTTAATATTTCCTGCAAAGCCACTGTCTTGGTTACAAACGCTCTCAGTTTCTGTTTATCTGTGAATATTCTAAACTTGCCCTTATATTTGAAAAATCATCTTGTCAGATATGAAACTCTTGGCTGGGAGTTTTCCTCTTGCAGTATCTTAAATATTTCATACCGCTGCC
Organism: Dasypus novemcinctus; assembly: GCF_030445035.2. Taxonomy (NCBI): domain Eukaryota; kingdom Metazoa; phylum Chordata; class Mammalia; order Cingulata; family Dasypodidae; genus Dasypus; species Dasypus novemcinctus. Next base: position 47,176,441 of record NC_080696.1, read on the forward strand.
TTCTAGCTTCCATGGTTTCTGGTGAGAAATCAGCACATAATCTTATTGGTGCTGTTATGTGTTGCTTTTCTCTTGCTGCTCTCAGAATTCTCTCTTTGTCTTTGGTATCTGACATTCTGATTAGTATGTGTCTCAGAGTTGCTCTATTAGGATTTATTCAGATGGAAGTATTCTGTGCTTCTTGGACATAGATATCTATATCCTTCAATAGGATTGGGAAATTTTCTACCATAATTTCTTCAAATATTCTTTCTGCACTTTTTCCCTTCTCTTCTCCTTCTGAAATACCCATGACATGTATATTTGCATATCTTTTGCTGTTGTTTAGTTCCCTGAGACCCTGTTCAATTATTTTTTTAAAGACTTTTTTTTTTTTTTACTTATTTCTCTCCCCCTCCTTCTGTTGTCTGTTCTCTGTGTCCATTCACTGTGTGTTCTTCTGTGACTGCTTCTATCCTTATCAGTGGCACCGGGAATCTGTGTTTCTTTTTGTTGTGTCATCTTGTTGTGCCAGCTCTCCATGTGTGCAGTGCCATTCTTGGGCAGGCTGCACTTTCTTTTGTGCTGGGCAGCTCTCCTTATGGGGTGCACTCCTTGCACGTGGGGCTCCCCTCCACAGGGGACACCCCTGCATGGCATGGCACCCCTTGTGCGCATCAGCACTGCACATGGGTCAGCTCCACAGGGGTCAAGGAGGCCTGGGGTTTGAACCACGGACCTCCCATGTGGTAGGTGGATGCCCTATCCATTGGCCAAGTCCACTTCCCCCCTGTTCAATTTTTTTCTATTCTTTTCTTCATCTGTTCTTTTGTATGGTCGCTTTCAGAAGCCATGTCTTCAAACTCACCAATCTTTTCTTCTGCCTCCTAAATTCTGCTGTTATATGCCTCTGGTGTATTTTTAATTTCATTTATTGTGCCTCTCATTCCCATAAGATCTGCTATTTTTATATGTATGCTTTCAAATTCTTCTTTGTGCTCACCCAGGGTTTTCTTAATATCCTTAATCTCTTTAGCCATCTCATCGAATTTATTAAGGAGATTTGTTAGAACATCTGTGATTAGTTGTCTCAACTCCTTTATGTCATCTGAAAGTTTATCTTGTTCCTCTGACTGGGCGATATCTTCCTGTTTTTTGGTATGTACTGTAATTTTTTGTTGGTGTCTTTGCATCTGACTTATTAGAAGTATTTATTCTGGGTGCAGTATCTCTCTTTCGTTTAGGGTTTTCTTGTCCTTTCTCCCTTGCTGGTTGTGTAGTAGGAGTCAAGGATGTAGTTGGTGCTGTAAGCTCTCGAGGCTGAAGCTGCTCACATTGCCCCAGGGACCGATGAAGTTTTTCCCACCTTTCTCCTCTGCCAGGGGTAGGGACAGAGCTGTTGCCATGTGTAATAATCCACATTGTGCAGGCTGAGACTATCCTGCCAGGAGATACTGTGAAACTACATGCCCCTTCCTCCTAGGGTGGGGATGGAACTTCAGGTGTGGGCATCAATCTATGCCATGCCCATCCAAAATGATCACAATTGCCCAGGTAGACTGATGCAGCCCTAGCCCACCTCTTTCCCTGCCAAGGCAGGGATGAACCCTCTGGAATGCCCAACAATCTAATTCGTGTGCCCTGAGAGGCTGGGGAAGTACTGTCCCTTCTGCCCTTTAGGAGATGAGGATGGAACCACAGGCACCCAACAGTTCTGTGTCAGCTGGAAGTGCCTTCCATTACTGGAGAGACTGAGGAAACACCAACCCCTCCTGTCCTATTATGCAATGGGGGTGGATCCACAGGTGCCAAATAGTTCAGTCCATGCAGGCTGAAAGTGCCTGCCATTGCTGGAAAGGCTGAGAAAACATGGCTCCCATCCTATCCTATTGGGGTGTGGGAATGGAATCCCAGGTGTCCAGCTATCCAATCTGTGCTGGCTGAAAGCCCCTGTAGTTACTCAGAGATGCTAGTGCAGGTCCCACCAGGTTCCTACTTCCTGGAAGTGGGGCTGGAACTTAGGCTAGGACTGAAATCTGATCTGGTGGAAAGAAGCAGGTCCCTACCTTCACTGTGATTTTCAGTTAGCTCTGCTTCCCCTCACGCCAGGAGCGGAGTTAAAATGGCATCTACTGGCCTCTTTCTGACTTGGACAGGTTGAAAATTTAGCTGTTCTTAGGGTTACACTTTAGCCAGCCAAATTTACTGATCAGTAGCCGAAGTTGGTGGCCAACCCTCTCTTCCTCCCCCATTTTTGGGAAATGGAGCTTCCAACTCCAGCCACAGGAAAACTCTGGAGATGGCTTGCACTGCCAGTAGAGGATGAGCACCGGCCTCCATGGCATTGTGAAGGATGGAGTGCTCTACTCATGCAACTTCACTGCAGATGGCTGGTCTTCTCTTTCCATTCTTTCAATGATGCTACAGGATGCTCTTCTGGTGTCCTGGTCCCCCCAAGCAGGTGCTTTAGATAGCTCTGGGTGATTACTACCTGCCCTTTAGGATGAGCTGACTTTTGGAGGTCCTTACTTGGCCGCCATCTTGTCCCTCCTACCCCCTGATTTACATTTAAAAGACTTGCTCTGGCTTTCAGGGCAGACAGATTATAAAGGGTCAAGGTAGAAGCAGGGAGACAGAGGTGTATTGATTTCTCGTGGCTGCTAAAACAAACTACTGCAACTGCAGTGCCTTAAAACAACAGAAATTTATTCTCTCACAGATCTGGGGGGACAAGACATCTGAAATCAGTTTCATTGGGCAGAAACCAAGGTGTTGGCAGGGCCACACTCCCTTCTCAGTTTGTAGGAAAGAATCCTTTCCTTGACTCTTCCAGCTTTGGCAGTTGTCAGCATTCCTTAACTTCTCCCATCTCTGCCTCTGTAGTCACACTGCCTTCTCCTTCTCTGACTGTCAACTCTCCCTCTGCCTCTTTCTTATAAGGACACCTGTGATTGCATTTTGGGTCCACCCTACTAGTCCAAGATAATGTCCCCCATCTCAAGATCCTTAATTTAATCACCTCTGCTAAATCCTTTTCCTGCCATACATAATAGCATTCACAGGTTCCAGGCATTAGAGTGTCAATGCCCTTTTTTGGGGAGAGGGAGGAGTATTATTCCACCTACCACAAGTAGGGAAGCTATTTCAATAATATATGCACGTGGTGATGTTAGCTCAGGCAGGGAGGTTGCAGCAGGATTGGTGAACAGCAGTGTTTTCTGGATTTATTTTGTAGGTAGAGTCTAATGGGATTTCATGATGGTATGGAAATGGAGTAAAGGGAGAAGCCAGGTCTCTAGAATGAATCCTGAGTTGCTGGCTTGAACTTTTTTTTTTTTTTTGAAGATTTATTTTTTATTTACATCCCTCCCTTATTTGCACTAACTGTCTGCTGTCTGTATCCATTTGCTGTGTGCTTGTCTTCTCTTTTGGCGGCACTGGGAACCAAACCTGGGGCCTCCCATGTGGGAGAGAGGTGCTCAATTGCTTGAGCCACCTCAGTTCCCTGCTTTGTTGTATCTCACATTGTCTTTCCTCTTTGTGTCTCCTTGTTGTGTCATCTTGTTGCATCAGCTTACCGTGCCTGCCCATCATTCCAGCTAGCTGTCTTGCTCGCCTTCTCCAGGAGGCAATGGGAACCGAAACTTGGACCTCCCATGTGGTAGGAGGGAGCTCAATCACTTGAACCATATCTGCTTCCCTGGCTTGATTTTTTGGTTGTTGGTGGTTTTACTTCCTAAGACTGGGAAGACTGAGGGAGGAGCAAGATGGGGCAGAGTAGGGGGAATGTGAGTTGTGACTTCTGTTTTGAACATGGTAAGATTTGTAGCTTGTAGGTATCTAACCAGTGAATTGTCAGGGAAGCAGTGGTTGGATATATGAGTCTGGAGTTCGGGAGAGGATCAGAACTAGAGAGAACACCATCCTCTCTCCATTCTCCATTATAGAAAAATAAATTTGGAAATTGTCAGGTGTAGGTTTATTTAAAGCCACTAAATCAGTTGGCATCACTTAGGGAGCAAGTGTACATAGAGACAAGTTCCAAGGCCTGATCCCTGAGACAGGCCAGTATTTAAGGGAAGAGAAAGGAGGAGAATCCAGACTAGGAGTCTGAAGATAGAGCAGTCAGTGAGGTAGAAGGAAAACCAACAACTCCTCAAGGCAGGTGGGAAAGTGAATGTGTCAGAGCCTTCAGAGAGGTTGAGTAAGAGGACAGAGAAGAATTTAGCCCTGGATTTGGCTCATGGAGGTCACTGGTCCACTGTTTGGTTGGAGTATTAGAAGGAAAGCCTGACTGGAACATGTTCAAGATAGGAAAGGAGAAAAGGGAGTGGACACAATGAGTCCAGTCAACTTTAGGAGTTCAACTAAAAACAAGGCCAGACTAATCAAAGGGGGAGCTATTTTTGCCCATGTGTTCTCTGTGGTGCTCAGGATTGGACATTTAGGCTGTTATTACTGTCACTTTTATTTTGCTGCTATAAGCAGTGCTGCTGAATGAAGGTCCAGCTGGGTCTTATTATTGGGGGAAGAAATGCCCTTGTTCTGGGTGTGTGTTTTATCAACATAACATCCCACCGATGTGTATTAGTTCAACATTTCTGTTTTGTTGAAAGATGGAAAGCTCAGATATTGTTCACTGGGGTTTTCTTTGGCCAGCAGTCCCAGGTCCTCCACATTACAGGACCCCTCTCTACCTCCCTGCAGAACCCCGGAGGCTGCTGGCCTCAGTTTCCTCCCCCGACCAACACCCTCTGCCCCAGCCTCTTGGGTGATTTGCTCTGCGGTGATTTGCTGGGGTCTGGAGGTGATGGTATGGTAGCCACACAGAAAGCTTCAGGAAGGTGGAGCTGGGCCTGGCTCCTTCACCCACTTCATTCCCCAGAATACCTGCCCAGTCCTCACAAACTCTGGGGCACAGGAAGGGACCTTGCAAGTACTTAATTAGTGCCCTGGGCAGCAAGGCCTTCATGAGTTGGGGTGCAGGCCAGGGACCCTATTTCCTGTTCCTTGTGCAGCAGGAGTGTAGTTGGCCAACCAGGCCTGCCCTGGGGACATTGAGAAAGGCTGGAGAGGCCAAGTGCTCAGCAGTCAGAGGTTGGGGCCAGCTGGCCTGAGCCAGGTACCTGGGCTCCAGGTTCTTCTGAAAGCAACTGCAGGTTCTTGGAAGGGGGAGATGGCTGCCATAGCCAAGGTCTCTGGGATCCCATCGTCAGCCCCCAGATAGTTCACATGGGGCCTAGATAGGCTTGGGGTATCATACTTGTTATAGGCGACCCCCTACACACACACACATGAAATATACCATATACACACACATAAGCACTACGACCTATCTGTGCACCTGTGCTTACACACTCACACACATATACTGACACCCACACTCTCATGCAGACACACATACCAACACCCATATGCACTCACGCACAAGCACATTGAGACAAGCACATTAATATACATAAAGTTACACACTGACACACTGAAACATACTACACCAAGAGACACATTCACGCACATCCCTATCCACACTTCATGCCCACACACTGAGAATGCACCAATGCACAGTCACAGGTGCACACACACCCACTGCCTTGGTCACACGGACACACAAACACATGCCTTGATAGACCCCCCCCATGCAGTCATCTACACACAGACTCACACACACTAACTCACACATGTGGACACGGATTGTTCAACACACAGAGCCACAAAGACACTCACATCACACAGACATTGAAGCGCATCTATGCACAAGCCACAGGCACACACACCGCTCGCCCCCCCACAGTCACACACATTCTAGCAAACCCCAAGGGTGGTCTCCAGGGCTCTGCTGGGGCTGATGTCCACCGCCCTCACCTCCCGGGGGCAGGTGATGTCCCCGAGGGAACAGAGGTCTCCGGTCCCATCTTCAGCTCTGCCAGATCCCGCGTGACATCGACCAGCCAGTCCCGTTGCTGCTGCCGGGAGTTCTGAGCTCTGCGCTGGGGCCGGGCCAGCACCAGGCACGGACACTTCAGCCCTTGTTGGGAGAACAGAGAGAGGCTCTCTTGTCTGCTGCCTGTCCTCCGGCTCCGCCTGCTGCTTCTCTCAGCTGCCTCTCCTCAGGTATGCAGGGCTGGGACAGCTGGGGCCTGGCAGGGGGTCAGCCCAGGAGAGGGTGTGGCAGTGCTGCGGGCAGACCTCAGGCTGCATAGATCAACGGGCACTGGCTGGAGCCAGGAGGAAGCCCCTGTTCTGGCAGTTCTGCTGCTCACTCCCTAAAGGCTTCGCAGGGCTGGGCCTCAGAACAGCCTGGACTGGGGGCTCCTTCCCTTCCCCTGTGATCACTTTCTCAGCTTCCAGGCAGGTCATGGGGTAGTGCCACCAGGGCCCCCCTTGAAGACTCGCATGGTCCCTGCCCAGAGAGGCCTGGTCACAGTCCAGTCCCCAGAGGGCCGAGGCTGTGGCCCTGGGATATACAGTGCCCAGCAGCCCCAGGAGCATCTAGTCTCCTGGTGAGATCCCCATTCTTGGCCTTGACCTTCCAAGCAGGGGTGGGGCCGTGGGGCCCTGAGCACCCTGTATCAGGGCCTAGACACCCAGGCCTCCTCCCCACTGCAGAGCAGGGGCAGGGGCAGGGGCAGGGAAGAGACTGTACTCCTGGCTGCATAGATCAGCTGGTCACACCCTCCAACGTTTGCCCTCAGATACCAACCTGCCGTGGTCTCTCAATAGTGCTGGCCCGAGACAGTCCAGGGCACTGGGCAGAGGTCCTTGTGGCAGGGAAATGAGATGATAGTTTGCACAGAGCCAGTCCAGGAGGAATTCGGTGGTGCCAGCATGCCTGAATGGAGGTCTGGGGCGCCCAGCCTGCCACTCACAAACTGTGACCCTCGGCATCTCCCTCTCCTTCCTAGCCTTCAAGCTCCCCACCCATGACATAGGGGGAGGCGGTGGGTGTTCAGACTTTATGTTCTGCAAGCGTCCTTCCAGCCCTGGCCTTCCTGGCCTTCTGGAGCTGTGCTGGGGTCTCCTGCTGGGGAAGGTCTGAAACGACTTCAGGGCGGCGGTGACCTGACCATCCTCTCTCCATTCCTCCCGAGATGTTTGGTTTAAAAGCCTGGGTTCAGGAGCCATAATTTCTTGCCCTATGCAGGGGTTGCTGGCCTCTGGGGTAGGAGATGCTCAGGTTGTGGCAGGTACATGCTTTAGCGAGGAGTGGGAGAAGCCCCAGCTGACACAGAGGGGAGAGTGGCAGTGCCTGAAGCCCTAGATGGATGAAGCTCATAGCCTCCCGACACCAACCCTCTCATGTCTGCTCTTCCCTGTGCCCACAGAGCCCACCTGATCACTCTTACAAGATGGACGCTGGCCCCGCTGAGAGCCCCAGTCCACAGGTGGGTGGTTCTTGGTGCCCCATCTACCCCCATGGGTGCTCACTTCCTCCCAAGGCTGAAAGAATCTGTGGAAGCCCTGGCCAGCCCCATGGGCCACCTCAAGCCAGGGCCAGAGGCCGATATGGGTGGTCACTGTGAGCTCACAGAAATGAGCCTTTTGTAGGGTAAAGACAGACAAGATTTGGGCAAGGGCTCCAAGCACTAGATGGGCTAGAAAATTGTGGGGTTGGTTGTTAAGACACTTAGCTTCTAATCTCAGCCAGCTGCCAAGTCTCTCAGGGCCTCAGTTTCCCCATCCTTAGAGTTGGCACAACAGCCAGCAGCCTCCTGAGGCTGTTGTGAGAAACAGATGAGATGGTAAATGGGTAAATGGATGGGTGAATGGATGCGTAGACAGGTGGGTGGATGAGTAGATGGGTGGAAAGAAGTAAGGAAGGCCCAGCAAGGAAGGAAGGGAAGGAAGGAGGGAGGGAGGGAAGAAATCTAGTGGAGATGTTGGACAAGGGATCAGGGCCTGGGAAGAGGGAGGGGGCAAGAAGTTGGGGCCTGCTGATCTTAATCACCTGTTTCTTTAAACGTCTGATCTTAATCACCTTTTTCTTTAAATGCCTTTAGCCCTCAAGGGCCAATGGAAACATCAATCTGGGGCCTTCAGTCAACCCAAAGTGAGTTCTGGTCTCTACAGCAGCTCTCTTACCTGGCTCCCCTTGTACCTGACTTCCCTTTCCTTGGGAATAAAATCCAGGTTCTCTAGTCCAGCGTATAGAGTTCAGCCTGGAATATTCCCCAAACATCTGCATTGTTAGCAACTCCCTACCCTACCCTTCTCAGGGATTTGGAACCAGATCCTCACCTTCTCTGCAGTTCACCTAGTCTGTCAACTTGATTGTGAGCTCCCCGGGGGCAGGGATGAGCCTTCTCTTAGCTATGAGAGCTTGGCCTCCTTCGGCCGTGAGGAGGCTCTGGCTCCTGGAAAGCTCCCCATATCTTCCACCTTTAAAGTTAAAAAGAATCCAGGGTTTGGTCTCAAACACCGGGTTTCCCAAGTTGCAAATGCTGACCTGTGTTCTTTCCTCTTCTTCCAGTGCCCGGCCCACTGACTTCGACTTTCTCAAAATCATCGGCAAAGGGACCTATGGGAAGGTGAGTGACATGGTGAGGATGGGAGGCCGGGGTCTCCCCTTCTCCAGCCTGTCCACCCCTTGCAGAGAGGGAGCCCACATACTGGCAGAATTCTGGAACCAGGACCAGGCTAGAGGAATTGGGGAATCTGAAGATTGGCAGGTAATTGGCCCAGTGACCACAAGGCCCTACAACTGTGCTTCTACTCAGGTCTTGCTGGCCAAGCGCAAGTCAGATGGGGCATTCTATGCAGTGAAGGTGCTGCAGAAAAAGTCGATCTTAAAGAAGAAAGAGGTACCAGAGCTTGGGCACAGGCATTTCCTCTCCTGTCCCTCCATCTAGGGTGGCCTCTAAAGATAGGCGCCAACTCTAAGGGGTCCATGGAGCTGGGTACAGAAATTTCAGAGGTGGTCACAGTCGGCGGCTAGGTGGTGCCAGGATGCTGACCTTTCTCAAGGTAGACAGGCCACGTTGCCTCACCCAGAGGGCCTCCAGGAGGACCCAGTCCTGCGATTCTCCCGTTTCCTGGGAAACAAAGGACTCCTGGCTGGGCAGGTCTTCTGTCCTTTCAAGGTGCCAGTCACCCCATCCATGAAATGCAGGGTTCACACTTCCCAAGCCTTCAAGCCACAGTCATCCAGGACTTCTAGATGCTTCAGCTCTCTTGAGTTCTTGTAACAAGAACTCCTAACTCCCGTTAGAAGGGCAGAGTAACCCGGGAGAGAGAACTGAAAATCCAGTTGGGAGACTCAGCTGAGGGAGTGATTAGTATTGATAGGGACACCACAGGGATGGGGGTGGGTGGGGTAGGGTGGGGGTTCTTCCCAAGGTGGGCAGCCTTGCAGCTGGCCTTGAAGGTGGGATCCTCTGGTCTGGAAAGAGGGCTAGAAAACCCAGGCAGGGGCAATAGCAGGAGTAAGGCACGACTGTGGGTAGTGCATGGCTTCTTTTCTCTTAGAGATTTTCCCTGGGACTCATTATGGGAATTAATTATTATATATGCTTTGCTTAGCACTCTGGGGCAGTGGGTGTCTGATCCAGGGGCTGGAGCTGTGCTCACATGGAATAGCTGGGGATGAGGCAGGCCATGCTGAGTCCTAAAAACCAGGCAAGGAGCAATAGGGAGGCATAATGGGTGTTTGAGCAGGGGTGTGAGGAGGTCCTGGGTGGGGCAGTCCTACCCCAGCAAGGCCACATGGACTGTGCCAGGGTGAAAGGGGCTGCAGCAGGCTGTGACTTGGACCCTCTCTGTGACCCCACAGCAGAGCCACATCATGGTGGAGCGCAATGTGCTTTTGAAGAATGTGCAGCACCCCTTCCTCGTGGGCCTGCACTACTCCTTCCAGACACCCGAGAAGCTCTACTTTGTGCTGGACTATGTCAACGGGGGAGAGGTGGGTGGGCCCACAGGGAAGCCCCCCTGGGCCGGCTCTTGGCTGGGAGCTATCCATCCCGCGTGCCCACTGTGTACTAGGTTCTGGATTGATCTCACCTGACCCTTATAGCAGACTCATTTTGTAGCTGATGAAAGGGAGAATCAGGGAGGCAATTCACTTGTTCAAGGCCACCCATTCTGTACCTGGCAGAGCTAGGGTTTGAATGCAGTTCTGTCTGACTCCCAGTCATAATCTGTTCCTGCCTTCCCCATGCACAGCTGGCCACGGGCTCACTTTGATGGACCTGGAAAGGTCAATGCTAAGAGGATCACCATGGCTGAACCTTCCAATGCCCCCATTTAACACCTTAGGGTACAAGGCTGGGGTGATCGCGTCACTGTTGTAAACAGTGACTTAAAGCTGACCCAGAAGCACAGCCAGTCTGAGCTGGGCTCCCTCATGAATTTCACTTTGTCTCTCTGGGTAAAATGGCAAAATTGAGGAGACCGCCCATCCCGATTGACCCCAGATTTAACTTGGGTGACCTTATGCTTGATGCCTAATACCTTGACCTGATGCCAAAAGGGGAGTTTTTATCCTCTTATACCCCTAAGATTCCTTATGGGGGTGTAAGCCCTTCCATGCCAGAAAAGTAGATCAAAGTGATTGACCCCTGAGTAGATCTAACCTGGACTCAGTTTGATAGCCATAATCCTTTTATTGCCTGGGTGGGAGGAAGAGCATCCAGGTTCAAATCCCAGCTCTGACAAGTACATGCTATGTGACCTTGGGCAAGTCACGTAACTGCTCTAACCCCTCCCAGTTTCCTCTTACATTAAACTGGCATAATATTTGCTACCTGGAAGGCTGTCATGAGGAAAATGAGATAAGAGATCTGAAAGGGCCTGGCTTGGAGCCTGGGTCACAGTAACTGCTGAATAAATGCTAATTAATCTCGCCTGCTGACACACTGGACAGCTGCGGCTGCTCTCTGGGCAGGGGCTGGCATATACTTTTTCCATATGAGTACACTGCAGCTCAGAGAGGAGGCGCCTCGACTAGCTGCACAGGGTGAAGGTCATGTGGGACCCCCACACTGCACTCTAGAAGCTTGGAGCACCCCAGGAAAGCCTCTCACACTTCCGCCCCCTTCCCCCCAGCTCTTCTTCCACTTGCAGCGGGAGCGCCGCTTCCTGGAGCCACGGGCCCGGTTCTACGCCGCCGAGGTGGCCAGTGCCATTGGCTACCTGCACTCCCTCAACATCATTTACAGGTGAGGCCTGCATGTGGTCAGAGCCAGGCCCAGACCCTTTCTGCTCCAACAGCCAGGGGGATGCAGACCCCTAAATCCTGACGTGATCCCAGTGAACTTGGTGCTTTGAGGAGGAAGAGAGCCCACCAGCTGGGGTAAGGCTGGAGCCTCCTCTTCCCTAGACCCAAGTACCTGTCCTCCTTGGGTCTTCCCTTCCATCTCCATGGGCTCCATGAATGGTCCTCCAGCCTGGGCCCTATGTCCCCCCCTGTCTTCACAGCATGGCTGAGACACCACAGGGCTCTTTTATTTTCTGCAGGGACCTGAAACCAGAGAACATTCTCTTGGACTGCCAGGTTGGTGTGTCTCTGTGTGTGCGTGGGAATGGCTGAATGTGTGTACTATGTGCCCACAAGTGTGGTGCAAGCACTGTACATGTGTGCATATGGTTGGAGGATGCGTTCAAATATGTGTATGCATGTATATGTATGCCTGTGTACCCACATGCACACTGTACCATGTGCATGAGACTATGTGTGCACATGTAGTATATGTGGGGCAGGGGTGGAGCCACGTGGAGGCCAGTGGATTTTTAAGTCCTTCCATGTCTTAGCTTGGGTTCCTGGAAACAGACTCTGAGATGCAGAGTTGGGCACAGAAGGTCTGCTGGGGAACACTAAAGCAATACACCTCACCTGTAGGGGGCTAAGGAAGGCAGGATTGGGCAGAGGGAGAAATTTACCTGCATTGTGTTGCAAGGGAGGCCTCAGCTGATCTTATAGGGGTGGGAGGGCCTGGGGCTGGGGTGGCTTTTCAGTACTGTCCCAAATTGAGGCAAGAAGGCTGGGCCTCTGCGCCCCTGAATCTACCAGTCACTGGATATGGACTTCCCCAAGGGAGGGACGTGGCTTTGGGTGAGGCAATGCCTTGGTAGCAGGAGGGTGGGTACATCAGCCCCTGAAGGAGGACTCTGCGCCGAGCCCTGCAGCATCCACTAACCCCACCGCCTCCACCAGCCTCCCTCCTGCCAGGCTGCCCCAAGGTGTGGTTGCTTTCCAAGTCCCCTGCCCTTTGCCCAGTGGGTTATTGCCACCAGGCCCTTCAGCAAGGGTATTCTGAAGCTGCCACTGTCATAGGGGTTGGGTCTGTGTCTGTGATGAGCTGGGGCAGACAGTGGGATGCTATCTCTCGCCCTTGCCCCTGTGGTATTCTTGGCAACCAGACCCAGGAGCCCTGGGTCTCTGAGTGGACCCTCCAGCCTGTGCCTGGGGCATCAGGCCCTGTGCTCCTGCCCTGGGGTGTGGCACGTAGGGTTTGGGGTTAGGCCTGGCCATACCCTTGACTTAGCCTTACTTCTGCCCCTGCCTTCCCCCATCCTCAGGGTCATGTGGTGCTGACGGATTTCGGCCTCTGCAAGGAAGGCGTGGAGCCCGAGGAGACCACGTCCACGTTCTGTGGCACCCCCGAGGTAAGTGTATGGCTCTTGGGAGGTCAGGCTGTGATGGTTGAGGCCACTGCTCCTGACAGAACCAGCAGATCACAGCTGAGGGGCTCATGCCTTCCACCCATGCCCTCCCCTTGCTGGCTGTGCCCAGGGCCTTTGTTTCTTTGTCTTTATAAGGGGGCACCTGCTCTTGGGGATCCTGGGATGCAGGTCAGCTGCTGGAGGTGCTCTGCAGCAGTGCTGACAGAAACAGAGATGCAGACCATGTTCACAATTTGCAGTGTTCTAAAAACTACTCCAAAAAGTGTAAAGAGGGAATAGGTGGGTGATAGCTAAAGGGTACAGAGTTTCTTTTTGAGATGATGAAATATTTTAAAATTAACTGGGATAATGTTTGCACACATCTATGAATATACTAAAAACATGGAATTGTAGTCTTTAAAATTGTATGGTATGTGAATTATCTCTCAAAACTTTTGAAAGGTAAAAAGAAACAGATGAAAATAATTTCAATAATGTATTTTCATTAACCCGCTAAATCCAAAATATTCTTTCAAACTATAATCAATATAAAATAATTTTGCATTCTTTTTTTTAACTAAGTCTTCAAAATCTTGTGTGTCTTTTATACTTAGAGCCCATTTCAGCTCAGACTGGCCACATTTCAAGTGTTCAAAGTCGCATGTGGCTAGGGGCTGCACATTGGGCAGCACTGCTCTACAGACTGAAGTCCGTGGGCAGCATGAGGGCCTGGCCTGAGAATTAAGATCAGCTCCACCTCCCTCTCCCAGCCATCAAGAGCCTGGAGGGTTAATATTTGTGGGTCTCAGCAGTAAGGTACACATCTGTCTGTCCTCCTAGGGCCTCCCTGCAGCCTTGGGGTTAAAACCCTTCCTTGAGCTCCTACCAGTGTTGGAACTGGGCCCCGAAGTGGTTCTGTGTGGCTTGGACAGATATTAGAGCTGGGGTCAGGGAATGAGGGTGCAGAACTGGGAAGTTCTCTCAACCTGATGTGGGGCAGGCCATTAGGTGGCCTGCTTTTCCCTGTACGCTTGAAAAACTGGGTCTTGGATCTCAGCCTCCTCAGTTTGGTTGTAGGGGAGCTGACAGATGACCTCTCTGAGCAGGAGTCAGATGCTGTTTATGCCTGGGCCCCCCCCCCCCCCCCCCCGCCAAGCCTGAGAGCTCAGCCATCTCTTTCTTGGACACTGCCAGGATGGGGAGCAGGGGATGTGGAACCTCAGCTGGTGCAGGATACGTGGCCTTGACACGTCACCTCCTCCATGTCTCGGCCACTCCAGTGGTGCTGGGGTGCGCAGGCCAGAGTAATGGCAGTTCCTCCTTGTTGGACGGATTGCACATGTACTAGCATATAGCCCTGAAGGAGCTCCAATTTTAGGGATGAGGAAACCATGGCTCTGGGAGATTAAATGACTTGCCCAGGACCCTGAGTAGGGCTTGATGCTGTGGGACGCTGCCTTCTCCCAGACCCACACAGTTCCTCAGGGTGGCTTGCCCGTTGTCAAGCCTCCACTCTTCAGTGCAGGGAGAGCAAGCTAAGAGATCACCAAGCCCTTGGCTTCAACAGAAAGCACAGGCTCTACCTCAGTTTCTCTCCTCTTGTGAGGCATAGATGCACGGTACCACTCAGGGGTAAAAATGACTCATACCTCCTCTCATCTGACCCTTCTATCCTTCTATCACTAAGTTTTCCCAGACAAGTAGGTGCCACATTTACTTATACTTGACCTATTACTATCCCCCACTAGAACTCCCTGGGTTGACACTGATGGACCATTGGATGCCTCTGTACAAATTAGGAAAAGGCAACCCCTCAGGGCAGACTAATTAGAAAAAATACACTTTAAACAAAAATAAAGTCAACTGATATAACTCTATGCAAGGGTTGTGGCTTCGAGAATAGACCACAGCTAGGATTTCAGCCTCTTTTGCCCCTATGGTTGGTACTTCTGTGCAGTGCACAGCATTGTTCAACTGCACAGGGCAGTGCTGCCCCATCTCTTCTTTGGCCCAGGCCCATGGCAAAGGGCCCTGCACAAAGCAGGCCTTGGCTGAGTGAATGCTGAATGAACACATGCACAACCAAGTGAATATCACAGCAGGACCAATCCCTGGTGACCTCTTCTAGGTACGTTTTTTTACAGATGGGGAATCTGAGGCTGGAGGTCTTTCAGATAAATTGTTTTCTCTCAACAGTACTTGGCTCCTGAAGTGCTTCGGAATGAGCCTTATGATCGGGCAGTGGACTGGTGGTGCTTGGGAGCAGTCCTCTACGAGATGCTGCATGGCCTGGTGAGTGGGGCTATAGCCATCTGCCAGGGACAACTGGCTCTGGGAGAGCTGGGGGTGGGTCTTTGCCTTGTACAGCATGCAGAGGTTCTTCTCAGGGAGCTGAACCAGCTATCTTGTCACTCCAGGCAACAAAAGATGGTGCCCAAGTAAATATGAGTATTATACATATTTTTTTCAATAATGTTATTTCAGCACTGTATAATTTACAACATGTTATCTTGTATGTTACTCCTTTGAGGTCTCAAAACTGCCTTGCAGGAAATGGAAATTATCTTATTTTACTGAGAAGGAAACTGAGTCCCAGAGAGGAGAGGTCACAGCACTGGTAGAGTATGGCATCAGCCCCTGAACCCAATCCTAGGCTGCTTGCTTAGATGGAGGCTTGTGTTTTGGCCCAGGCCATGCTTTACTTGGGTGTTTTCACCAACACAGCTTGGTGGATATGAAGAAACAGGCTCTATAGAGTCAGCAGAAGGACTACCTGGCAGAGGAGGAGGGAGAAGAGCATCAGGAAAGAGAACTGGGCCCTGGATGCAGTTTGGGGTCTGGCTCTCAACTTAGCATGTGACTTAGCCTCTCTGAGCCTCAGTCTTTTCATATGAAAATTACAACCTGTGTTAGAGAGAGTGTGAGGCTGGATGGAATGATGAAGCTGAAAGTGTACATTTTGCAAAGTGCGAAGTGCTGTACCTAAGCTGGCTCTGTGTTAAGGAAGGTGGGCCAGCAGATGCTTCTTGGGGCTAATTCTAAGGCTGTCAGGGGAGAGACTTCCTGGCCTTCCCAGCAGCCATCTCTGCTGTGCTGGAAGCCCGAGGTCTCCATCTCCAGTCTGCTATGAGCCAGTGCACAGGACACAGGCTCAATTTTGCTCCAAGACTCCCTGAGACCTGTACCTACATCAACATGGATGGTTCTCCAGCTTTTCTCCCTCTCTCATCAGCCACCCTTCTATAGCCAAGATGTGTCCCAGATGTATGAGAACATTCTGGTCCAGCCACTAAAGATCCCAGGGGGCCGGACGGTGGCTGCCTGCGACCTCCTGCATGGCCTTCTTCACAAGGACCAGAGGCAGCGACTGGGCTCCAAATCAGACTTTGTAGGTGAACGGCCAGCTGAACACTGGCCCCACGTGAGGCTCTGGCTTCCCACAGAGGCTGCCCAGAAGCACATTAACACACCTCCAGCTGCCCTCTAAAACCAGGCACTGCTACCACACTCATTGGGAAATTCATTGCTGCTGCTATTTTCTTCAGTCCAGTTCTTTCACTCAGCCACTACTTACTGAGCCCCTGCTATGTGCCAGGCATTGAGCTAGGTGCTAGAGTTCCAATAGACTGGGTCTCAGCCTTCATTAAGCTTATGGGGTGGGGGGCAGACAACAAACAAACATTATATACAATTATTACGAAGTATGACATGCGTCAGGAAGGAGGCAGGCAATAAAGGGAGGGGGCTAATTCACACTGCCATGGGCAGGGAGGTCCTTTTCAGGGAAGTGACAATTAAACTGAGACTTGAAGGACCAGAAGGTGCTGCTCACACCGCAGCAGCCGGGAGGGCACATTCCAGACACAGGGCTACGCATGTTCAAGGTCCTGCAGTAGGAAAGGGGAAGAGAGTGGGAAGTTTGAGGGTGTTTTGTGCAAGGGAGTGGCATGACTGATTTAAATTTTAAGATGATTCTTCTGGCTTCTGTGCAGAGTGGACTGGACTTGTTTTCACAAATATCTGAGCTCTCATTCCTTGCCAGACCCCAGGCCGGGCACTTGGTTAGGGATGAATATTCAGTCTGTTCCCTTAACACGTTTGTGATATTTAAGTAGAACTTAAAAAAAAAAGAGAGAATTTATATTTATAAATACTATGGGGTGGGGGTGGGGGGGAGGGAAGAGGTGTGGTTACAGAATGCCCCTGCCCACCTTGTCCCAGGAAAGCAGCCAGAACTGCAAGTTACTTTCCCAATCAAGATTTTGGGGCTGGACAAGGCAGCTGTGGAGGGAGATGGAGTTAGTGGGGGCACTTATGGGAAAGGCTGCTTCTGATCAGAACCTTCTTCCTGCAGCTTGAGATAAAGAACCATGTATTCTTCAGCCCTATAAACTGGGATGACTTGTACCACAAGAGGCTGACTCCACCTTTCAACCCAAATGTGGTAAGAGGTCATGGCATTTATTAAAATGAGGCTGTTTAATCTTGTATCATGAGTCATTACATATAATTGAAGCAGACTCGTCTTTTGTTTGACATAGAATATACTATGCTAAAAACGATACTATTTCCCCCATGTCATATAGAACTTTATATTATTTGTAGTGGCTGCCCACAATTCTAATTTTATGTTGGTAACATAATTTACTCAACCATGATCTAAAGATGGGCTTTAGGTTACCTTTTTTTTTTTTGTTTTTTTTTAAAGTATACATTTTTAAGTGTATATCTTTACCCAGAGTTCTATTTCCTTAAGGTGGATTCTAGATGAAGAATTACTAGGTCAAAGAATGTGAACATTTTTAGGTCCTTGATTCATTCTGCCTGTCCACTATGTGAAAGGGAGGACAATCTACTTCCTACCAGCAAGGTCTGCTGGAGAGTTTTTACTCCATCCTCTGCAGCATGTCCCATCATGTTGTTTACTTCTCAAAGAAGTAAAATATGGCATAGCTTATATTTTAATTTATATTCTTTTGCTTTAAGTTTAAAGGTAGATTATTTTTAAATGTTAATTAGCAGAGTGGCACAAATGAAAGGAGCCCACTTGAGATATTTGAGGTTCTTTCAGCCACCTGTATAAGCCCTCTCAACCCAAGCAGTGTGCACACCTAAGAACTGCTAGTGTTAATTAGCTATTTACATTTTTTTCTTTGATGAATTACTTCTTTATGAACATATCTTTGAGCACCAGATTCTTGACTACCGTTGTTAGATAGGATGCACTCCATCCAGGTATCTCAAAAGTAGCTTTATTGGGATTTTAAATATAGGGTAAACTTGAATACACATTCCGGAAAGAGAACCAAACTCAAAACACTAGACAGGGGGAGCAGATGTAGCTCAGTGGAGAGCCTGTTTCATATGTATGGGGCCCTGGGTTCAATCCCTAGTACCTCCAAAGAAAAAAAAATTAATAAAAATTTAAAATTAAAGTGCCAAAGTTAAAAACAAACACACACACACAAAACACTAGACAGGGAGGCAATATAATGTAATGCATGGACTTTAGAATGAGATACTGGAGTGAATACTTGGTTCTGCCACCTACCACTTGTGTGACCTTGAGTAAGTTTTTTAAGCATCCATTTTATTTTGTCTAGGGCCACACAGCTAACAAGGGCCAGGACCAGGATTTACATTCTGGTCTTGGAATTCTGAACCCTGGGTTTGGACCACTTCACCTCATGGCCTTTTTGAAAAGCTGGACATCATGAACTGTTTGGTGCCATAGCCTAAGGTTTCCACTTGCTCACCTGTTTCTTCATAAAAACCCAGGTGGCACAATCTCCTTCACAAAGAGGGTGTATCAGTTAACTCTTGCTGCATAACAAATCACCCCAAATCAACAGTTGCTTAAAACAACAATCTTTTATTTCGTCCACTTTTTACAGGTCAGAAGGCTGGTTTTCTGGTCTGGGCCAGGCCAGTTGGTCTCCTCTGGTCTTCCTCACATCTCTGTTCAGCTAGCTCATCAGCTGGCAGGTGATGATCTAGAATTGCCTCACTCACATGTCTAGCAGTTAGCAGGCAGCTGGCATAACTGGGTTCTCTTCTATGAGGTCTCTCCTATCCCAGCAGGCTAGCCTGGGCTTGTTCACATGGTGGCTTCAGTGTTCCAAGTACAGCGAGAACAAGTTCCAGTGTGCATTTCTCAAGCCTCAGTATGGGTCACATTTGGAATGTCCCATTGGCTTAAGCAAGTCATATGATTAACCCCTATTAAAGGAATGGGAGACAGAATTTGTGGTCATTTTTGCAATCTCCCACACAGGTCTGCCCCTCACATGACAATTTGGTCCCATTCATTTTATATTACCCTATTTTATCTTCTTCATATCACCCATTGATACCCTAAATTATCCATTTATCTATTTGTACACATACTTATTATAAACTCTCCTGTCCCCTGCATAGTATGAGCTCCCTGAAAGCAGGGGTCACTCTATCTTGTTCATCTGTATTCTCAGGACCTTGAACAATGCTTGATAAGTTCAGTAAAGGCATGTTGACTGACTGACTTGCCTGAGGGTTGGTGTGAAGCAGGCAGAGTAGCAGGGGGTTAGAGGACTGGGTATATCGTTAGTGGAGCATGTGTAATAAAATGACTAATTTAAATGCATGGGTGAATGATGGTTAGTAAGGGTGTCCATGAGGCACTCAGAGGGGAGGCTGCTCCAAGGCTTATGGGCTTGGACAGCTGTGATAGTGTTCCTTTCTCACTGTTGGTATATATTCCCAGGCAGGACCTGCTGACTTGAAACACTTTGACCCAGAGTTCACCCAGGAAGCTGTGTCCAAGTCTATTGGCTGCACTCCAGACACTGTGGCCAGCAGCTCTGGGGCCTCAAGTGCATTCCTGGGATTTTCCTATGGTCCAGAGGATGATGATGTCTTGGATTGCTAGAGAGAAAACGCCTATGAAACCACTGGAGTGAGCTGGTATCAGTTAGGAATTATCTTCAGCTGCTAGTAACAGAAACTCAAAATAACAATGGCTTAGACAAGAAACAGGTTTATTTTTTCCCATCATATAAAAGAAGTATGGTGTTAGGTGGTCCAGGGCTGGTGTGACAGCTCCATGGTATTATTTCTGCTCTGCCACCCTTGGCAAACGGCTTCTGAAATTAGGGTTACCTCATTGTGGGACAACTGCTGGCACTTTAGCTATCACATTTGTGTTCTGGGCAGGGAAAAAGAAGAGGGGGAAGAGCAAAAGCGGACCTTTAAAGAAAGTTCCTGGAAGCTCCACCCAATACTTTGCTTACATCTCATTGGCCATTCAACCTTATCTGTAATAAGTTTAGGATATGAGGTTTATTAGCTGGGAACATTGCAACCCCTAATAAAATAGTGGTTCTGACACTAAGGGAGAAGGGGAGAATTTGGGGTAGGCAACCAGCAATCTTTGCCAGAGGGTCTTTTGGTATTTGGATTTTGATCTCTATGCGCAAAAAGAGAGAGGTAACAAGCCTGTAGGGTATTACCCAACATCCCTTATTATTCTGTTAATGGAGACTTGCTTTCTTATGGATAGTGTTGGACATTTGTTATTTGGTTTGGCTGCCCAGCATCAGAATGCCTTTATATATTCAGGGAATACCCTACTTTAAGAACCTTGATGAGGGGCAATAACTACCTCTACTTAGGAGCTGAAAATGCTAGATATGGACGTCCCTAGCCTCCCCTGTTTCTAGGGCCAGGCATGTGGCCCAGGGATGCTCCTGTGCCAGACTTTGGCTCAAGACCTAGTGACACAAGGAAGGGGCTGGGGAGCTCTTGTTTATGTGGTAGCAGTGGTAACTAAACCCACAGAACTGAGTTCCTGGTGCAGAAGTCACAACAGTGCAAATTGTAGCAAGTGATATTCAGCAGCAGCAACAGCTGCAGTTTCCTCATTAAACCAGCCTGGTGGTCATTCCTGGAAGTTTAGTCTTGAGCCGGATTCTCCAACTTTCACAATGATACTGAGAACTTCTGATCCTTTTAACACACTCCTTTTCTACTTAATTGGCTAAAGTTACCTTCTGTGGTCTGCCATTCAGAACACCTGCTTATGCCAAGTCAGTTGTTGGGCTTAACTCTTCCCTGTGCATTATCAATTTTCATTCCAACAACCCCAAATTAGGAACTATTACCAACCCCATTTTACTGATGAGGAAACAGATCAGAGAAGTTGTTCCTTGTTTGAAGGTGACATAGTTAATAAGGGCAGAGCTGGGACTTGGAGCCATCTAAGCTGGCCCCCATGCTCTCACATTTAACCCTTGGGCTGGTCTACCCCTCAAACTGGCTGGTAGGTCCAAGCAGAATGACTGTGAAAATCTCTAATATGAGCCAAGTCAAGAATTGTCTGAACAAATGAGGTACTGGGAAATGGGCTCTTGAAAAGGAGATATTAAAGCAGACACTTATGGTCTGAGCTTGGCTGCCAAATTCATGCTATGCTCCACCTCACATTGTCCCCATATGCTTGGCAGATCTAAGGTCCTGGGGGAGCTTGGGCCTGACACAGCTGGAGTCTGGGGCAGGCATGGTGACCAGAGCTTCCAAGCTACCTAAAGAGCTCCATCTGTTGAAGATTAGTCATTTCTAAAGGTAATTCAGACTGGATGGAATATAAACACATAAGACCACATGAACTTGGGGCACTCTGCACTTGTGGGATGATCACAAACATCACCCAAGACTTAGGAGGCTTGGGTGCTTCAGTTTGGAGGCTACAAGTTTAATCAGACTCATAGTCTGGGATGCTAAGTCAGCTGACTAACTCTTCCCTATTTTTCCTAGAACAATGGGTAGAGCTTCTCTAACATTTCAGCAGACTCCCCATTTGGGTGTCTTCTCAGGAATCAGGACAACCTGCCTATTGATGATCTTAAAAGGAAGAGGCTAATCTTTTCTTGCCACACCATGTGGCCACAGTACCACCAAGCACGGCCTCTGTGTGGGATCCTGAATTCCAGTAAACCTGTGTAAGAAGGAAGGACAAGACAGATCTGAGGGTCAGAGACCATGTGGTCATGTCTCCTTAAAGGGATGAGGAACTGCACTACCAAACCCGTCAATTTTAAATAAACTCAGGGAAATTACTCAGAGGCAGAACCTAGAAACCCAGCCTTATTTCAAAGGAAGCTGGTAGAGGCAATAAAAATACCCTCTTGTAGATCTTAAATCTAGAGAAGGACAGATCCTCCTAGGAACTCCAGTCTGCCTTGGATATCCATAGAAATGTTCCCTGGGCCCCAAACTTTCATTAACTCCCTTTTAGAAACAGCCTTCGCAGTTTTCATCAAGACCAAGTTGTCAAGGAGAAGCAGGTGAGGGGGGCAGGCATAGGGCCCAGAAGCAGGCTCACCTTTTGGCTGTAGCTGTTAAAGCCACCATCACCTCAGGGTTACCTGAATCCAGGCTCCACATCAGCAGGAACCTGGTCCCAAGTTGCCTCACCACCCCATCAAAAGGACCTTGCCCTAGGGAAGGATGGAAGGGACCTGAAGCCATGCATGAACCATCAACCAGAAGAACCTCAAGTGACCCTTGACGTAGCAGGTTGAAGCAGGCTAGTAAGACAGGGAATCAAGAGATGTATTTGGAACCTGGCAAGAAGTCCACGTGGACATCAATAACCCCAAGATGGCCGCTGGAAGACCCTCCCCAGGATTCTGCCACTCATAAGAGGACTTCCTCTGGAAGCCAGAAGAAACCCCAGCTATTCCTCAAGGACTTTATCATTGGGCCCTCACAGGAGATTGATGGGAGAGATAATCAATCACAATGGTAAAGAGCTGGAACTCCTCCCCTGCCTTTAGCAAAGGGGTGGGATAATTAGCAGTTCAAAAAGGCAGGCACCAGGCCTGAGCACTCTCTCTCATGTGCTCTCTAGTTTGTGGACCCATTCCTGCCCTCTGCATACCAGTCTGGCCACATGTGGCCATGCAAGGAAACCTGAGGATTTATAATCTACAATGGGAAATTGCAGCCTGTAAATCAGCCCATTTGACCACTTTCTAACCCCTTCCTCTCTACCTGGGACTTCTATTTTCTCCCATTTCTCAGCCCTACCTGAATAAATTTCTGTGCTAACACACCTGATGTGCTCTTGAAATTCATTTCTGCAGCATAGTCAAGAACCTAGACAAAATCCAGTAACAGGTGAGATTGTTAGTTTCTTATAATTAACATAGGAACCACTTACTTGGTCCTTGTCTACACTCCAGACCTAACTTTGGTTGTGCCTAATGAAAGGTGTGAATGGGGACTTAAAATCTAGGCTGTTCACTAAACATCTCCCCTGCCTCTGGCCCATGATTTAAAAGATTCCTGGCTATTCCTAGCTCCCTGCCTATTCCCTTGTAACACTTCAGTCCTTCCAGTGAAAATACCTCACAGGGCTTTACCCCTTGCAGGAGGTAATTAATGGGACACAGCCCCAATTTGTGTCTCATTGGGGCAGGGCTTCTCTGGACACCTTAGTTCTGTACCTAGCAACTGCCCAGGGATTTTCCTGGAGGAATGAAGCTGGAGGGTCCTGCATAAAGTTGCTGCCATGGGCAGATACTGGGAGCTTTGTGTTAAGGTGATTATAAAGTCAGGTCTTTCCCTAAGCTAAGTAAGTGTAAAATTCTCTCTTCTGTTTTAATCTGTGCTTGCTTTAACTTTGTCAGTCAGCTCGTTGCCTAGGAACTCGTAAATCAGATTTGAGGTTCACCTGTTACAAAATAATGGTGAAAGGTAACCTAAAAATGTGTCTTTAAATGTCAATACTATCTTGCAATTGGATTTGATGTATAAAAGAAATCACGTGGAATTAGTCCAACTGCTGGAAAAGAGGGAAAACTTAGCAATGTTGTTACTAATAAAATTGTTTTAGTTGCTTAGTTAATAAATCAAAGTGCCCAAATTGTTTTTAAGTGGAAACTTATTTGAAACTGTAACTATGAGTTAAGGTTATTATATATATGCCTTTATTATAAAACAGCAGGACAATATCTGAAATTGCTATAACTGGGTGGATTTAGCCTAGACCTACTATTGTGGTGTTAATATTAGGTTATTTACCTTTGTTTATGGTTACTTAAGGTCTAGCCACACCTTGTTTATGCTTGCTATAGTAATGGTAATTATAAACTGAGTTTGCCTTTGTTTATGGTTACTTCAGATCTAACCGCACCCTTGGATATGCTTCCTATTGTGATGATAATCCTAAACTGAGTTTGCCTTTGTTTATGGTTATTTCAGGGATGGCCTCACCTCTGTGATAACTACTCTATTCTCCCATTTGTAACATGACAACTTCTATCCCCCCATTCCCCCAATGGCTCAGGGGAAGGCAAATTTGAGATAACCCTATCTCCTGTCCTTTCACTGATGAGAGTAATCCTGCTTTCTCTCATGACTCCAGGTGTAGACTCTGATTTACCTACTCTGGGCAAGGGCCCAGAGGGATCCCATGACCATTGAGGTTTGTGTGATGGGAATCTTTGGCCCTCCGGGTTGGACGGCCACTCTTCCAATCCAGCAGCTGCCGAAGTCCTATTATCTCCAAGGACTGGGTAGTGGGAGGATCTACCACCTTGAGTGTCAAGAATTCTGAAAGCAGCAGGTCATGAGAAGAAACCAGTTCTCCTTGAGACCTCAGTGAAGTCAGTGAGTATATACTGGAATTAATGTTGCTCATCCAAGGTCTGCCAAAGCCAAAATGGGAAATAAGCAAAGTTCTGAAGTAAAGGAAAATGTAAATTGTATTTCAAAGCACGGGGAACAATTTGTTATACACCAGTAATTAAAAGGAACTAAATTCTTGTGCAAAACTACACGGTCACAGTGCATATTAATTAGATATAGTCTTCAAGGAGATCTTTTAAACGTTATTTTATAGTTAAACTTATTTTGTAAGAGAATAAAAATTCTAAGTAACATCAGTGAGTTGTGTGTTTGTCTAAACTCAGTTTGTGTCTGCCTATTTACTCAGCATAATTTCACACATCAGGATGGTAATATCAAATTAATAAATGAAAATTCTTTTTTTTTTTTAAGATTTATTTATTTATTTAATTCCCCCCCACCCCCACCCCTAGTTGTCTGTTCTTGGTGTCTATTTGCTGCATCTTGTTTCTTTGTCCACTTCTGTTGTCGTCAGCGGCACGGGAAGTGTGGGCGGCGCCATTCCTGGGCAGGCTGCTCTTTTCACGCTGGGTGGCCTTCCTCACGGGCGCACTCCTTGCGCGTGGGGCTCCCCCACGCGGGGGACACCCTTGCGTGGCACGGCACTCCTTGCGCGCATCAGCGCTGCACATGGCCAGCTCCACATGGGTCAAGGAGGCCCGGGGTTTGAACGCGGACCTCCCATATGGTAGACGGATGCCCTAACCACTGGGCCAAAGTTCGTTTTCCAGTAATGAAAATTCTTAAGAGCTTTATTCCAGTTGTTAAAAATTAAATATGTGCTTATATATGTGAATGAATATTCTAGAAGCCCAAATTAAGCTAAGCAGGATGGAAAGGTCACATAGAAAACCAAATATAGAAACTATTGGGAAAGGGAAAAGGTTTTTCTTGAACTCTTTGACCTACCCAGCCCCCAGGCCCTTCTATTTGCAAGAGCTATGAGGGAAGGGCTAGGTATAGCATATTAAAACTCTATCATCTAGGCCGGGGAATTAAAAATCAGTTTGTCCTGTAATTCCCCAATTTATTTATGTATTTATTTATTTTTTAAAGATTTATTTATTCATTTAATTCCCACCCCCCACCCCCCCCCCGGTTGTCTGTTCTCTGTGTCTATTTGCTGTGTCTTGTTTCTTTGTCCGCGTCTTTTGTCGTCAGCGCCATTCCTGGGCAGGCTGAACTTCCTTTTGCGCTGGGCGGCTCTCCTTACACGGTGCACTCCTTGCGCGTGGGGCTCCCCTACGCAGGGACACCCCTGCGTGGCACAGTACTCCTTGCACGCATGAGCACTGCGCATGGGCCAGCTCCACACGGGTCAAGGAGGCCCGGGGTTTGAACCGCAGACCTCCCATGTGGTAGACGGATGCCCTAACCACTGGGCCAAGTCCGTTTCCCGTAATTCCCCAATTTAAACCTTTTGGCAGCCTTATAATATATTCTAGAACCTAGCAGTCAGCCTGCTTTTAAGATTATACATAGTTCTAAAATTTTATTAAAGAAGAGGTTTTAGCCTTCTGTGAAGGAAGGAAAAAAACATTTCCTGCATAGACTTATTTTATTTAGTTGGGATGTAATCTCCCTAGGTTTATAGGATATCAATTAAATAAATTAACATTATATATATTAGATCTTTAAGATGATGGAAGTTTTAAGTTCATGTCTAATGAAATAATGTTAATGAAGAAAATGTTTATCTGTCCTCTCTTAAATGGATAAAGTAAATTTCACTGGTTGCTAATTGTAATTTAACAAGCTTATTTAAAAGTAAAGTAACTAGTCTATGTGGTTATGGTTAATTATAAGGAGTTTGTAAAAGCATCTTCTAAACTGAAGCATTTAAAGGCTAATTCCAGGAAGGCATTATTAATTAGAAACCTAAATTAATGTTAATAATAAAAAGTAACTTCATAATAGGGAAACCTGTCAGATGCTACCTTAGTTTGCATATCTTGATTCCATTGGGAATCTCTGATTTTCAGAAAATAATGGAGAAAGTAGTTTCTCCTGTACTGCTAAAGTAAAATAGCTGTTAATGAACGTAATCATGGTAGAAGGGTAGAAGGAAAAAGTAAAATACTAAAATAGTTAAGTTCATTTGGTATGTTATACTTTGCATTAAAAGTATTTACAAAGTGTATAAAAAACAGGTAAGACTTCAGTACTGTCAAACTTTCTTGTGCATTCATACCAGGTCTCAATACCTTACAAGGTGCCTCTCCATTTGAGTTATCGGCTAGGTTGGTCACTGACCCCTAAAACAATAATGGTATCTACCACATCTCTGATTATGTTCATAAAGTAGATGGAAAAGTATGTTGCTGTTTTGGACTCCAGCAGTAGCTGGTAGTACTCGATATGGCCAAATTTACAATAGACATTGCCTCCAGACTGCCTTTGTTTCACAGTGCTGAAAGGGCACTATGTACCTGGTCGGTGAAATACTGGAGCCCACCTTCCTAGCTTCTCTCTAGGGCCAAAAATGCTGCAACATGCAGGCTATGTGAAGGATATACCAAGTGGAACAATGATTACCAGAGTGATGTGAGTAGAATTTAAACACAATTGGCATTATGGCCTACTACAATGGAGAATAACATGTATGGAATTGCAAACCTGGAGCTTATATCTATTAACTGCAACTCAGAGGAACTTGTGCATTGATTAGTATTAAGTACTGTTCCTATATACCTAATGAATATAATATCTCTTCTATTCTAGATCATGTGCAGAGGGATAGTGAAACTGTTAAAAGTCCTAGTATATTTAATTCATTTTCTAAGTAATTAATGAATGTGCCTATAAGATAAAGGAAAGACTCTCTTAAGTACTGTCTAATTTTTGCTTGCCATATGCTTGTCTTATTACCATACTGTCTTTGTGTGTTCATGTCTAGGGCAGTGCCTCTTTTTATACCTCTCCTAGCTGTTCTAAGCATAATCACGACAGTGGGAACTGTGGTTGGTAGTTTATACCAAACCCAGCAGGTCTACCACAATCTCTCCCTGGAGTTAACCAACAGCTAAAAGAACCCAAAGAAGAATGCTGTTTTCCATCAACTTTGGGAGGATGCAGGCTCTAAAGGCACTGGACTTTCTTACTCTTGTGTTCCAGTATGTCACTGCTGCTCCCATCCTTTTTGGGCCTGCTTACCACCATCTTCTTTATCGTTTTAGTGTGACCACGTATCTTCAAAATTCTAAGTTTATTTCTTCCAGAATCAACGCCTTATTAGTCATGTGGAGGTTTCATCCAGCTCCAATCACAGTGCCAGACTCAACCATGGTAGAATAGCCAAAGGGTTTTACACCTTGTCAGATAGGGCCTACTCTCCCTAACCAGCAGGAAGAAGCTATAGAAGAATGACCATCGCCCTTCAGCTTCCCCTTAAGATAAGGGTGTAAACTCTCTGAGGCAGGAGTTGAGGCATGTTAGTATAGAGAAAGGGAAGTCTTAGAGGTCACAGCTGAAGACCAGGCAGACCTAGCAAATCCTGCCTGGAAACCTCCTGAGGGGAAGGCTGCCAGAAAGACTCCATGAGATTCTGATCATGAGATCTCATTTGGAACTCTTTCCAGGGTAAAGGGGAAGCTCTGAATACCTTTAAACAAAAACATCACCATTGGCCTCCTGAAAATTAACAGGTGTGGCAACCAATCAGAACAGCAAACAGCTGGGGCCCCTCCCCAACATTATGAAAGGAGAGAAGGAAAGACTTTAAAAAGGCCTGACCTGGGGCCCCACACACATAACTCATTCTGTAGCATGCCTGAAGTCCATGTCTAGGACTGTGTAGTCTTTTCTTCTTTCTTAATAAAGTCTTAACTCCCTTGCCTACCCTATGGCATGTCTTAAATTCTTTTATGTGACGCAAGCCTAGAATCTCTAGAAGCACAGAACCCAGAGTCTTCTGCTAACAGTTTGTCACTTAATTCATGGTGGCCATATTTTTTGGTTTAGGAACAAAAGGAGACTTTCTGAGAGGATTAGTGTGTGCTAGTGACTTTACTGCCTTTTTTGCCTCACTTAGGCTCACTCTCTTTCCCTCTATTTTTGCCCACCAGCCCATGCCCCAGGAATTATGGGATGAGGCTGGGAGATCATGGGAAAAACGCCAATGACACAGACCTATCAGAGATTAAAGCTAGTTTAGGAAGTACTGATAACCTCCGATATGTGATGAAGAACTCTGAAAAAAACAACAACTCTGATTTCCACCTTCATAACATCGGTTAATTGACAAATGTGGAACATGACCAGGGAGAGGCCCAAGTTCCAAACCACCCCCTTCCAATAAAAGGGAAAAAAAAGTGGAATCATCAGGATGTCAAAAGTACACAATCAGATATGGGTTGTGAAACACATAATGAATATCTATTCTAAGACTGTAAAATCACTAAAGATTTAACCAGGATAGCAAATAAACATGAAAAAAAAACCCACTGCAGTTGAATTGATCATGCTACGCCTATATTTATCGAGTACTCTCTTTTATATGCATTATCTATAATCCTCACAATAACCCAGCATTTAAGAATTATTAACCTCACTTTATAGATAAGGAAACACTAGCTTAGAAAAATTAAGCAACTGTTTAAGGTCACGCAGCCGGTTGAGGCAGAACTGGAAACTGAACTTAGTGGCAGCTTTTTCTAAAGTCCTTTCCCTTTCTATGACCTCCAGCAGCAGAAGTGCTCAGGGCAGGAACTCTTTTGGTCTTCTAGTAAACACTGATGACTGCATTATCAGGCAGAAAAATCCCAGGCACTGACTGCACATGAGGCAGAAGGATCCCCAAGCCCTGTCCCAATCTTCAAGGGGCAGTGGGAATATAGTACTACTTCATTTGTATCCCTGCCTGCAAGTTATATTTATCCAAATGTGCACCAAAATACAGCATCTCCAGGAAGAGAACTCTATCACTCTGCTCTCCACTATCACTCTCCAGTGACAGTAGTTGTGAAAAGGCAACAAGAGTTGTATAATATCCTACAATTCTTTGTACATGTTGAAACTAACAAAGGTAAGTCAAAATCGTCAGACGTCCGCTTCATCGGTATGGGCTAGCTAGCGAGGCTGCAGGAGCATTGCACACAAGTCCACACCTCTCTAAAGGCTGGCACGGAGCACTTTACAAACAGTGGCTTGTTTGTGGTTACATGCGTCCAATGCCTTATTTTCATGGCGATGGCAAGGCAGTCTGTATGTGGCAAATGCCCTTCCTCAAGCCTTGCCTAATGAATACCGCTCTTCCTTCAGATTCCTACCCAATAAAAGCGCTTCCTTTCAGATTTTCTGCCCAATAAGGGTGACTTTCCTTCCCAGCTCCGGGGCCTGACAGCTCCCTTAACAGAGTTTATATTTTTACATTTCTGTAGGCTCTGGCCAAGGTCTAACTTCCCGCCCGTGGACGCCCAGGGGGCAGGTTCACCGCTTATCCCTGGTACTCCACAAGGGCCTGGAACTGTGGGCGCTCAATGATGCGGAACTAATAAAAGAAAAAGAACTATATCGTATTACCATTTAACCTGTCCATCCTTTTCCTCGTCAGCCTCCTCAGGAAGCCTTTCTGGCTTCGCAGAGCGCCGAACTCCTCACTACGCGACTCACGTCACCCACAGCGGGTCCTCTTCCCAAGCCTGCAGCTCTACGCCTACGTCCCTCTGCTCCTTGCTAGTTTCTTTGGGGCGTAGCGGAGTTTGGGCCTTTGGTACATACCAGGTTTTTATCAATTTTTAGTGACGACTTATATTAATGGACAAATTAAATGTCTTTGGCGAAAAGTTAATCTTCTTGTCGTTGGATTTACCTCCCAGCCAAAATAATGGTACAGTCCAACCTTAGTCCCGCCCTCTATTCCTCCTTCCGGCCGTCAACCCCTGTCGCAGTTCCGTGGAGCGAAAGCAGGTGTCGAACTGGTGACCGTTCGATGACGTCATCACGCCGCTCCGGATGTAGATCCGCGTCCGGGTCACGCTCTCCCAGCGCGTCTGAACGCCTCTAGGGTTGCTAAGCGGTCCTTGGATACCTGGCCGCGGGATGCTGGGTGGCGTCAGGTGAAGATGGTGGACACTGGGCCTCAGGTAAGAAGGGCTTTGACTGGGATGTGCCGGTCGGCCATTGGGGCGGCGTCGGAGCCGATGAGGGCCTCGCCAGTCTGCCTTCGTGGCCTGTGGGCCTGTCTTGTGGAAAATCCGCTGTACGCCGGGTCTACTAAGGGGGGTGCCAGTATAGGCCTGGATGCCAGAGCTCGGACTGGGCCCGAATCTCCGTTGCCTCGGGTTGCACAGAGGCTTAGCCGTCCTGCGGAGTGTGAAAGACGGTTTGCATGAAGACTCCTAAAGATCTTGGTCTCTGTTGTGTCGTTGCTGCTATCCATGGTCTTTCCATCCATCATCTGGGAAATTATCTTGACCCGTGGAATTATTGAAGAGAAAGTGAGAGGATAGTGCTATTCCAAATATTGGTCTTTTTTTATTTTTAAAATTGTTTTCTAGCCCCGAGGAAACCCAGTTCTGGGTAATTCTGACAGACCAGAAAGCCGGATTTGTTGCTTTTACTAGAGGCTGGTCTACAATAAGCTGTTTACTTTAAGTGTAGCTTTCATTACTCTCTCCTTTTAGGAGCCATGAAAGTTCAAAAGGAGTTTATCCGCCTTTCCTAGGAATCCTGCTCCTAGCAATCTGTCCAATGGGAATAAGCCATTAGTGGCAAAATGCAGAAATATGTAAATTCCAATAATATTTATCATGGAAAAAAATTGCAAAGATGTCCAGTGAAATCAATGGTTGAATTCGTTATGGCATAACTACACAACAGATCATGCAACCCCTAACCTAATCACGAAAGCTTCTTTTAGGAACTTGGAAAAGCAGAATATAATAGTGTAGGTACACAACATGAAAACAAGTGTGCATACGAATGGGAAGGAACATAAAAAGACAGCTGTGTCGGTGGGATCATGAGGGGAGTTTTTTTTTCACTTAGCTTGACAAAATGATTTTAAAGTTTATCTGGTAGAATAGATATGTGAGACTAGGCAGGAAAATTACGAAAATTAAGGATGATAAGGGAAATTATAATGCCACCAGATATTATAATATTTTAAAGTGATAGTAATTAAAATAGTGTGAAACTGGGCAGGAACTCATAGGCAGACAAAGCATAATGGAGTTCAGAATAAGACCCAAATATATATTAGATTTTATAGAGTCATGGTGGCATTTCAAATCAGCATAGAAAAGGTGGATTGTTGTTGTTCAGCTTGCTAGTAATTAAGAAAAATCATAATGTAGCTCATTTTGAGCACAATAATAAATTCTGTGTGGCCTTAAATTTAAATGTTGAAAAAGAGTTACATGAATGTACTCAAAGAAAACATTGTTGGATGTATTTATAATCTAAACATGGCAAAAGCCTTTTCAAATATGTCACACAGTCCAGAAACCAGAAAGAAAAACATTTATACCTTGCTTTATAAAAGTTAAAACTTTCTGTATGGCCTGTAAAAAATCAAACCAAAGCAAAAGAGCTACCAGAAGCTGAGTCTAAAGACAAATAAAAGGAAGAAAGTATTTGTTTAATTATCAGTTAGAAAAATATGAAACTCAATAGAGAAAAATGACAGCAGGGTACGTGAGCAAGAAACTCAGAAGAAATACAAAGGCCCAATATGCATAGCAAAGAAGGCTATCACACTAATTAAAAATGCAAACTGTACTATAATGAAGGTTGTTTTTTGGCCTGTTTTATTTGCAAAAATGAAAAGATTGAGTGGAAACAAATTATATTGTGTCAGTGGAAATATAAATTAGTACAATATTTTGGAGGTCAGTTTGGAAATAATTTACTTAGCCATTCAACAGGTAGGAATTTACAGATAAGCAAAATGCACAAAAACATGTTCAGGGATGTTTGTAGTATTGTTTGATGGGCAAAAAGTTTTGGAGAAAAAACAAGGTGCCAGTCAGTACATGATTGGTTAAATGTGTGTTGTGAACAGTGCATATAGTAAGATCGTAGTTCTTAAAATATAGTTATAAGTTAATAAATGCAATTAATAGTAAGGAATCAGGTTGAAAACATGGTCTGAGGACACAGGGTAAGTGATGGCAGGGCAGGGTCATGGAGGTGGGGTGGTGGGAACTGAGAGCAAGAGACAAAAGTTCGGGGTGGGCTGGGTTTAGCCTTAGATTTTTGCAGCTATGATTATGCATTTCTCTTTTAACTTTTGAGAATTATGGGGTTTCACAGCTAGGTTGCCCCAATATATTTTTTCTCCATAAAATAGAGGAAGTGCAAGGCAACTATTCCTTTTGGGATCTTTCTTGTACAGGTTTTTTTTTTTTTTTTTTTAGATTTATTTTTTATTTATTTCTCTCCACCTCTCCCCCTCCCCACTCCCAGATGTCCATTCGCTCTGTGTTCTTCTGTGTCCACTTGTATTCTTGTCAGCAGCGCTGGGAATCTGTGTCTCTTTTGTTGCATCATCTTGCTGCATCAACTCTCCATGTGTGCAGCACCACTCCTGGGCAGGCTGCACTTTTTTTGTGTGAGGTGTCTCTTCTTATGGGGCGCACTCCTTGCGCATGGGGCTCCCCTATGCGGGGGACACCCTTGCCAAACAGGGCACTCTTTGTGCGCATCAGAACTGTGTGTGGGCCAGCTAACCACACTGGTCAGGAGGTCCTGGGTTTGAAACCTGAACTTCCCATGCGATGGGTGGTTGCTCTGTCAGTTAAGGCAAATGCGCTTCCCTTAGAATATTGTTTTATTGTCCTCTTTCTGATCCCTTCTTTTTTTCCTTAAGATAACCATGGAGAAAGAGCCTCGGAGCACCATTCTTTTCAATGCATCCAAAAAGGAGATATTTACTACCAACACTGGCTATAAATCCATGCAGAAAAGACTTCGGAGTAATTGGAAGATTCAGAGGTAACTGTGTGTACTCTTTTTCTAAGTGATGATAATAGCCTGCTGGTAAAACTGAGAAGTCTTTCTTTTACTTATGTAAGATAGATTGTTTAGGTCAGCAGAACTCAATTTAAATATCATTCAGAAGTAAAGAACATTATTAAAATATCTCTTTTGAAAACTGGCAATTAGCATATCATTAAATTGTTTCCCAAATCACAAACCAAAAAATTGTTTTAATTATATATATGCAGTTTTTTAAGAGGTTAGAGGCTTTTTCAGGTTCCTTTTGTAATTGATATTAAAGCCATGCAAATATATTAATTTGGGTCAGTAATTCATTTTAGAAAAAGGAAAAATGAGAATAAAATGCAAATATCTCACTTCTGGGAAGATGGCATCAGAGTAGGTAGGCAGGGCTCAATGCTCTTAAAAAACAACGGATAACTGTAGCAAATATAACATTCACATGTAAAAAGATCATTGCCGGGGAAGGGGGAAGAGGGTTTGATGTTGGGTATATGGGAGTCCCCTTTATTGTATATGTGACTTTACTGTGATCTAAAACTTTTTGAAGACAAAATTTAAATATTAAAAAAAAAACAGGATGTAGACATGAGGATGGAATGGAAGAGATTGCCTTTCCACTGTACATATGGGACAACACCTAGTACAGCGATCAAAGGCAAAACATAAAAAAAAAAGTTTTATGATATTTTTCATATTTTAATACCCCAATTTATTTTTTACTTTATTTTAGTTTTTTCTAAATTAGTATGTATTCTATTTCTAACCTTAAACCTGTCATTACTATTTCATTTTCCTACTAATTGAATTTGGCAATATGTTAGGCTTCATTTTTGAAGAAGTTTTGGATCACAGAGAGGTTCAACTGTGGCAGGGGAGGAGCACTGGTGTGGAGTGTGATTGATTGGGGACACATGGTTGGGAAGGACTTCTCCAGGGCATGTATATAAGATATGTAAAAATGATCAGATATTCGTTGGGTATTGTCATAGTAGCTAGAGTTACACACGACAACTGAGGGAGTACGGAGTTCCCAGCTCGGGGAGCTCTGTCTCATTCCCCAATGGAACAACAACAGTCCCCAAAGTGAAAGGGCAAAAAGCAGTGAAGAAGGATGGTCTGATGATGGGCCCTTGATACTGATGACTATGCTTATGAGCCTTTGTGCTTGAAATTTCAACTAGGCCTAGAGCTGCAGGGTGCCTAACAGTTATCTCCTGAGAGCCTCCATGTTGCTCAAATGTGGCTACTCTCTAAGCCAAACTCAGCAAGTAAATGCATTACCCTTCCCCCAAGCATGGGACACGACTCCCAGGGATGAGCCTCCCTGGCGCCAAGGGATTACTACCAATCACCAGCTGGTGATGCAACTAGAAAAAGACCTTGAATAAAAGGGGAAAAGTGAGCTTATATGGCTAAGAGACTTCAAAATGTTCAAAATGAATCGGGAGATCATCAGAAGGGTCGCGATTACGCATGTCTCAGTAGGATTCCAGAGACCAACAAAGTAGATACAACCCCAGGTACTGGTGCTCCTAAGGGCTACAGAGACACACAGGTTCTTTGGTCATGGCAGATAACTGTGGAGTACAGTGCCTTTTCAGTGGGCCCTACTTTGTAATTTGTGTTCCTGAGTGTGATGGAGTTGGACTCAGATGTGACCTCTCTACACATGCCTCTTCTTCCACTTGTACTGAACCTGTGGTTGGCGCTGGGGTTGGTGTATGCACAGGAGACTTGAATCTCTTGCCTATCCATGTGCCAGCTGGGCCCTGAACCTTAGCAGAGTTGAAATACCTACTCTCTGGTTGTTTGGACTTACCTAGGTCAGCTAACAGGGAGGTGAGGAAGGTCAACCACCACACCAGGGAACCAAGAGAGTCTACAACTGCAAGTAGGAGAATTGCAACCATCAGCCATGTGGGATCTAAGCCCCCTCATGATTTAGAGATGGAGTGGACATTGCCATCCAGGGTCCAAAGGATAGAGGAATAAAATTGGATTAGAATGTATTTACTGGTATTCTACTATAGAACTATTGTGATTTTAGCAATGGAAGAAATTGATGTGGAGATGGTGGTCACCAGAGTTGCTGAGGGCAGGGAAAGGGTAGAAGAGGTGTGGTGTGGGGGCATTTTCGGGACTTGGAGTTGTCCTGAATGATAATGCAGGGACAGATGCTGGACATTAC
Organism: Dasypus novemcinctus; assembly: GCF_030445035.2. Lineage (NCBI taxonomy): Eukaryota > Metazoa > Chordata > Mammalia > Cingulata > Dasypodidae > Dasypus > Dasypus novemcinctus. Next base: position 47,211,815 of record NC_080696.1, read on the forward strand.
ATATCCTGCCATAATCCACTGAATGAACTGGGGGAGAGTGTAAACTACAATGTAAACTATAATCCATTCATTGTAGCAGTGCTCCAAAATGCATTCACCAAATGCAATGAATGTGCCATAATGAAAAAGAAAAGAAAAGAAAACAATGGAAGGAGGAGTGAATGTGGCTTAAGTGATAGAGCTTCCTCCTACCATATGGGAGGACCTGAGTTCAATCTCTGGGGCCTCCTGGTGAAAAAGAAGAAGAGAAAACGTGCCCACATGGCAAGCCAGTGCTTGTGCAGGTGCCCACGTAGTGAGCCAGTTCCTATGTGAGTGCCTGCATGGTAAGCCAGTGCCCACTTGAGTGCCCGCGTGGTAAGCCAGTGCTGCGCAAGTGAGTCATGCAGCAAGATGATGACTCATCAAAAGAGAGACAAGGGGACTGTCAAGGTGAAGTGCAGCGGAATCCAGGAGAGAAGGCGCAGTTGACAGGGAACCTTTCTCTACATCAGGGGTCTCCAGGATCAGATCCTGGTGAATCCTAGAGGAGAGAAAATGAGAAGAAAAAACAACACAGACAGCAAAAACAGCAGGGCAAGAGGAGGGGATGGGGAAGAAATAAATAAATCTTAAAAAAAAAAAAAAACAATGGAGGAAGGGCAAAAAGCTGTCCAAGGAAATGTCTTTGGGGATCTTAGGACAGGAGAGTGCTACACATTTCCTGGAGGGTCAGGGATGGAGAGATGAAGTTGAGGCAAAAACTATGAGTTGCTGGCTTCTGCAGCTGGGAACAGCACCTGTTCCCCTCTTCAAGGTGAACAGCCTGTGTAAAACCCATGGCTCCCTGCAGCATACTGAGACGGCAGCAGACATCTTCCTTCCTGGGAAGAGTGTGAGTGTGGGAAAAGGCAGAGAGTGGTTTCTCTTGTTTGAGTTTGGCCAGCAGAGACTGCTTTGAATCTTGGTTCTGGCCTGACCAGAATCCTGGGCAAGTGGGGGTTGAAAGAGATACTGCTGTGAAAAATTCACCAGAGAGTGCCATCTACTGTCAGGTTGGGAAATTGCAGGAAAAAAACAACTACACACTTTTTGGAGACTCTTAAGTCCCAAACCCTCTGGACCTGACCTGTGCCACATTAGTGGGCTCCTGGCTCTATTTTGATAACTTAAACTGGGCAAATATAAAAAACTTAGAAATAAATTGAACCTAAAATCAAAGAAGAGCTATGAAACAAAACCCCTAGGCAAGAAAGAGAAATTGACTATCAGATGAATTCACCAATATAATCAGATGCCTAGACATCAGCAGAAAATCACCAGCCATACTAGGAAAAAGGAAGAGATGGCCCAGCCAAAGGAACAAACCAAAAATCCGGATGCCCTAACTGCACATCTGAAGGAACTAGAAAAAGAACAGCAAACTAATACCAAACCAAGCTGAAGTAAGGAAATAATAAAGATAAGAGCAGAAATAAATGAAATTGAAAACAAAAAAACCCAATAGAATGAACAAAACCAAAAGTTGGTTCTTCCAGAAGGTCAACAAAATTGACAAACCTTTAGCTAGATTGACCAAGAAAAAAAGAGAGAAGATGCAGATAAATAAAATCAGGAAGGCTAAGGAGCCCCAAAAAGCCAAAAGTATCTTGAAAAAGAACAACAAAGTTGGAGGATTTTAAAGCATATTACTTAGCTACAGTGGTGAAAAACCTAAAAGAAAAACAGTATGGTACTGGCTTAAAGATGCATATTAACCAATGGAACTGAAATGAGAATTCAGAAATAGACCTTCACATCTACACTCAAGTGATTTTTGACAAGGCTGTCAAGCCCATCCAGCTGCGCCAGAATAGTCCTTTCAACAAATGGTGCCAGGAGAAGTGGGTATCCATATCCAAAAGAAAGAAAAAAGTCCCCTATTTCACACATTAAACAAAAATTAACTCAAAATAGATCAAGGACTTAAATATAAAAGCTACAACCATGGAAGTACTATAAGAAAATATAGAGAAACATCTTCAAGATCTTGTGGTAGGTGGTAGTTTCTTAAACCTTACACCGAAAGCATGAGCAACAAAAGAAAAAATGGATAAAAGACCTTCTCAAAATTAAACACTTTGAATCTTCAAAAGACTGTCAGGAAAGTAAAAAGGCAGCCTACCCAGTGGGAGAAAATACTAATATTTGGAAACCACATCTCCAATAAGAGTTTGATTTTCATTTGTGTAAGGAGATCAATTCCATGATAAAAATGCAAGCAACCCAATTTAAAAATGGGCAAAAGACCTGAATAGACATTTGTCCAAAGAGGAAATACAAATGGCCAAAAAAACACATCAAAAGATGTTCAATATCACCATCTATTAGGGAAATGCAGATCAAAACTACAATGAGATATCATTTCACACCTTACAGAATAGCCATTATTAAAACAAAACAAAAAACCAAAACTACAAGTACTGGAGAGGATGTGGAGAAATAGGAACACTCCTTCCCTGTTGGGGGGGGATGTAGAATAGACTGTAGAAGACAGTTTGGCAGTATCTCGAGAAGCTGAATATAGTTCTGCTGTATGATCCAGCAATCCCGTTACTAGGGGTATATTCAAAAGAACTGAGGGAAGCAGATGTGGCTCAACTAATAGAGCATCTGCCTACTATATAGGAGGTCCAGAGTTCGCTACCGAACTCTCGAGTGCTGTGCCACGCAGGGGTCCCCCATGTAGGGGTGCCCTGTGTGCAAGGAGTGAGCCCTGCAAGGAGAGCTGCCCCACGCAAAAAAAGGTCAGCCCGCCCAGGAGTGGCTCCGTACACATGGAGAGCTGACGCAGTTAGATGACGCAACAAAAAGAGACACAGATTCCCAGTGCCACCTGACAAGAATGCAGGTGGACACAGAAGAACACATAGCAAATGGACAGAGCAGACAATGGGGGGGAGGGGAGAGAAATAAAAATTTAAAAAACTGAATGCAAGGACGTGAACTGACATTTTCATACTGATGTTCATAGCAGCATTATTCACAATTGCTAAAATATGGAAACAACCCAAGTGTCCATCAACTGATGAATGGATAAACAAAATGTGGTATATACATATAATACTACTTAGCTGTGAAAAGCAATTAATTTGGAATGCCTGTGATAACATGGATGAAACTTGAGGGCATATTGTTGAGTGAAATAAGACATAAAAGGATAGATATTGTATTGTCTCACTAATATAAATATGATACTAAATATGCAAATATGGTAATACTAAATATGATGAGTAAACTCGTGGAGGTAAACTCTATAGAGTATAGGTTACTGGGAGATAGAATGTAGGTTGAGAATGGTAGCTGATGTTTAATGTATGTAGAATTTTTAATAAGGCTTATTGTAAAAATGTGGAAATGAATAGAGTTGATGGTAACACATATAGGTAGTATAACTAACACTGCTGATTTACAAATGTGATTGTGGCTGAAAGGGGTAGTCTAGGGGCATAAAAGTCAGTTGAAAGGAAGCTAGAGGATAATCTAGGGACTTACTGTATAATAGTGATTTCGGTGGTGGATGAAGATTTTGCTTAATAGTATAAATATAATAATGTTCTTCTTTTACCAAGTATTAAGAATATGGCAATACACAGGAAAATTACAACTAATGTAACTTTTGTATGATAGTTAACAGTAATATTGAATTATTTTTGCAGCAATGGCAAAGAAGAAATTATGTCAATTCTAAGGGACAACAATAAGGGGATATAGGGGGTATGGGATTTTTCCTTTTGCAGTAATGAAAATATTCTAAAATTGACTGAGGCGATGACAGCATAACTGTGTTGAAAATGAGGGCCACAGAATGTACAATTTAAATGGATTGTACAAGGCACGATACTATATAACACAATGAATCCTGTAGTGGAAGGTGGACTGTGGTTAAAACAAATAAAAGAATATTTTCTCATGAACTATAACAAATATATAATACTAATTCAGGGTGTTAATCAAGTGGATTGGGGGAAAAATACACCAAATGTAAAATATGGGCTATAGTTAGTAGTAATATTTTAATGATGTTTTTTCATAGTTTGTAACTAATGTTTGACAACAATGCAAGATGTCAGTGGTGAAGTGATGCATGGGAGCCCTGTATGATGATATATGCATGTTTGTTTTATAATTCACAACTATTACTATATACTTATTATGTATGTTTGTGAATATGAATGATTACTTCAATAAAATTTTTAAAATGTGGATATCTTCTGTGTGTGTGTTTACTGGGTCCTAGGGACAAGTATCATAGAAGCAAATGGTAGCAGTAATTAGGTCATTGGAGGACTTCCCTTTATTGTAGCATAATTTAATTTGGATGCCTAAATGGCTCTGGGACAGGCCTGTAGAGAGGATTCTCATTTGGGAAAGAGGACCAGTTACTTCTAAGCCCTTTATCTCTGGGTCTCTGGGACTTATAGTTCCAGATAGTTTACAGGCTTAAGTAATTCATAAATTGTTTTAAATTATGGATCTAACATTTGCTTTTGAAATCATATTTCCAGCTTAAAAGATGAAATCACATCTGAGAAGCTAATTGGGGTGAAACTCTGGATTACAGCCGGGCCAAGGGAAAAATTTACTGCAGCTGAGGTAAAAACTACTGTAAAGCATGAATATAGGGAGATGGTTAGGAGCATGAGCTCTGAAATCAGAGTTCCTAGATTCAAATCTCACATCACCACTTACTGAGTAGCCTGCCTTAAGGGAGTCAGTTCATCTCCCTTTTTTCCTTATCTATAAAAATGGGAAGTAATTGTAAATACATCATGGACTTATTGTGAGGATTAACCAAGATAATCCATCTAAAGTGTTAGCACAGTGTGCCAGACACATAATGAGAGCTAATTAAGTATTACCCATACTACTTTGCTATAATATTTTTGCTTGGAAAATAGGAAAATTCCATTTAAAATTAAGCTGTTTCTCTATTTCATGGAAGAGACAAGGACTGATAAATGCAGAACCCAAGCACAGCAAGAGCCTATCTCCCAGAGACTTGTACGAAGTGCCTTAATTTTCAGGGGTGGCTGTGAGGAGAAGGGAGGTTAAGGTGGGGTTGGGCCAGAGTAGCCCCTAGACTGAGACAGGCCAAGGTATCCTGCTGTTTCACCAGGCTGGACCATGAGAAGGAGAGCAAGATCCAGTCCTACATTTTTTTCCCTTCCCCAACTTTGTGAAAGAAGAGGAAGTATCCCAGGAGAGAAGCAGACAACATTTATTATTCACCATGATTTGGTCAGTCAGTGGCCTTGAACAGAATTCCCCCTTGGGGGTGCTATAAAATACTTTTATCCTGATATCCTTGGGGGCTGTGAGGAGAGAGCAGGAGAACTGTGAGCTTCCTCATTAGGAAAACTTCATGATAGTTTTCTGCTGTTTGCTTTTCATACATCAATTTAGAAATTATCAATTCACTTTTAGTATTTTGAAGCCTTATGCTTAATAACGTGTGGAAATTCTATGTAGAGAATAAATTTTAAATTATCCTACATATATTTGAATCTGAGTGCCTTATAGATTTGAAATATTTATTTTCCAGCTATCTAAAATGTCTCGTTCATAGTACTTCAGACAGTCTTTTGGGTATATTCATAGATTTTTTTTTTTTCCTTTGTATAGTTTGAAGTCCTGAAGAAATATCTTGATGGTGGTGGAGATATTCTTGTAATGCTAGGAGAAGGTGGAGAATCCAGATTTGACACCAATATTAACTTTCTACTAGAAGAATATGGAATCATGGTTAATAATGGTAATTTTAAAAAATAAATTTCCTATTTATTGCTCACCTCATAATACTCTCAGCTCAGTGGTACAATGGAAAAAGCTCTGGGCTGAGGCTGTACGGGCCTGCATCCTGGTCTTATCAGCAATCTGAGCCTTCTGGGCCTGGTCTTCTTCTGTTTATAAAATGACCCCATCAAAGAAAGTGAAGAGAGTGATCCCAGCAAGAGACTGAAAAGACAACTCACAGAGTAGGAGAAAATTTTTGCAGATCATATATCTGATGAGGGACTTTTATCTGTAGTATATAACTCTTACGACTCAGTAAAAAGACAAATGGCCCAATTAAAAACTGGGCAAAGGATTTGAACAGACAATTCTTCAACAATATACAAGTGGTCAGTAAGCACATAAAAAGGTACTCAAAATCATTAGCCTTTAGAGAAATGCAAATTGAAACCACATTGAGATACTCTTTTGCGTTCATTAGAATGGCTGTAATCCAAGAGACAGATCCACGTATTCATGAACAAGTGTTGATGAATATGTGGATAAATTGGAACCTTCATACACTGCTGTTAGGAATATAAAATGGTGTAGCCACTGTGGAAAGCAGTCTGGCAGTTTCTCAGAAGGTGAAACATAGACTTACTTTATGATCCAGCAATTCCATTTCTAGATATTGAAGAGGAATGTAAGCTTATGTTCACACAAAAACTTGTATATGAATGTTCGTAGCAGCATTATTTATAATTAAAATGTCGAAACACCTCAAATGTCTGTCAATTGATCAACAGATAAAAAGAGCTATAGCCTTACAGTGGAATATTATTCATCAATAAAAAGGAATGAAAACAGGGAGCAGATACAGCTCAAGTAGTTGAGTGCCTCTTTCACCTGTTCGAAGTCCTGGGTTCAGTCCCTAGTACCTCACCTTCTAAAAACAAACAAAAAAATGAATGAAAACGTTATGTGGGGAGTGGATGTAGCTCAAGTAGTTGAGTGTCTGCTTTCCATGTATGAGGTTCCAGGTTTAATCCCTGGTACCTCTTAAAAAACAAATGAAAAAACCCGCTCTCATTGGGGAGTGGAGGTAGTTCAGTGGTTGAGTGCCTACTTCCCATGTATGAGGTCCTGGGTTCAATTCCCAGTACCTCCTAAAAACAAACAAATAAATGAATGAAAATGTTATGTGGGGAGTGATGTAGCTCAAGTAGTTGAGTGCCTGCTTCCCATGTACGAAGTTCCAGGTTTAATCCCTAGTACCTCTTAAAAAACAAACGAACCAAAAAACCAACTCTCATTGGGGACTGTATGAGGCTCACTGGTTGAGTGCCTACTTCCCATGTATGAGGTCCGGAGTTTAATCCCTGTACCTCCTAAAGAGCAACAACATTACGTTAAGTGAAAGAAGCCAGTACCAAAAAACCACATATTGTATGGTACCATTTATATGAAATGTCCATAATAGGCAAATCTATAGAGACAGAAGGCAAATTAGTTGTTGCCAGGGCTAGGAGGAGGAGGAATGGCGTGTGATTGCTAATGGGATAGTGAAAGTGTTATAAAATTGATTGTGGTAATGGTTGTACAACTCTGAATATGCTAAAAACTCTTCATTGAATACTTAAAATAGGTGAATTTTATGCTAAGTGAATTATATCTCAATAAAGCCATTATAAAAAAATAAGAAGGATTGGAACAGAGTTCCAGGGTTCCTTTCAGTTCAAAGTTTGCATGAATTTAAAATCAAATGTATTCCTAATCTAAAATAAACTTTCCCCTTTTTTCCCCTTAAAGATGCTGTGGTTAGAAATGTATATTACAAGTATTTCCATCCTAAGGAAGCTCTAGTTTCCAATGGAGTTTTGAATAGGTAAGCATGTTGAAAGCAGAAATGTATTTTTCATCTTTCTTACATTTTCTTCATTGTTCTTACTTGAATCTTTCCTTATTTCCTTGCATATGTTCTTTTCTCTGTTCCTTTTTCCTTTCTTGCCTTTTTATGATTGTATTACTTTTTCCCAACTATCAAATTACATTCTTCAAACTTTTGAAACCTTCCTCCACATTCACCTTTTTCATCAGTTAAGATACTTTCCGTTGCAAGTAACAAAAAGTATTCAAGTGGAATTAAACAATAAAGAGACTTTATTGATTCATATAATTGACAAGCCCAGAAATAGAGCAGGCTTTGAGTATGGATTGACCAAAAGATTCATGGTGTCATCAGGGCTCCAGTTATATTTCTTTGCATTTCTCTCTTTTTTTTAAAAAAGATTTATTTATTTTTTTAATTCCCCCCCCTTCCCCCGGTTGTCTGTTCTCTGTGTCTGTTTGCTGCGTCTTGTTTCTTTGTCTGCTTCTGTTGTCGTCAGTGGCACGGGAAGTGTGGGTGGCGCCATTCCTGGGCAGGCTGCACTTTCTTTCACGCTGGGCGGCTCTCCTCACGGGTGCACTCCTTGCGCGTGGGGCTCCCCTACGCGGGGGACACCCCTGCGTGGCATGGCACTCCTTGTGCGCATCAGCACTGCGCATGGGCCAGCTGCACACAGGTCAAGGAGGCCCGGGGTTTGAACCGTGGACCTCCCATGTGGTAGACGGTAACCACTGGGCCAAGTCTGTTTCCCTGCATTTCTCTTGATTCTCCTCTCCTCTGTGTTTGGGCTTTATCAAGTTTTAATATTTCCCAAAATCACATCCATATGCCACACCATCTAGGGCAAGAGAGATGCCTTGATCCTAGCTTTCCCAGCAACAGTAGTCCTGATATTTACTCTGCTTGGGCTGGCATAGGTCACATGTCCATCTTGAACTGGTTACTGTGGCAGAGAACATAGGATGCCCTGATGGCATAGCTAGGCCTTGCTCTCCACTCTTGGAACCTGGGATAGAATCCATTATTTCTGAACCCCTGGATCCTGAAACATAATTAAGGGGCTTTTGGGAAGTGGGACATGAATACAAGAGAGAACCAACACCAGATGCCCTTTGTCAACTTTTTCCTGTATCTGAAATTATTCATTCCATACTTGAATTTGCTATATGCCAAGCACTCTATTGGATCTAAGGATACAGAGATAGCTAGAGTATAGAGTTTGCTCCCAGGATCAAGAAAGAGGAACTGATCCTAATATTTTTTAGGGAGGTGGGTACATTGTACTTTATTGATGGTACATGATAAGATAGGGCTCTCTGAAGTCCTCCCCTTCTTGAGAGGGTCTCGGATAGAAGCTGTGGAGGATGGTTGAATCTCAGTGTTGGGAGATCACGTTGGGGTTAGGACTTCCCAGCAGCTGACAGCTTTTTTCTTCCTCTCATGCTGTTGTTGGGGCTGATGGTCCAGGGGGCTTTTACTTCTTGTAGGCCATGTGGACCATAGGTCTTCCACTCTGTTGCTGTAACTAAATTCATTTGTCATACCAGGAAATGAGCTTGATGAAGTGATTTTTGAGGGCAGTGCCAGCTCCAGCATCAAAAGTGGAAGAATGGCATCACTGTTAAACTTGCAAGAGACAACCTGGTCTTCACTGTAGCCCAGGATGCCCTTTAGGGGACCCTCTGACATCTGCTTTACCACATTCTTGATGTCATCATATTTGGCCACTTTCTCCAGAAGGCAGATCAGATCTATGATGGACACATTGGGGATGGGAACATCGAAGGCCCTGCTAGTGAGCTTCCCATTCAGCTCTAGTATAATGTTGCCTGTAGCCTTGGCGGTGCTGGTAGATGCAGGGATGATGTTCTGGGCAGTCCCATGGTCATCCTGCCACATTTTCTTGGAGGGGCCATCCAGAGTCTTCTGGGTGGCATTGATGGTGTGGATGGTGATCATGAATCCTTCCATGATGCCAGAGTTGGTGGATGATCTTGGCCCATCGTCCCAGGCAGTTGGTAGTGCAGGAAGCATTGCTGATGATCTTAAGAATCATACTTCTCATGGTTCTTGACCATCACAAACATGGGGGTATCTGTGAAGGGGCAGAGATGATGATTCTTGGCGCCACTCTTAAAGTGAGCCCCAGGCTTCTCCAGGGTTGCGAAGACACCAGTGGACTCCACAGCATATTCAGCACCAGCAACACCCCATTTGATGTTGATGGGATCTCGCTTCTGGAAGATAGTGATGAGATTCCCATCGATGGCTTCCTGTTCTCAGCCTTGGCGGTGCCTTTGAACTTGCCATGGGTGGAATCATACTGGAACATGCATGCAGACCATGTTCAATGAAAGGGTCATTAATGGCACCAACCCATACTTTGCTGGAGTTTACAGCAACCCTGGTGACCAGGTGCCCAGTATGGCCAAATCCTATTCCAACTTTCACCATCATGTCTTATTTTTTTTTAAGATTTATTTATTTATCCCCCCCACCTCCAACCCGTTGTCTGTTCTCTGTGTCCCTTCGCTGCACTCTTCTGTGACCGCTTCTATCCTTATCAGTGGAACCGGGAATCTGTGTTTCCTTTTTTTTTTTTTTTAAGATTTATTTATTTATTTCTCTCCCCTTCCCTGCCACCCCAGTTGTCTGTTCTCTGTGTCTATTTGCTGTGTTGTCTTTGTCCGCTTCTGTTGTTGTCAGCGGCATGGGAATCTTTGTTTCTTTTTACTGCGTCATCTTGTTGTGTCATTTATCCATGTGGGCGGCGCTATTCTTAGGCAGGCTGCACTTTCTTTGGCACTGGGCGGCTCTCCTTACGGGGCACATTCCTTGCGCGTGGGGCTCCCCTACATGGGGACACCCCTGTGTGGCACGGCACTCCTTGCGCGCATCAGCACTGCGCATGGGCCAGCTCCACGTGGGTCAAGGAGGCCCGGGGTTTGAACCATGGACCTCCCATGTGGTAGACAGACGCCCTAACCTCTGGGCCAACTCTGCTTCTCCTGTTTCTCTTTGTTGCGTCATCTTGCTGTGTCAGCTCTCCATGTGTGCGGCGCCATTCTTGGGCAGGCTGCACTTTCTTTGGCGCTGGGCGGCTCTCCTTATGGGGCGCACTCCCTGCACGTGGGGCTCCCCTACGCGGGAGACACCCCTGCATGGCAGGGCACTCCTTGCACGCATCAGCACTGCCCATGGGCCAGCTCCACACGGGTCAAGGAGGCTCAGAATTTGAACCGCAGACCTCCCATGTGGTAAGCACTCACCCTATCCTTTGGGCCAAGTCCACTTCCCACCATCATGTCTTGAGGATGTGGCTGACACTGTAAGAAAGCATGCGGCTGTCAAACTGGGAGGAGCAGAGAACCAATCCCAATTTTTTTTTTGATCCCCTCCCCTTGCAACATTTTGCATGCTTGCTGTGTCCATTTCACTGTATGTTCTTCTGTGTATTTATATTCCCCTCCCCCCTTGTGGCTTGCTTGCTGTCTGCTCTCTCTGTCTATTTGCTGCAGGCTCTTTTGTCTTCTGCTTGTCTCCCTTCTTTTGTTGCCTCACCTTTGCTGAGTCAACTCTCCACAGAGCACCGGCAAGCCTGCCTTCACAAGGAGGCCCCGGGATGCGAACCAAGGGCCTCCCATATGGTAGATGGGAGCGCATCTCATTGAGCCATAGACGCTTCCCCCAATCCTAATATTTTAATACTAACTTTTGTGAACTTCCCAAGGGAGGCGTGGATGTGTAACTGTACCCTTATTTCATTTCTAAAACTTGTATCATGAAGACAAGTCCTTGCATGCATCTGTTTATACTTACTATTAATGAATGCAGTGTGAAATTTCCAGAATTTCTTGTTTATCAGATTTTCACTTTTTTCTTCAAGGGAAATTAGCCGAGCTGCGGGGAAGGCTGTGCCTGGAATCATTGATGAAGAGAGCAATGGAAACAATGCACAGTGAGTGTGCTTTCTAAGGCTCCCTAAAGAGGACCTATTTGTCATTTTGAAGAGTTTTCTTTTTCATAATGAAAAGAGTTTTCATTCTGGTTTACAGAATGAAATTTGTAAATAGGATACAGAGAGGTTACTTGTCCAAGCTCACACCACTAATAAGTCAGACTTAGATTCAAACCTAGGTAATCTCCTCTAGCACTTATACTCTGAACTTTTGCTCCATATTGTTATTTTAAATAATATTGTGTTTGCTATTATAAATAACAAAGCACCAGTGAACATTTTTCTAGGTACAATTTTTGTGCCCTTGTCCAGTATTTTCATAGGATAGATTCTTAGCATTGGAATTTTGGGGTCAAGGATCATTCAGTTGATGTGCTGCCAAATGTGATATGTTGCAAAATCACCCTCCAGACAGGTTTTACCACTTACAGTTCTGTGAACACATCCCTTTTTCTTCTTGTCAGTGTGGAATATTCTAGTGAAAATGCTAGCTCTTTAATTTGCATTTCTTTGATTATTAGTGGATGGGGCAACCTTTAAAGTCTGTTGGTCAATTTTATTTCTTCTTTAACTTTTCTGTTCTCTGCTTTGCCCATTTTTCTATTAATAGCTTGTCTTCTTATTTAATTATAAGGCTCGTATATGTTTTGCAAGTATTTTTCTTTTCCTACTTTGCAACACGTTATCTTAAATATTTTGTGGGATTTTTTTCCCTGTGGAAATTTTTTTCCACACTTTTGCATAGTTAAAGCATAGTATAAAGCTCTAATAATTAAAATAATGTGATATTCACACAAAAACAGTAAAAAAATAAAAGTCTAGAATCAGATCCAAAACATAAATTGATGGGAGTTAGTGTATAGCAAAAGTAGTAGCATATCAAATCTTTGTGGAATGAATGCGATAATTTTGGATAATAAAAACACATTTCCTTTTTCATACCACACCCAAAAATACATATAAATTAATGATATAAATGTTAAAAATGAAACCATACAGTAATGAAATATAGGCAAGTATTTTATAATCTTACAGTAAAGAAGACCATTTTTAGTATAAAAATGTCATAAAGGAGAAAAATAAATAGTTTTCACCACCTAAAAATCAAAACTTCTATATAACAACATGTAGTCACAGTGTGTCAGCACATCTAGTTGGTGTAGGTGAAAGGGCTGCAGATTGGAATTAGAAGTTTTGGGTCCACTTCTTGACTCCATCTCTTACTTGCAGGGTCACCTAGGGCAAAATAACTGTTAGCTTTTCTTTCCATATCCATGTATTGGGGACAATATTACACTTACAAAATTTTTTTGGAGTGATACTTAGTGAGGTGATAATTATGGAAGTGCTTTGTAAGCTATAAGGTATAGATTCCTACCTTTTGTTGTATTGTTACTTTACTTTGTAGTTAACTGTAGTGAAGGGCAAACTTCTAGTTATTTCTTTCCTGGATCATGCAGGAAACAGTTCATCCTCCTAGTAAGTAGTTGTCCTTAGAGCTTTAGATGGTTAACTGGTTCTCCATTGCACTTTGAAACCTATTAGCCTTTTGGAATCTCAAGTTCCCTTTTAACTTTGTAGTATTTCCTTTTTCTTTCCCCACATTGCTGTTGCCACACAGGCTTTATTTTATTTTATTATTTTTCAAAGAATTATTTATTTCTCTCCCCCCACCCTCCCCACCATTGTCTGCTCTCTGTATCATTTCTCTGTGTGTTCTTCTCCGTCTGCTTGCATTATCCTTGCAGAACTGGGAAACTTCGTCTCTTTTTTGGTTGTGTCATCTTGCTGCGTCAGCTCTCTGTGTATATGGTGCCACTCCTGAGCGGGCTGCACTTTTTTTTCATGCATGGTGCACTCCTTGCACGTGAGGTCCCCCTAAACGGGGGTGCCCCTGCATGACAGGGTACTCCTTGTGTGCATCAGCACTGCGTGTGGGCCAGCTTACCACATGGGTCAGGAGGCCCTGGGTATTGAACCCTGGATGCTCCATATGGTAGGCAGACGCTCTATCAGTTGAGCCACGTCTGCTTCCCCTGACTTTCTTTAAATTCTTTAAATCTGCTCAGGTTTTTCTCACTTTGGGGCTTTATATATTTTATTCCTTCTTCCAGGAATGCTGTTTTCCAAATTTGTCACCCAATGAATCTTATTCATTCAAGTGTGGTTTGGAAAAGACCTGTTTTTGTTTTGGGGCAAATGTTTTAAGTCTTATGCCTAAAGTTTTATCAAAATGTCAGTCTGGTTGATTTCTTAGTAATAATAAAAGAAATAGATGAGTGTAAGTAATAACTGAGAAGTTTTTATTGTATAACTGAAGTGTCCATTCTTCTATGGGCAGCTCTTGATTTCCTTCAGCTCCTGGCCTGAAACTCATGGGCTGCACTTCCCCTTACTGGGAACTGCATTGAGAGAGATGGAAAGGGGGAGAATGGAGATTGTGGGACAGGCACTACCTCTCTCTCATGGTGTGATGACAGAAGTCATAGGGATAAATGAAACTTTACTGAAGTACTGGGAAAACTGACATTAGAGGGAAGTAATTTTAAACTTATGTTAAAAAGAATTTTCCTGAGAACTTAGGGAAGAGGGAAATTGAAATCTTTATAGGACATTCCTGATGAATGCCCCTCAGTTTCTAACATTATTTTCTAGTCCTTATATCTCTGTGTACTTCCTTCAAACCTCTATCTTTGCAGAGCTCCATTTTTTTTTCAGTAAAACCCTAGCCCCTCCCACATGCTTTGGACTTATCTCAAGACTGCTCACATGCCCCCAGGAGTAACTGTTCTAAGTCAGGTTGAGTCAATATGGATTCTCTAGGTTTTTGTTAGGACAGTGGAGAGTAAGTGAGGGATTCCAAGTCAGGTCTTCAAGGAAGTGGCCTCACCAATGTGGGTAAATATACTTATTTATTCATGTAATTCATGTAATCATTTACCTGACAATACATCCTTCTAATCATAGACATTAATTCTAAGAGAACATCAGCCAGATCTATAAGGAGGAGGAAAATATTTACCTCTAAGATATTATTACATGGTGCAATTAGAGTTCTTTTACTTCCTCCCCACCCTACCTCACTTTTTTCTTTTCTTTCCCAGTTGTGGCCTCGGGACTAACTCAGAATAAGAAGCTGGTATCCTGAAATGTCTTTTGTATAGTTCTGATTCAGTTCTTAGATGAGGCCCCTATCTCACCCTCTATACCCCAAAGGGGCTAGTTTAGTTCTTCCAATTACAGTTATTTATACTTTCCTGTTAATTTACATCCATATTTCTTTAAATACTTTGATACTTGTAGCTAGAGTTATCCCAGTTTCGGGGTTAAAAATTGAAGCTTAGAGGAAATTTTGTGTTTGGTGAATTGTTCAAGAAACACTTAGATTATCTTCAGAATTTTTTTAATTCATTTTTTTTAATTGCATATGTGTTTTTAATTTCTTACAGGGCTCTCACCTTTGTCTATCCTTTTGGTGCCACATTGAGTGTCATGAAACCAGCAGTGGCTGTTCTGTCCACAGGCTCTGTCTGCTTCCCACTTAACAGACCCATTCTGGCTTTCTATCACTCTAAGGTACAGCCTTTCTTAGCTCAGGGGTGTTACTGAAATAGTAAAAACTACTTTACCATTTCTAGAATAATATTATTTATATTCTCATTGGTCTTCATGAAAATTCTGTGAAGTATTATTTCTATTATCCACATTTTAAAAATGGGGAAACTGACTTGTCCAGTAATTGATGGAGTCAGGGCTTGAACTTAGGTCTTGTTATTCTGAAGCTTTCCCACTACGGCACAAGACTACCTGTTTCGTAATTCTTAAAATAACTTTTCATCTTGACTAGGACCACACGTTCTCACTCTCAGTATAAAGGGAATCCATCCATTCAGGGAAAAGTTGCGTTAAACTATACCAAAGTACACAGAATCATGTTGCTATTATTTTAGTTTATCACAGAAAGACCTTACCTGAAGACCATTTGTCCAAGTTCTCATGCCGGAGACCCACAGGAACAGTTTGTCCCAGAATACATGCCTCTCTCATTATGACCCTTCTTTTCCACTGCCTTTTAATTCATGTTTTGCTGAATTTACTCTCATCTGTCCCCCAAGACTTAGAATTCCCTAGCTGACATCCCAGTTTTCCCTCAGAGACCTAAATGTTTCTAGTTCTTCACAGTTCTCTTTTTCTTTGTGAACCTGGGTATTTTCTTTCCCTCTTTAAAAGCTCTGCCCTCTTTTTTTTTTTTTTTTTTCATCTCTTTTTGTGTGTGAGAACACTATCTTATTTAGTCAGAGTGCCATACCATCTACTTCCTCTGTAAGACCTGAAAAAGATAAAAACAGGATAGCTGGTGGTGAAGGTGTAAGGTAATTCACATGCTTAGACAGAATTTCCCTTGCATCTCTTTCACAAGAGCAGAAGAATAAAGTATCAAAATTCATGTGAGGCATACATTTGAGAAGAAAAGTGTTCCTCTGGCAAAAGAGGGTATGCAGCCCACAGAGACATATGATGGCTCGGATTCAGGAAAGGCATCTCTGGTTTTCAACACCTGGACAAATAGTTTGCTTTCCCAAGTCACAATTGAGTTAATCTTTCCAAGCTTTTCAAAGCATCTTTCAGTTTCCCCACGAGGTCCTGTAATTGTTCTGTGGTACAACTAGAACTAGTTTCTGGCTGGGATCCCGAATCAGTGTTCTCTGTATTTAAGGTTACCAAATATGCATCTTAAACGGTTGATTGGTCTTTATCTGATATTCCAAATGCCTAGAAACCTCAGTTACGTGAGGGAGAGATCTGCCTAAGATTCTACTATGTGCAAAACAGTTCTATCAAATTTAGTCTTCTAGATAAGTGCTTAGAGTTGACTTGTCAGCTCTTTGCTTTCCTACCTCCAGTATACAAGTGGCATTTGCTGCATGACAATGTTTTAATACCACTGGGTCAATATATTTTGTTTTAAGCTTGGATGATCTAGCCTGACCTCGTCAGCCTGTGCATGCAGCAGGCTCTGGGAGGCTGTGCACAGCACGAGTGCAAAGGTGCCAGGCCCAAAGGCACTAGGGTCAACCAGCAGCTGGAAACCCTTCTGCATGCCCTCCATGAGCTCCCTGCCCTCATTTTATAAGGAAGTACATAAATGTCTGTGCAGTGTTTGAAAGATGATAGTTAAATGCAATTCATATACAATTATTATGGTAATTAGCCTCTCCCAAGACAGCTGGAAATATTTTGTTAAAGTTAGGATAAAAGATTATTAAATAATTCAAGATGTGGAAATAAATTGTTCCTATCAGTTTATAGGGACAGAAGTAATGAGACATGACTTTAAGGGACATTAGTTTAATGCTGGAACTATAATTATCTGATTTCTTAGCTGTGCACAGAGGTTTTTTTCTACTCAATCAGTAGACTGTTGGGGCATATAGAATTCTGTGCTAAGTATGGTGACACTCCTAGAACTCATAAGATTATCATCTGCCCATTTATTAGCTATTTAAAACTCATTTTCTCCTCCTGATAGGCTTTTAGTCCAGTCTTATAAACACAATCTTTGAGGGAGATTGTTGCCTGTCCCTCTTAAGTTCATGAGATTTATCAGTGCTAGCAGAGAGAGGGGACCACTCTCTATCCTTCTAGAAACTCTGAGCAGCCCTGGCTAGTACTTGGGGGTTTTGCCCCCTTGCCCAGTGCCACTGCCTTCATTGCACTTGTCGTGGATTTATTGTGAT
The DNA here is from genome assembly GCF_030445035.2 of Dasypus novemcinctus. NCBI lineage: Eukaryota > Metazoa > Chordata > Mammalia > Cingulata > Dasypodidae > Dasypus > Dasypus novemcinctus. The sequence goes on from NC_080696.1 coordinate 47,229,135, forward strand.
CCTTTTGAAGTCTGTCTTTTTTGTTTTAATTTATGGAATTGGTGTATTTGCATCTTTTGACAAGTCTGGCTTGGATGTAATTCTTTTTCTAGTGCCATTATAACTATGCTTGTTCCCTGAATGTGATATAACTAGAAAAGCTGCTATCATTTTATATTTTTAACATTGTACTATTTTCATTGCAAAAGTACATGATCATCATAGAAAACTTGGGAAAATAAGAGGTGAAAAAGGAAAAAAAGCTTCCCTCATGTTATCTAAGGCAACCTAAACTGACATTTTAATGATTTTCTCCCACTTTTGCTTGTATCTCATTTTTATTTGTTTTCTTCACAAACGTTAAACTAAGATAGCTGTACAATGTATGGTATCCTTTTTTATTTTTTAACTTAATGTTGTGATAAAAGCATTTTCCCATGTAACTGCGAACCTTTTTAATATTTAACTGAAGGTGGTTCTGTATTTTTTTAATCATTTTTCTGTGATTGAACATTGGATTTATTTTTTATTTTTGTGATTAAAACTATAAAGTTGTGTATAGAATTTCTAGTTTATTTCAGACGACTTTGCTGCAAATATTGACACTTGAGCAGCAATATATAAAAGAACTTACTTCACAGACTCCTGACCAACACTCCTTAGTTATTTTTTCATACTTTTATGAAAAATACTTTTTGTTTAAAATTAGTAATAATAGTAAGAAGTTTCCTTATTAGCCAGTTACTTCCTTTGTGAAGTTTTCATGCTCATAGCATAGCTTCATGTTTGGATCTTAGTTTAACACTGTTTTTGGTATTCATAAATGTCTTTATGACTTTATGACCTTTTCATTTAATTTTATAAGTCTTAACTCTGGAAAGATTGTTTTTGGGTTTATTTTTTCTTTTTCCTTTAAGATATGGTCTTTATCTGTAAGATAGCTACAATGGGAAATGCTGTAGAACACAATCTGCATTACTTTTCATAAAAGTCAGAAGAATATCGAAGTGTCTAAAATGGGAGGCTGATTGGAGTGTAGTTGTTGTTTCTAGGCTGCTAAAACCTTGAATGTGAATTGGCACTTGAACAGTATATGCTAACATGATTCCAATTATAAGTGTTTGAGGACTAGGATGTATGTGCCACATTTTGGGATCTGAGTATCTGACAGTGCTTTGATTGTCATTGATAGAACCAAGGTGGGAAGCTGGCAGTGCTTGGCTCATGTCACATGTTCAGTGACCAGTATTTGGATAAGGAAGAAAACAGCAAAATCATGGTAAGCTTTTTTCTTTCATATTAATGTCTAATGTGTAGATATGATTTTAATGTCATTGATACATTTATCATTTAAAAAATACTGGTAAGTTAATTTATTTATTCAAAACCAGCTATTCAGAGCCCATTATATGCCAAGCACTAAGAATACGAAGTTGAATTAGACACACTCCCTGCTTTGAAAAATGTTATAGCAATATATTGAGAGAGAGTGCACACAAGAAACAGATAAGTAAACTCAGAAGGATGTGTCGAGTGTTTCTAAGCATACCAAGTTGGGGTAGGAGCTGACCTTGGAGAGGTAGTGAAGAACGAGCTCAATAAGGGCTCTTGTGCAAAGCAAAGGAACTTGAACTTTATGCTGAAAGCCATGGGGAGCCTTTGTAGCATTTTCAGCAGGCATGGGCAATGGGCATCATCAGATCTGTGTTTTAGAAAGTATCTCCTCTCCAAGCTATGTGGAAAGTCAGATGAAGGAAGCAGCCTACAGCTGATTAGGAGGCTGGTAGGCTCAGCCAAGCAAGAAGGCATGAGAATCTGAATGAAGGTAGTAAAGGTGTGGATGGAAAAGAGGGGTATGCATAAGTGATATTTAGGTGGGCTTAGGGTGGCAACTGACTGACATGGGGAATGAGATGAAGGCACTGCAATTGCTCTGTCAGAATAGTGCAAAGGGAATATGTGGTGTGAAAGATGATAAAGTAGGAAGCAAATGTCTTTCCAGTATGTGCCAGAGCTCTATGATGTTGTGATTCTAGTGAGTCACTTGCCAAAGGAAGAAATGTCCACTGAGCCTTTTCATTAATGAAATTAATTTCTTCAGCTTTGTAAACTTTAATTGTTGTATTGAGAGATTTGTTAAGATCTTGTTTCTGTGGAATCCATATGAAGTTCCAATGCCTATAGACATATTCTAGAAAGTAGATATACTCTATTTTTTAAAAGTTTTAAGTTTTGGCTGTCATCAACACTTAAACAGGTATTGCTTCAGGATTGTAAACAAGTCTGAATAATGTTTTGTGGTTAAGAGATTAGAGTATCCTGTTACAGTGATGAAAGGCAAAACGTCAAAAACAAAGTTTTATGATATTTTTCATTTTTTAATACCCCGATTTATTTTTTACTTTTTCTAAATTAGTATGTATTCTATTTCTAATTTTTAAATGTATTATTACTATTTCATTTTCCTACTAATTGAATTTGGCAATATATTAGGCTCCATTTTTTAAGAAGTTTTGGACCATAGAGAAGTTCAAATATGGCAGGGGAGGAACACTGGTATAGGGTGTTATTAATGGGGGACACATGGTTGGGAGAGAGTTCTGCAGGGCATGTATGTAGGGTATATAAAAATGTTCCAATATTCGTTGGGTATTTTCATAGTAGTTATACTTACAAACAACAACTGAAGTGCTGAGTTCCTAGACAGGGGAGCTCTGTCACATTCCCCAGTGGAACAGCAACAATCCTCCAAGTGCAAGGGCAAAGACCAGTGAAGGATGGTCCAATGATGGGCCCTTGATATTGATGACTATGCTTATGAGCCTGTGTGCCTGAAATTTCAACTAGGCCTAGAGTCGCATTATGCCCAAGAGTTACCTCCTGAGAACCTCCATGCTGCTCAAATGTGGCCACTCTGTAAACCAAACTCAGCATGTAAATGCATTACCTTCCCCCCAGCATGGAACATGACTCCCAGGAATGAGCCTCCCTGGCACCAAGGGATTACTACCAATCACCAGCTGGTGATGCAACTAGAAAAAGACCTAGAGTAAAAGGGGGATAATAGTGAAGACAAATGAGTTTATATGGCTAAGAGACTTCAAAAAAGAGATGGGAGGTTATCAGAGGGGTCATCAGACGCTCTTAGGCATGTCTCACTAGGATCCAAGAGATAGCCAAATTAGATACAACCCCAGGTACTGGTGCTCCTGAGGACTACAGAGACACACAGGTTCTATGGTCATGGCAGATGGCTTTGGAGTTCAGTGCCTTTTCAGTGGGCCCTACTTTGTAATTTGTGTTCCTGAGTGTGATGGAGTTGGACTCAGATGTGACCTTTCTACACATGCCTCTTCTCTCACTTTTACTGAACCTGTTTTTGGTGCTGGGGTTGGTGTATACTCAGGAGACTTGAGTATCTGGACTGGCCATATGCCAGCTGGGTCCTAAACCTCAGCAGAATTGCAACTCCTATGCTCTGGTTCATTGGACTTACCCAGGTCAGCTAACAGGGAGGTGAAGATGGTCAACCATCACGCCAGGGAACCAAGAGTGCTTATAACTGCAAGCAGGAGAATTGCATCCATCAACCATGTGCGATCTAAGCCCCCTCTCGATTTAGAGGTGGAGTGGACATCACCATCCCAGGGTCCACAGGATGGAGGAATAAAATATGGAGTAGAGTGGACTTACTGTTAGTCTACTATAGAACTGTTGTTACTCTAGCAATTGAATTGAAGAAACTGTATCATTGATGTGGAGACAGTGGCAACAGTAATTGCTGAGGGCAGGGAGAGGGAAGATGAGATGTGATGTGGGGGTGTTTTTGGGACTTGGAGTTGTCCTAAGTGATATTATAGGGACAGATGCTGGACATTATATATCCTGCCATAACCCACCGAATGAACTGGGGCGGCGGGCGCAGAGGGAGTGTAAACTACAATGTAAACTATAATCCACGCATTGTAGCTGTGCTCCTAAATGTATTCACCAAATGCAATGACTGCCACAATGATGAAAGAGGTTGTTGATGTGAGAGGAGTGGGGTGGGGTATGGGGTGTATGGGAACCTCTTTTATTTTTTTAATGTAATATTTTTTGTGATCTATGTATCTTTTTAAAAAAAGGCAATTAAATTTAAAAAATTTTAAAAAAGAAAATAAGAGTACCCTAAGATAAATTATAAATGGCTAATAGTAATAGTGGCTTTAGGGTAAAGAAAACCTTTATACTTTCATATGCTTTCACCAAGAGACAGCTTGCTACGCTTTTCCATATAACTGTCTAGTCTTTCTCCCTTTATCATTTTTTCTGGATTGATTTAATTCTATAGTGTTGACCCTCTGTTTTCTCAAATAACCAAGTGTCTAACTTTTGTTTTTTGTTTGTTTTAAATCCAGGATGTTGTTTTCCAGTGGCTCACTACAGGAGATATCCATTTAAACCAAATTGATGCTGAGGACCCTGAGGTAGGAGATTATATGTTATTAAAGAACTTTTAGATGAAAATGAATCCAGCTGCTCAGCTTCTCTTCTGACAGTATAGAAATTTATATGATTTCTTTTATCTGTGAGACAGATGGATTAAAGTGATGTTTTTTGGGGAGATGAAGTCCTTATTGTAAAATATAAAATATGAAACAAATTATATAAATAGTTGGAACTTAAAATATGATTCCTCGCCCAAACTTCCAAAATTGGTATTTATAGAGAAACACTTCTTTCTTCTTTCTTTGAAGACTTTATTTTTTTTCCTTTTTTTTGTCTTTATTTTTTAATGTTACATTAAAAAAATATGAGGTCCCTGTATACTCCCCCACCCCCTCACCCTACTCCTCCCACAATAACAACTTCCTCCAACATCATGGGACACTTACTGCACTCAGTGAACACATCTCTGAGCACTGCTGCACCACATGGTCAATGGTCCACATTTAAGTTTACACTCTCCCCTAGTCCAGCCAGTGGGCCATGGGAGGACACACAATGTCCAGTAACTGTCCCCGCAGTACCACCCAGGACAACTCCAAGTCCTGAAAATGCCCCCACATCACATCTCTTCTACCCACTCCCCACCCCTGGCAGCCTTCATGACCACTTTCTCCACCTCAGCGCCACATTTACTTCCATCACGAATGACAACAATTCCAGAAAAGAGCATCAGCAAGTCCTCTCCAATCCATACTCCACTCCTTCATTCTGTGGACCCTGGGATGGCTATGTCCACTCCACCTCTGTATCAAGAGGGTGCTTAGATTCCACTTCAGTGATGGATGCAGTTCTCCTGTTTGCAGTTGTAGGCACTCTTGGCTCCCTGGTGTGGTGGTTGACCTTCTTTGCTTCCCTGTTAGCTGTCTGGGGTAAGTCCAGTAAACCAGAGGATAGGAGTTGCAAGTCTTTTGAGGCTAAGGGCCTGGCTATCACATGGACAGTCCAGAGATTCAGGTCCCCTGAGTATGCACTAAATCCCAACACCAACCACAGGTTTGGTAAAAGTGAACAAAGATCACATCTAAGTCCAACTCATCACGCTCAGGAACACAAACTCCAAAGTAGGGCCAGCTTGATGGCACTGAACTCCATCTGTCCCATGACCATAGAACCTGTGGGTCTCTGTAGCCCTCACAAGAACCAATAACTGGGGTTGTATCTACTTTATCTGTCTCTGGGACTCTGTTCAGGTGTGCGTAAGGGCAACCCCTCTGATGACCTCCTGGCTCTTTTTTGGAGACTCATAGCCATATAAACTCATTTGTCCTTTCCATTTCCCCCTTTTATTCAAGGTCAAAAAGCACTTTTAACTCCTGATATTAGATGTAGGCTGAGATATTCTGCTGGTCTGAGTTGACCCTTTTATTCAAGGTTGTTCTCCAGCCACATCATCAGCTGGTACTTGGTAGTAATCCCTCAGTGCCAGGGAGGCTCATTCCCGGGAGTCATGTCCCATGCTAGGGGAAAGGCAATGCATTTACATGCTGAGTTTGGCTTCAAGACTGGCCACATTTGAGCAACATGGAGACTCCCAGGAGGTAATTCTTAGGCGCCCTGCAGTTCTAGGCCTAGTTCTTATTTCAGGCACACAGGTTCATAAGCATAGTCATTAGCATCAAGGGCTCATTGTTGGACCATCCTTCCTTATTGTACTTGGGGGAGTGTTGCTGTTCCATTAGGGAATGCAACAGAGCTCCCCCAGCCAGGAACTCAGCACTCCCCCAGCCGTTGTACCCAACTGTAACCACTATGAAAATATCCAAACATTTTTATGCACCCTGCACATATACCCTGGAGACCTCCCTCCCAATCATGCGCCCCCCCACCAATAACCCCCACACCAGTATTCCTCCCCTGCCACCATCGAACCCCTCTGTGGCCCAAAACCTTCCTGAAAGTGAAGCCCAATATATTGCCAGGTTCCATTAATAGTAAAATGGAATACAGTAGTGGGTTTAAAGGTTAGATATAGAATACATACTAATTTAGAAAAATTAAAGTAAAAATAAATTGGGGTATCAAAAATTAAAAAATGAAAAAACTTTGTTTTTGATGTTTTGCCTTCCATCACTGCAATAAGTGTTTCCCTGTATGCACACTGGCAAGGCAACTTCTTCCATCTCTTCCTCAGTGTCTACATACTTTCTTTTTCTTTTTTTTCTAATTATTAAGCTTGTCTTCACAAAAGTTTTAGACCACAGTAATTCATATATACAATATACGGTACTCCCACATATTCAACATCAGACACTTTGTCCCTTCCCCAGCAATAATCTTTTTACATGTTCATGCTATATTTACTGCAACTGATGTACAGATATTGAGAAAATAGCTTTCAAACAAGGTTACACTTGGGTTTACATTATGGTTTATATTTTAGACTATACAATTTTCTAAATTTTTAATTACGTTTTACATTATGATTTACATTTTAGCCTATAGGCCCCTATACATTTTTGGTATAATTTAACATGTCCTATATCCATCCTTGAATAATCTTGTGGAACACTTCCATTGCCCACAGTTATACTGATTCCACCTATTCAATACCTCTTTCCCCCTCCCCTCAGGGCCCACAGTGACAATCACTCTTCATTGCTTGAAGGGCCATGTTCAGAGATACTTGGAAGAAAGTTGAGGGCTTGACATGCTCGGCTGCCCTAATGCATTGGGAGCCACCATTTCTCTCAAGAGATAAAATTCCCTTTATTTGAGAACATCAGTCCTCCCCAGGATGTGGGTATACCTTCACTCTCATTGTATGGGTCTCCATCCAATTATATAACCCACTATGACAAGATGAGCACTCACATACTCCCTAGAAGCCTGTTCTGTGTCAGATTCTCCCCTTTAAGCATCTTAAACAGGTAGCCTTCCTTATTATATTTTTGAAAAATTTTTCTCAGCCATATATTCTAAACCCCATACCTGACAATCTCCTATGTTCATATGTTCCCCCACCCTCCCCCCAATTTCTTGGGCCATATTACCCATCCTCTGCTCCCTAGCCCCCCTCAAGCCCACAAAGCCCCACCCAAAGGTATCCCCATGTCCCCATTTTATCCCTTCGCTATACAAATAGTTACCTCCAGCTTTAAAGATCATTTTTTCAAGATGAAACAAAGATCATCAGAATTTTAAGTTTTAAATTATAATTTTGTTGCCCTGAAAAATAAAAATTCTAAAGGTATTATGATAATTTATCATACAAGAGTGGAAAAACAGGCTCTGGAATAGGAACCAAATAGCCTGAATACTTGGTCTGACTCTGCCACTAGCTCTTTGACCAAATGAGGCTATTTTTTTACTTTTGTGTCCTTTCCCCCCATCTTCAGGACACTAATACTTGTGCTCTTTGCCTCACAGGGTGATTGTGAGACCTAAATTAATAAATGTGAATTTACTTACTGACCTGAAAAGTATAAAAAGTGATTTATCTATAAGAATTTTTTAAACATTTGTACTTGTATACCAGCCATTGTAAATCATATGCTTCCACATAAATCATCTTAATCTTCAGAACAGCCCTGTGAGGTAGGTGGTCTTTTCCCCTATCTTATGGTGGAAGAAACAGAGATTCTGCAAAATTGCGATGTACTTAAATTGCAACTAAGTGCAGAGCCAGTACCACGCCCAAATTTCCTGATTCGAAGTCTGCTTATTCTCCATTTGCTTCTCTGTTGCTTAAACTTGGTAGTGTTAGGAAAATGACTTTTTGGAAAGACAAGGCAATCAGAGATGGTGGTGCAGTATCTCCTGTAGACAGGGGAGTCCCTATCTACAAATTTTGCCTTATAGAGAAACTTTAAGCATGTGGATATTTTGCTTAAATTCCTCATGAAAAGTGATTTAAGCCCCAAGAATAAAATTTGCTTTTCAGATCTCTTAGAACCCAACCCTGATTAGAGAGCATTTTTGGCAACTGCCTATCCTAACTAGAGTGTTGTATGTCAAGGAAAGCAGCGCTAAAAGATGCTGCAGCTGTCCCTGTTCTGGGTACCACTTTGCTCCTGCTAGGTTTCTGTCATTCCTGCTTTATAGTTGAGAAAATAGAAATAAATTCTTCAGGGTCCCTGCTTAGATTAATATGTGGCCAAGCCATCATTAACATGTCAGGCTGATTCTGGAGCCTTTTCTACTTTTCTGTTTACTGCCCACCACATACAGCCCTGGACTAGTTCAGGGGGAATGCATCAGCAATGGAAGACAATAAAGTAGTGTTTTTAAGGCCTTTCTCTAAAACTGTGCATTTTCACCTATCTTCCAGCCTTGAAACCTTACAAAAAATGTACCTTGTATTTTAAGGTTCTGGAACATAGAATGCCAGATCCAATAATAATGCAAAGGAAGAAAATCTGAACTTCCTAAATATGATTTCAGATCAAATCTTGTTACATCGGAATGGTTTTCAAAACCAACCCACCAGGGAGTCGATGTAGCTCAAGTGATTGAGTGCCTGTTTCCCATATATGAGGTCTCATGTTCAATCCCTGGTACCTCCTTAAAAAACAAAAACAAAACAAACCCCCCAAACCAGCTAACAGTTCAGTTTCAAACATTATTTGGTAAAATTAAATGGCAACTCAATAGAGTGCTTAAGGAGTTTCTATAACAAGATTAAACTTCAAAATCTACCAGAAAATGAAGAAAACCAGTGGTGCCAGGAACTCTGTTATGTTTTTAGCTGGACTTCTAAGGCTTTGATAGTCTTCTGAACTAGGATTTTGTAGAAGGTCTCTGTGCAGAGAGGTAAGAGAGGCACCCTCAGGACCTTGGACTTGCTGAGCCCATTACTGATTTCGGTGCTCTCTTCTAGGTGTGTATCCTGGTGCAATGTCTTTGTTACTTGCTCTCACCTGCAACCCTGTCATATTAGAGAAAAACAGCCAAATACTGTTGGAAAGGATATTTGTGTATTCTCCTGTGTTTCCTGTCTGAAAAAGAGTTTGAGGATTGAGGATACAGATATAAGTGAGCCTGTTTGTCTTGACTTCTTATTATCTTTGTAATGCTCAAGCATGACTCACCAGGTGCTGGAACTAGAGAATGTAGAACAGTATGTTGCAGGTGACTTCCGAGGACCAAGTTTTAAAATATTACCTGAGTTGACCTTCTCAAAAGAAAAGGCTAAATGCCATTCAAAGGGTCAATTAGGAGCATCAATTTATTTAAATTAGAATTTAATATATATTTTAAATCCTTAATGTAAAAACATAATTCAGCATTCGAAAGTACACACAGTGAAAATTCTTCTTATCTTTACCCCAGCCACTTTGTTCCCCTCCTCAGCGACAACATTAATGGTTTCTTATATGTTCTTCCAAATATTTTATACATATATATGCAAATATGTGTGTGTGTACTCTCCTTCCCTCTTCTTTTACACGAAAGGTACTTATATGCACTGGTTATATAAACTGTCCCACACCTTTTTAACTTACCAGTATGTCTTGGAGATTTTTCCATATTTGTACATCAAGAACTTTCTTGTTTTGTTTCGAGGCTGTATTTTCCACTGTTTGAATGCAGTATATTTCAACCAGTCTCCTGTTGATACACAGTTAGGTTTCTCTGGTCTCTTACTATTCCCAACACTTACCATGTGTCATCATTAAGGGCTCTACTCATACTGGAGGAATATCCTTGTCTAGGTGAGAAGGCTTGGCTTGGCTCGCATCTAGTGTACAAGTGGAAGGGTTGCCTTTGCTGGGGCCCACAAGGTTCATACATATAACAGGAGAGAAGGCAGAGTGTATGGCCCAGATGGTGGTGGTGGGTAGATGTTGTGAGAGCTTGTGGACTTTCTCTCATGATTGCTTCTGTTTTCTCTCTGTAATGGAAAATAAGCTTATTTAAAATTGAAGAAGTACAAATGGTTTTGGATGTTTGAAATGAGAAAAAGAACTTATTGCCTAGAAGAGTGGGAAAATGAATGGACTAGGGAAGTGCAGTAAGTTTGCTAAGCCTTCTCAAGATCAGCAATCATAAAATTAAAGGGAGACTAGTCTGCGAGGTTATGTATTTTCTTCTTGCTACATTTAGCTGTGTGAAGATAGGCATGGAGTAACTGGAGACATGTATTTAGCCAGCTTTGGGGATTACCAAGTTCATTTTGTTTCTCTTTTCACATAAAGTTGATTATTTAAAGCTTAGTTGTCTGTGATCTTGAACAGTGAAATCTCTTGGCAAGGGAGTATAAATATTACAGATCTAGACCTGAGAAAGTGGAGACATTACAGAATAAGTTCTTCTTCCTGCTCTGCTGAAAGGAACCCTCTTGTGGCTTTCAGATTTCTGACTACATGATGCTGCCCGACACAGCCACCCTATCAGAGCGCCTTCGAGTGTGTCTCCAGGAGGGCGATGAGAACCCGCGGGACTTTACCACCCTCTTCGACCTGTCCATTTACCAGCTGGATACCACCTCCCTCCCCAAGGTTATCAAGTCAGTACCTGCAGCTCCCTGAGCTGTACTGCACTCCATTCTGAGTGTTTGGTTTGAAAACATGAGCCTGGAGACAGGAGCTAGGGTCACAGCAAATGTGATATGCAAAGCATGTACTCAGATCTGTGATGAGGCCAGAAAAGACAGCTGATAAATTGGGGTGGGGGAGTTGATGCAAAGGAAACTGCTAGGATTTGTTAGCACTTACTGTGTCCTAAACTCTGTACCAGGCATTTAGGGTGACTAACTTGTACCACTTTGCCCAGGAAAGTCTCACATCGTGGAAACCCTCCAGTAAACTGGCATGGTTGGTCATCCTGCAGGCACTTCACTTAATAGTTTCAATAATCCTTTGAGTTACTAGTCTAATTTTCAGACTGGGAAACTGAAGTTTAAAGAGGGTAAGGTTCTTTCCCAAGGTGGGAGCAGGGATTTACTAAGTTACTTTCAAGTCAATCTTTATATTCTTATTTTGCTGCTTTGTTGCTTGCAGTTGTCCATCCCTAATAAAAGGGACAAAGAGTAACTTTTTTTTTTTTTTTGAGGTACCGGGGTCTAGGGATTGAACCTGGGACCTCGTGTATGTGGGAAGCCAGCGCTCAACCACTGAGCCACAACAGCGCCCCTGAGTTGGTTGTTATACTTGTTTGCTTGTTGTTTACTTTTGTTTTTAGGAGGTACCAGGGATTGAACCTGGGACTTCCCATGTGGGAAGTAGGCACTCAATCACTTAAGCCACATCTGCTCTCCAGGAGTAATATTTTGGAGCATCTGTGGACTAGCACAGGATCTACATAAGCTGGATAAAGCAAAGACTGAGGGCACAGCTTCTAGTGATTGTCTAACTTCCCCACACTTATGCTCATATTCAGCAAATACTTTCTGAGCACCTAATGTCCCAGGCACTCTGCCTGAAGTTTACAGTTCTAAAACACACATTTTTCCCATTTTAATATTTACAAAATTGGGATGAATCTTGCAATGAATGATATGTCAGCTTAATTGGCAGCCTTTTTCTTTCTCATTAGATATTAAATAATGAAGAATTTTACCTTTGGTGATTTCTTAGATTCAGTGAGATACGACAGATAGTATTTTTAAAGCCATGGCTGGAGATAAGCTCACTCAGAGTGCAAGTATTGAGGGCAAAAAAAAAAAAAGACTCAGACACTGAGCTCTGGGGCACTCCAAAGTTCAGAATTCAGGAAGAAACTGAAAATCCAGAAGAGGAGACTGGAAAGGAGCAGCCTGTGAGGTAGGAGGAAAACCAAGAGTATAGTGTCATACAAGCCAAGTAAAGAAAGTGTATCAGAGAGGACAAAATGATCAGTTGTGTTAGCTGTTGCTGATGGGACAAGTAGACAAAGACTGAGACTCTACCATTAGATTTAGAAACATAGAGGTAATTGGTGATCTTGACAAGTTTTGGTGAAGTGAGGGTCGTAAAAGCTTGTTTGTAGTTGGTTTAAGAAAAAAATGACAGAGGAATTGGAGATAGTAGATAGAGACAGCTCTTTTGAGGTATTTTGCTACAGAGGAGAGCAGATCAATGGGAGGAGTAGTACTTGGTTGGAGACAGTAAGGTCAAGAAGATGGAAGAAAGCATAGAAGGTTTTTATACTGGTGTGAATGTACAGTAGAGAAACGGATACTGTAGGAGAGAGGGAGGAGAATGACTGAGGGAAGCAAGAGAGAATGGGATCTCTCTTGTAAATGGTGAGGGTTTGGCTTTAGATAGGAGCGTGGATTGTTGGTGTAGTAACAGATGGGAAAGCATTGTATGTGGGTGCAGATGCTGGTGGATGGGAAGAGATGTAGGTTGAAGACTGGAAGTTCTTTTCTGATGGGCTTCCTTTTTTTTTTTTTTTTTTTTAAATGAAATAGGAAGCAAGGTCATCAGCTGAAAATTACAGTGGAGATAGTAGAGGTTTGAAAGAGAAGATACAAAAGTTGTCAAGGGGAGTGGATAAGGGAGCTATTGAAAACTTGCCTAACAGTGTTAAGGACCCATTTGAAGATAGTGGCTATGGATTTAAAGTTAGACAAGCTAGCATGCTTGTGTTTTCCTCTGTTTCATTAAGCTGTGTGGCTGCAGGCATGGAATAGGCTGAAACATGGGTTTACTCACTGGTTTTGTCAAACAAGTGGGATACAAAGAGAGAGGCAAGTTCTTTTGTAGTAGCCCAGAAGTTATATAATTGTATGCGTTAATATAATTAGTAAGTGCTATTTTTATTTTTAAATTAGTAAAGCCATAACATAACTGTTCATAATATCTTGCCTGTTTTGTAAAACCTTTGCTCTGTTCTTAAGTCTTAAAATTTATTTTATTTTTTTATTTTTTAAAATTTATTTTATTTATTTCTCCCCACCCCCTTGTTGTTTGTATTTGCTGTGTCTGTTTGTTGTGTGCTGGTCTTCTTTTCAGGGGGCACTGGGAACAGAAACTGGGACCTCAAATGTGGGAGGGAGGTGCCTAATCACTTGAGCCTCCTCTATTCCCTGGTTTGTTGTGTCTCTCATGTTTTCCTCTGTTTATCTCTGTCTCTTTTTTTAAAGATTTATTTTTTTTATACCCCCCCTGCCCCGTTCCCCCCGTTCCCCTTGTTTGCTCTCTGTCCACACACTGTGTGTTCTTCTGTGTCTGCTTGTATTCTCATTAGGTGGCTTTGGGAACTGATCCTGGGACCTTCCGAAGTGGGAGAGAGGCAATTACTCTCTTGCTCCACCTCAACTCCCTGTTCTGCTACATCTTCTTATTTTCTCTCCTCTGTGTCTCTCTTTTTTTTTTCCTTAAGATTTTTAATTTATTTCTCTCCCCTTAAGATTTTTAATTTATTTCTCTCCCCTTCCCCGGTCCCCAGTGGTCTGCTCTCTGTGTCCATTTGCTGTGTGTTCTTCTGTGTCCATTTGTATTCTTGTCAGTGGCACCCGGAATCTGTGTCTCTTTGCTGTGTCATCTTGCTGCGTCAGCTCTCCATGTGTGCAACGCCATTCCTGGGCAGGCTGCACTTTTTTTGCGCTGGCAGCTCTCCTTATGGGGCGCATACCTTGGCGCATTGGGCTCCCCTACATGGGGGACACTCCTGCGTGGCATGGCACTCCTTGCATGCATCAGCACTGCAGTGGGCCAGCTCATCACATGGGTCAGGAGGCCCTGGATTTGAACCTTGGACCTCTCATGTGGTAGGCAGATGCCCTATCTGTTGGGCCAAATCTGCTTCCCTCCTCTGTGTCTCGTTGTGTCATCTTACTGTGCCAGCTCTCAGCGTCGGCCAGCACTCCTGCGCAGGGTGACTTTCATGTGCTGGGTGGCATTCCCACGCAGGGGGCAGTCCTGTGTGGGGCAGCATTCCACTGTGGGCTGGCACTCCACATGGGCCAGCTCACCACATGGGCCACTTGCCCTCACCAGGAGGCCCTGGGCATCGAAACTTGGACCTCCTATGTGGTAGACGGGAGCCCAATTGGTTGAGCCACATTCCTTTCCCTCCATTTATCTCTTGTTGCATCAGCTCACTGCGCCAGCATGTCACTTCAGTTTTCTGTCTTGCTCATCTTCTTTAGGAGACACCAGGAACTGAACGTGGGACCGGACCTCCCATATGCAAGGCAAGTGCCCACTCGCTCGAGCCACTTCCACTCATTGTAGCTCGTGGTAGCTCATCTTCTTTAGGAGGCACCTCCTATGTGGGAGGCGGATGTCCAGTTGCTTAGGCCACATCCACTCCCCTACCCACTTAACTTTAAAGGAAGCTGAGGTTTGAGTAAATTTTATTCAAGGCCACATCAGCTACTAATAAAGCCTCAACAGACAGGATTGTCCTTAGTGTCTCACCTCACTTTCCCTTCCCTTAATAATAGCTAATATTTATTGAGGACCTCATGTGGCAAGTATCATGTTAACTTTTTTTTTATGTATACTGCATTATCATGTAAACTTCATAATGAGGTTATTATCATTTACATGTTAGGACACTGAGGTACAGAAAAGTTAGATGACTTGTTCAAAGTTACACAGTTAGTTTTTGGTGGGGCCCAGATTTGAATCCAGGCGATTTAACCCCAAACCTGTGAAGAAATTATCTGGAGATTTGTTACTGTAGAAGGTGAAGGTGCTTTAAAAAACCTGAGAACAGGGAAACGGACTTTGGCCCAGTGGTTAGGGCGTCCGTCTACCATATGGGAGGTCCGCGGTTCAAACCCCGGGCCTCCTTGACCCGTGTGGAGCTGGCCATGCGCAGCGCTGATGCGCGCAAGGAGTGCCGTGCCACGCAAGGGTGTCCCCCGCGTGGGGGAGCCCCACGCGCAAGGAGTGCGCCCGTGAGGAGAGCCGCCCAGCATGAAAAGAAAGAGCAGCCTGCCCAGGAATGGCGCCGCCCACACTTCCCGTGCCGCTGACGACAACAGAAGCGGACAAAGAAACAAGACACAGCAAACAGACACCAAGAACAGACAACCAGGGGAGGGGGGGAAATTAAATAAATAAATAAATCTTTAAAAAAAACAAAACAAAACAAAACAAAAACCTGAGAACAGCACCAAACTCCTTGGAGCTTCCAGGTCATCTCTGAAGCCCCTTAGTACCTAGAGCCTTCTGCAGGTCACAGCCAGGCCACAAATCCATTTAATCTGGCTGCCTGTTTGACCCATTGCTTGGTTTCCAGCTAGCTCTGTTGTTCCCCTCCCCCTTTGCAGTTCACGGTTTTTCTTAGAATAACAAAAAGGTAAATCAGCTGCCCCACTAGCAGTTGTAGTTCAGCCAACATCTGCTGATTTAGCCTCATTCTCTCCTGATGTGGTTTGAACCCAAGGTCCTAGGAGGCGGTCTACAACCCATTACTGGGTCCAGAGCCCAGTTTTGAGCAACTAACAGGGACATTCCCAAACACTGTGGTTGAACCAAGAATCAGCAGTAACACACAGCCTCCTGCCACTAAATCTGTATGAAAAAGAGAGAAATTGAGCATCTGAGTAAACTCATCATCCTAATCAGAAACCTAGGCATCAGCAAAAAATTATGAGCAAGAGGTAGCGGATGTGGCTCAAGCAGTTAAGTACCAGCCTCTCACATGGGATGTCCTAGGTTTGGTTCCCAGTGCCTTCTAAAAACAAACAAAAACAAATGAAAAAACCAACTCAGGGAAGCCAATATAGTTCAGTGGTTGAATGCTGGCTTCCCAAGTATGAGGTCCCAGGTTCAATTCCCTGACCCCTGAAAAAAAAATGTGAGCCATACTAAGAAAACAGAAGACACGGCCCAAGAAAAGGAATTTATAAAAGCCCCAAAATAGACAAAGGATATGAGAAATAATTAACAAGATGCACAAAAATTTCCCTAATCAAATTAATGAGGTGAAAGACAATATGGCTAAAGAGAGAAAGGACATCAAGAAGACACTGACAGGAAGTGGATTTGGCCCAACGGATAGGGCGTCTGCCTACCACATGGGAGGTCCAAGGCTCAAACCCAGGGCTTCTGACCTGTGTGATGAGCTTGCCCACGTGCAGTGCTGATGCGCGCAAGGAGTGCCATGCCACGCAGGGGTGTCGCCTGCATAGGGGAGCCCCACGTGCAAGGACTGCGCCCCGTAAGGAGAGCCGCCCAGTGTGAAAAAAGTGCAGCCTGCCCAGGAGTGGCGCTGCACACACGGAGAGCTGACGCAGCAAGATGTTGCAACAAAAAAAGACACAGATTCTGGGTGCCACTGACAAGAATACAGGTGGACATAGAAGAACACACGACAAATGGACAGAGAGGGCCGACAACTAGGGGAGGGGCATGGGGAAGGGGAGAGAAATAAATAAAAAATAAATCCTTAAAAAAAAGACACTGAGTGAGCACAAAGAAGAATTTGAAAACCTGTATAGAAAAATAACAGAGCTGATGGCAATGAAAGACATGATAGGTGAAATCAGAAGCACATGAGGGGAAGCGGATGTGGCTAAATCAATTGGGCTCCCAACTACCATATGAGAGGCCCTGGATTCGCTTCCTGGGACCTCCTTGTGAAGGCAAGCTGACCTGTGCCTGAGGAGAGCTGATGGCCTGGGCCCGTGGAGAGTTGGCACAGCAAGATGACGCAACAAAGAGAGACAAGTAGACACAGAAAAACAGGCAGCAAATGGACACAACACACAGCACACAGCAAGAAGCGGCAAGGGGGGGTGTGGATAAATAAATAGATATATTTAAAAAAAAACAAAAACACATGAGGCATACAATAGCAAACTAGAAATGGTAGAAGAGAGTGAGTGCTAACGAAGACAGAACAACTGAAAGTAGAGGGAGAAAAGAATGGAAAAACTTGAGCAAGGGCTCAGGGAATTGAATGACAATGTGAAACACAAGAACATACATGTCATGGGAGTTCCAGAAAGAGAAGAGAAGGGGAAAGGGGCAGAAAGTATTTGAGGAAATAATGGCTGAAAATTTCCCAACTCTCACGGAAGAAATGAACTTAAATGTCCACAAAGCGCAGTGTACCTCAATCAGAATAATCCAAATAGATCTATACTCTAAGCATATATTACTCAGAATGTCAAACTTCAAAAATAAAGAGAAAATTCTGAGAGCAGACAATGGAGGGAGGGGGGAGAAAGAAGGGAAAAAGAGAGAGAGAGGGGGAGAAGGAGGGGGTGGAGGGAGGAAGGGATATTATGAGAAACTGTATGCCAACATACTAGACAACCTAGATGAAACAGACAAATCCTGGAAATGCACAACCACTGCTGTCACTACAAAAGTATAAGAAGTTAACAAACCAGTCACATTTATAGAGATTGAATCTATCACCAAAAATCTCCTAACAAAGAAAAGTTCAGGACCAGTTGGCTTCATAGGTGAATTCTGCCAAGTATTTCAAGAAGAATTAACACCAATCCTGTTTAAATAATTCCAAAAAATTGAAGATGAGTGAAAGTCACCCAAAACATTTTATGAAGCCAACATCACCCTAATACCAAAGCCAGATAGAGATACTACAAGAAAATAGAATTGCAAACCAATCTTTCTAATGAGCACAGATGCAAAAATTCTCAACAAAATACTTGCAAATCAAATCCAACAGCATCTCAAAAGGTGTATACATGATGACCAAGTGGGATTTATTCCTGGTATGCAAGTCTGGTTCAACATAAGAAAATCAGTCAATGTAATATACCACATTAACAAATTGAAGGAAAAAAACCACATTATCATCTCATCAATGCAAAAAAGGCATTCAACAAACCAGCATCCTTGTTCGATAAAAACGTTTCAAAAGATAGGAATAGAAGGAAAATGCCTCAATAAGATAAAGACATATATGAAAAACTCACAGCCAATATCATGTTCAATGGGGACAGGTTGAAAGCTTTCCCTCTAAGACTGGGAAGGAGACAAGGATGCCACTGTCACCATTGTTATTTTAGAAGTTCTAGCTACAGCAATTAGACAAGAAAAAAAAATTAAAGGCATCCCAATAGGAAAAGCCAAGGAAAACTCTCACTTTTTGCAGATGACATGATCCTATATTTAGAAAATTCTGAAATGTCTACGACAAAGCTGCTTGTGATAATAAATGAGTTCAGCAGAGTGGCCGGATTCAAGATCAATATGCAAAAATCAGTAATGTTTTTGTACAGTAGAATTGAACAATCTGAGGAGGAAATCAGGACAAATTCCATTTGCAATAGCAACAAAAAGACTCAAGTACCTAGTAATCAATTTAACCAAAGAAGTACAGGACCTTTATGTAGAAAACTACAAAACAATGCTAAAAGAAATCAAGCAAGGACCTAAACAAATGGAAAGACATTCTGTGTTCATGGATTAAAAGGCTAAATATAGTGAAGATGTCAATCCTACCCAAACTGACTTATAGATTCAATGCAATACCAATCAAAATTCCAAACACCCTACTTTACAGAAATATAAAAGGCAATTACTTAACTCATTTGGACTGGAAAGTGCGCCCAAACAGCCAAAAGCATTCCGAAAAAAGAAGAGCAATGTGGTAGGAATTTCACTGCCTGACCTTGAAACATTACAAAGCTACAGTGGTCAAAACAGCATGATACTGACCTAAAGATTGACACATCGATCAGTGGAGTGGAATTGAGAGTCCAGAAATAAATCCTCACCTCTACAGCCAACTGGTTTTTGACAAACCTATCAAGTCCAAGTTAACAGTACAAAATAGTCTCTTTAACAAATGGTGCTGGGTAAACTATTTTTATAACCAGAAGAATGTAAGTGGACTCCTATTTCACTCCCTGTAGAAGAATCAACTCAAATGGATCAAAGACCTAAATGTAAAAGCCAGGACCATAAAACTACTAGAAGAAAATATAGGGAAATATCTTAGAGACCTTGTGGTAGGTGTAGGTGGTGGTTTCTTGGACCTTACACGCAAAGGACACACAAAAAAAGAAAAAATAAATGGGACTGCCTCAAAATTAAACACTTTTGCACCTCACAGAACTTTATCAAAAGAGTAAAAAGGCAGCCGACTCAATGGGAGAAAATATTTGGAAATCACGTGTCTGATAAGTGTTTAATATCCATGGTATATAAAGAGATGTTACAACTTAACAATAAAAAGACATCCTGATTAAAAAATTGGCAAAAGACTTGAATAGACATTTGTCCCAAGAAGAAATACAAATGGCAATAAAAATACATGAAAAAATGTTCAACATCATTGATGTTTAGGGAAATGCAAATTAAAACTACAGTAATTTGTCAATTTCACATCTATCAGGATGACCGCTATTAAAAAGACTGAGAACTACAAGTGTTGGAGGGGAAGAGGAGAGATAGGAACACTTATTCACTGTTGGTGGGAATATAGAATGGTACAGCCACTATGGATGACTGTTTGGCAGTTCCTAAACAAATTGAATATAGAGTTGCCATGTGACCCTGCAATACTGAGGAGGGCTAATAAGATAGAGAATCAATAGATGGATCTGGAACCTGGCAAGAAGTCCATGTGGACATCAATAACCCCAAGATGGCTGCTGGAAGACCCTCCCCAAGATTCTGCCACTCAGAAGAAGACTTCCTTGGAAACCAGGAGAAGCCCTGGATATTCCCCAAGGACTTTATCATTGGGCCTTCCTGGGAGATTGATGGGAGAAATAAACAATCAAAACGGTTAACAGCTGGAACTCTTCTCGTGCCATTAGCAAAGGGGTGAGATAATTAACAGTTCAAAAAGCCCCGCCAGGCCTGAGTTTGCTCTCTTGCCTCTGGACCTGGACTCTGGCTGCCTTCTCCCCTGCTTGGATCACTATAAAAGTTAACCTGGGGATTTATAATTTATAATGGGAAATCGTAACATGTATATCAGCCTGCTTTATCACTTCTCAACCCTTTCCTCTTTACATGGGACCCCTGATCTGTTATTTTCTCCAATTTCTCATCCCTCCCTACTTGAATATATACTGGCCTAACTCACCCGACATGCTCTTGAAATTCATTTCTGCAGCATAGTCAAGAACCTAGATAAAATCCAGTTAACAATATCACTCCCAGAAGAACTGGGAGCAGTGATACAAACAGACATCTGCACACCAATATTCATATTGGTGTTATTCACTAATCTTGCTTCTGTTACTTCTTAACCATTTGACCTTGGGAAGCAACTTAAAATCTCTATACCTCAGCTTTAAGAAATTATACCCACTTTCCAAGGTCGTTTTGAAAATTAAGTGAAATAAGTTTTAAGTGTATAGCACATAGTAAGGCATAACACATGGTATATAGTAGGTACTCAAGAAAAGTAATTTATCTTCCTCCATGGAGATCATCCACTTATTGCTAGGGAAGATACTCCCCAAGCATCTGGGAATGGTGGAGAAGGTAACAGCAGTAGGCTCAGCTGACACCTTTTTTGCAGCCAAAGACCTCACTTCTTTGTGAAATCACTCATACATAGAAACTGGCATGAACTTTTCCATACCCATTGGCATTTACTTTTCTACCTTAATTTTTAAAGGCCACAGCTATGTATGAAATTTAAATTGGTTAAGTCTGTTTTAATTTGCCTCTTTCCCAGATTTCAGCCAGCTTACAAAAGTATGTACAATACAAAAGGATGAAATGGAAATTTGAGATAATGGAGGCAAAAGGAAAGCCACCATAGAAAACACAGGAGTAAGATTAGCGCTTAGCTCTGTAAACTCATTCCTATTACTCTCCTTCAGCTGTAGCCTCTGGTGTCCTGCTGTTCTTTGAAAATGTCTCGTTCCCTTTTGCCTGTTCTCTTTTTTCTTGCCTGTGTCTGGGCTCTTGTGAGTGTAACTGCAGGGCTCTGTCCCTCCCTGCACTCAGGCCTTCTCTGACAAGCAGCAATCCCTGCACCTTCTCTGCCTCTATCCCTGTCTCCTAATTTGGTTTACTTTTTAGTCCTTATCCATTCCTGGTATCTTACTGGGGCTTTTTTTTGTTGGTGGCAGTGTTCATTGTTGTTTATTGTGTGTCTTTCCTCTACTGGAATGTAAATTCCACCAAAGAAGGGAGTGGTCTCTTTTCCACTGCAGTGTACTGGTATGTAAAACTACCTGGTCCATAGTAGATTTTCAGTAAATATTTGTTGATGAAATGTATATCATACAGATCTGCTCAGTAGCCGGAGGCAGGCTTCAGATTTGGCTCTTGATTTTTGTTGGTGGAAACAAATAAAGAGAACAATTATGGAAACAGAAGATTCAGAGTGTCTATTGGGTAAAAACAAAAAATCTATTTAGTATTCTACCATGGTGTGGTGTGTTGATAGAGGGGTGTTGTTTGGGAATTCTGTACATGTGCATGATTGTTTTGTAAGTTTACAACTTCTGTAATAAAAATATATTTAAAAAATAATAGAGTGGGTTGGGGGAAAAGTATATCAAATGTAGGATAAGGACTATAATTTAGTAATAAGAGTTTGACACTATTTTTTCATAATTTGTAACAAATGTCTAACAACAATGCAGGGTGTTGGGGGAGGGTTGATGTATGGGACCCCTATATGATGTTATGCATGTTTGCTTTGTAAGTTCACAATTTTTACTATACACTTAATGTTTATATATGTACATATATAAATGACATAAAAATAATAATAGGGTGGGTTGGGGGAAAAATACTTTGGTTAGTAGTAAAATGTTTGGTAGTTAAAAATGTTTAAAAACAATGCAAGGTATTGGTGGTAGGGTGAGGTATGACAGTCCTGTATGATATCATGTATGTTTGTCTTGTAAGTTCACAACTATTACTATATACTTATTGTTTATGTATGTTTATGTATGAGTGATATACTTCAATAAATTTTTTTTTTAAGTCTATTTAGGAGAAGCCTGATAAGAAACTTGAAGAAATTTTCCTCAAGTTCTCAATGAGTAACTACTGTATGATAACAGTAGAAAAGATTCCTGGCAGAATCACTGCTTTCCATATAACAACACATTTTGTATATTTTTCTAGTGTTGAATCCCATTATTTGATGGAGAACAGCACGCTGTGATGAGCTGTATATACTTTATCATTGTCCCTTGTCTTAATCCCACTTTTAAAATTTATTATTAACACAGAGCTCATGAACAGCTGAACGTGAAACATGAACCTCTGCAGCTCATCCAACCTCAGTTTGAGACACCACTGCCAGCCCTTCAGCCAGCAGTGAGTAGGTGTGCTTGGGGGACTCCCACTCTGGGGTCCCTCTGCTTGCCCTTACTGTGCCAGCTGGGCCCCTCACTGTGGATCTTCCCATGTGCTGTTTGTGCCCCTCTTCATGGGGTCACATTTCTCTGGCACTGAACATGCTCAGAGACCAAACCTCTTAATGTTCTTTAGGGACTTCTGTACAGTATAGTTCCCAACTGAGGAATCAAGGACATGGACTTTTCTAGCTATTAAACATTTCCCATGTGAGAATTAGAGGGCACATGTGAGAATTCCTAGGTAAAAAAAAGAGGAAAAGCTTTGTGTTGCAGCTTTCCAGGTATTAGACCCTCAGATTAATAGCACATTTCTAATAGCCCAGGGGCTATTCATGTGTATATGGTTATTTTTCAACATTTCAATCTAGTATTAACTCAAAATTATACTTTTATAAGTCCACAGATGTATAAAAAAGGGAGCTAAGCCTCCATTCTGCTACTCCTGTTCCACCACATTCAGGAACCTGGTTGGGTTCTTCTTGGTAGATTGAAATCGATTATGGTGGGATAACTTACAGAACTTGACAAATGCTACAAATCAGCTTTTATTTATTTATTTTTTATTGTGGGTTTTTTTTCCCCCTAAGGTGGCTCCCTTGTTTGCTCATTGTTTGTGCTTGTTGGGTTTTTTTGCATGTTGTCTATTTGGTAATTTTTTTCTTTAGGACGCACTGGGAACCGAACCTGCAACCTCTCATGTGGGAGGTGGGCGCTCAACTGCTTGAGCCACATCCATTCCTTGCTCATTTTTGTTTTTGTTTGTTGTCTTGCTCATTGTTTTTAATTTTTAAAGATTTATTATTTATTTATTTCTCTCCCCTTCCCCATTGCCACCCCTGCCACCCCCCGGCCAGTTTTCTGCTTTTTGTGTCCATTCGCTGTGTGTTCTTCTCTGTCCGCTTGTATTCTTGTCAGTGGCACTGGGAATCTGTGTCTTTTTGTTGCGTCATCTTGCTGCATCAGCTCTCCGTGTGCGTGGTGCCACTTCTGGGCAGGCTGTACTTTTTTTGCGCTGGGCAGCTCACCTTGCTGGGCACACTCCTTGCATGTGGGGCTCTGCCTGGCATGGCACTCCTTGCGTGCATTAGCACTGCATGTGGGCCAGCTCATCACATGGATCAGGAGGCCCTGGGTTTGAACCCTGAAACTCCTATGTGGTAGGCAGACACTCTATCTGTTGAGCCAAATCCACTTCCCTTGCTGATTGTTTTTGCTCATTTTTTGCTCCTTGTCTGCACATTTTTTTTTTTTTGTTATCTCATCTTCTTGTTGTTTTGCTTGATGTCTGCTTGTTGTTTGTTTGTCTTCTTTAGGAGGCACCAAGAACTGAAGTTGGGACCTTCTGTGTGGGAGGTGGGCGCCCAACTGCTTGAGCACATCCACTCCCCAGGCCTTGTACTTTGTTTTAAAAGCTGGCAGTTAAACATTTACCAGCACACCAGTGATTCATACCTACAAATTCTGGCTCCAAGTTCAGCAAATCTGTGTTACCTCCCCAGACAATTTCTGTTCCTAAACAACTCATGGTTAAACAAGAAACAAGTTATAGAAATATTCAACACAAACCTAAATCTCAAGCTTTGCATCTTTCCACTGAGCTAACTGGCATTGGTATGTCTGGTTGGTGGTATAGTTGGAGCTGGTTTTTCTTGGTTGCTTACAAAGGGGCTTGATATAGGTCTAATGGGTGAGAACAGGAGGAGATAATGGGAGTTCAGGGTGGTTCATTGTAGGGGGAGGGCTGAATTAGCCTCTCAAGTCTTTGTGCTTTATCCCTGTCAATTATGACTTTGGAAATGCTCTTCAATGAAAGCCCTAATTTCCTTTTAGGTTTTCTCGCCTAGTTTTAGGGAATTACCGCCTCCTCCCCTGGAGCTGTTTGACTTAGATGAGACATTCTCCTCTGAGAAGGCACGGCTTGCTCAAATTACAAATAAGTGTAAGTTTGGCCAATATTTTTTTTCTTTCATGGGTTTTATTTAATTATGAACTTCTGAGATTGGCTATGAGAGAAAGTTTAGGAAGAGCAAAATAGGAACAGCAGTATAAAATTAGTTTTTGTTTATTTCATGAAATTGACTTTGGTTGTGTTTCTCCAGGTCGTTTAGCTCAGTGAGTAAGAACAGGATGCTAGGCAGAAGCCAAAGGTCTCAATATAATCCCTTAGGCCCTTCTTTCTGATCTGTTGAGTGATCGCAAGATGAACTCTGACACTGGCCAGCCACCTAGCAAATCTGGGTCATTGGTCATAGGAGCAGTTAATTAAGAAAACTGAGTCAGAGCTAAAAGAATCATAGAGACTCCAAATTGGAAGGAATCTTAGAGCCATGTCTGCCCACTTTGACATGAGGAAGTAAGGCCCCAGGCCACACAGCTACCTTGTGACACTGTGCTTTTGATTTCTGGTCCAGTGCTCCTATGATATGCACTGCCTTCAGTGCAGCAAATGGATCTGCATACGTAGGCCCAGAGGCATAAGGTGAACCTCCATTTTGCGACAAGTGATCTCACTCCTGAGTCTGACCTAAGGAGATGAATGAAAGTACAAAGATAATTACTACATTATTTATTAAAAAATAGGGAAGAGCCTTAGTGCCTCCTAGCAAGGAAATGGTAGTAAACTGTGTAATATGGATGTGGCTCAATTGATTGGGCTCCTGTCTACCATTGGGAGGCCCTTGGTTCACGTCCCAGGGCTTCCTTGTGAAGGCAAACTGGCCAGCATCCGCGGAGAGCTGGAGCAGCAAATGAAGCAACAGAACAATGTGCAATGAATGGACACAGAGCAGATAGCAAGCAAGTGGCAAGTGGGAGGGATAAAAAAACCTTAAAAAAAAATATGTAGATCATAAGCCTTAACATGTAATTGTGCCTATGATACATTAAATGACAAAGGCAACTTACACAACTGTCATAGTTTGATTCTATTTTTGCAAAAACTTGAATTTAGGGAAGCAGCTCAATTAGTTGGGCTCCCATCTACCATATGGGAGGCCCTGGGTTCATGTCCCAGGGCCTCCTTGTGAAGGCAGGCTCACCCGCACACTGCGGAGAGCTGCCTGGCCTGCAAGCACTGCAGAGCGCCACCCGGCCTGCAGACACTGCAGACCGCAGAGAGCCAACTCAGCAAGCTGACACAACAACAAAAAAAGGGAGACAAGCAAAAACACACAGAAGAGCACACAGCGAATGGACACAGAGAATGGAGAGCAAGCAAGCCGCAAGGGGGGAGGGGAAATAAATAAATACAGACGCAGAAGAATGCACAGTGAATGGACACAGAGAACAGACAGCACACATACACACACAAAAAAGCCACAAGGGGGGATAATTAAAAAACACAACAAAAAATAACCTTGTATTTACCCATGTATACATTCATAGCAGTAATTACCCTAAATAGGGGTGGTAGATAAGGAGTGAGGGTGAAAGATTGTTGCCCCTGTATGGTTTGAGTATCTTAATAAAGAACGTATATTTCTATCATAACTTCAAAAAAATGTAAATCTGTGTGTGGGGGGGAAGTGGCAGTACAGTATAAGAAGGTAAAGAACTACTGGGAATGGCTTTGCACAGATACGTTGTTGGGATTATTGATTTTTTTTTTATAATGTTATAATAATGCTTTCTTAAAAAAAAAGGATCAGCCCTTCTCATAGCAGTCCTTGTTGCTTTCAGAGAACCGTAAATTGACTTCCTGCTGGCTGTTGCTGTTCTTTGTAATGTAGAAATGCTAGGTCTGAGGAGTAGGAAAGCCAGAACCTGTCCAGCCTTATTCTTTTTTTTTTTTTGGTTTTTATTAAGGGTATTTATTTAGGGTAAAAGCTTATAGTTACAAGGCCCTAAAGAGTCCAAGTCAAGGTACCAGAAGAGGTATTTTTTCACCAAAGTCTGTTGCCATGTGTTGAATCAAGATGGTTGCCAATCTCTGCAAGTGTTCAGCCTTACTCTTTCTCTTAAGGCTCTGTGTGCCCAGTTTCTTCTTTTTTATTTATTTATTATATTCAGAAAATATGAGGTCCCAATATACCCCCCACCCCCCTCACCCCACTCCTCCCTCCATAGCAACAATCTCCTCCATTATCATGAGACAGTCATTGCATTTGGTGAATACATCTCTGAGCACCACTGCACCTCATGGTCAGTGGTCCACATCATAGCCCACACTCCCCCACGTTCCATCCAGTGGGCCATGGGAGCACCTGCAATGTCCGGTAATTGTCCCTGCAGCACCACCCAGGACAACTCCAAGTTCCGAAAATGCCTCCACATCTCATCTCTTCCTCCCATTCCCCACACCCAGCAGCCACCATGGCCGCTTTCTCCACACCAATGCCACATTTTCTTCGATTACTAATCACA
Source organism: Dasypus novemcinctus (assembly GCF_030445035.2). NCBI lineage: Eukaryota > Metazoa > Chordata > Mammalia > Cingulata > Dasypodidae > Dasypus > Dasypus novemcinctus. Next base: position 47,256,100 of record NC_080696.1, read on the forward strand.
GTAGTTCATGAATAGAATATCAGTAAGTCCACTCTAATCCATATTCTATTCCTCCATCCTGTGGACCTTGGATTGGTTGTGTCCACTACACATCTATATCAAGAGGGACCTTAGATTCCACCTGGATGCTGGATGCAGTCCTCCTGCTTTCAGTTATAGGCACTCTTGGCTCCATGGTGTGGTGGTTGACCTTCTTCAACTCCATGTTGGCTGAGTGGGGTAAATCCAACAAACCAGAGTGTAGGAGCTGAAGTCTGTTGAAGCTCAGAGCCTGGCTATCATATGTTCAGTCCAGAAATTCAGATCCTCTGGGTATATATTAAACCCCAGCACCAACTACAGTTCTGGTAAATTTAACAGGAGAGGCTTGTGAAAAAAGATCACTTCTGAGTCCAGCTCCATCACACAGAAACACAAACTCCAAAGAAGGGCCAAATGACATGGCACTGAATTCCATCTGCCATGACCATAGAACCTGTGGGTCTCTGTAGCCCTCAGAAGAATCCATACCTGGGGTTGTATCTACTTTATCTGTCTCTGGGACTCTGCTGAGGTGTGCATAAGGGTGACCTCTCTGATAACCTCCTGGCTCTTTTTTGGAGACTCATAGCCATATAAACTCATTTGTCCTTTCCATTTCCCCCTTGATTCAGGTCAAAAAGCATTTTTAACTCCTGGTATTATATGTAGACTGAGATATTCTGCTGGTCCAAGTTGACCCTTGTATTCAAGGTCATTTTCTAGTTACATCATCAGCTGGTACTTGGTAGTAATCCCACGGCACCAGGGAGGCTCATCCCCGGGAGTCATGTCCCACTCTGGGCGGAAGGCAGTGCATTTACATGCTGAGTTTGGCTTCAAGACTGGCCACTTTTGAGCAACACGGAGGCTCTCAGGAGGTAACCCTTAGGCACCCTGCAGCTCTAGGCCTTATTCTTATTTCAGGTGCACAGGCTCACAAGCATATTCATTAGTATCAAGGGCTCATTGTTGGACCTTCATTCTTTTTTGGTCTTTGCCGTTGCACTTGGGGGATTGTTGCTGTTCCTTCAGGGACTGTGATAGAGTTCCCCTGGCTAGGAACCCAGCACTCCCTCAATTGTTGTTTTTAATTGTATCCACTATGAAAATAATCAAACATTTTGATGTACCCTGGATATATGCCCTATAGAACTCCCTGCCAACCATGTGTCCCCTGTCAATAACATCCCACACCAGTATTCCTCCGCTGCCATTGTTGAACCTCTCTGTGATCCAAAACATCCTGAAAAGTGAAGCCAAATATATTGCCAGGTTCCCTTATTAGTAAAATGGAATATAGCGATGAGTTTAAAAGTTAGATACATATTAACTTGGAAAAATTAAGGTAAAAATTAATTGGGATATCAAAAAATTTAAAAATGCAAAAGCTTTGTTTTTGATGTTTTGCATTCCATCACTACAATAAGTGTTGCCCTGTATGCAAATTGGCAAGGCAACTACTTCGGTCTTTTCTTCAGTGTCTACATCCTATCTTTTTCTTTTCTTGTTTCTTATTATTAAGCTTATTTTCACAAGAGTTTTAGACCACAGTAATTCATATATACAATATACAGTACTTCCACATATCCAACATAAAACCTTTTCCTTTCCGCAGCAATAATCTTTTTACATATTCATACTATATTTACTGAAACCAATGTACAGATATTGAGACAATAGCTTTCAAACAAGGTAACTAACATTTGTGTTTTACATTGTGGTTTATATTTTAGACTATACAATTTTCTAAATTTTTAGTTATCTTATGTTCCACATTATGATTTATATTTTAACCTATCAGCCCCTATATATTTTTTATGTAATTTTACATGTCTTATATCCATCCTTGTGTACTCTTGTGAAACACTTCTATTGCCCACACAGTTACTTTGGTTCCATCTATTCAATACCTCTTTCTCCCTCCCCTTAGGGCCCACAGTAACAGTCAGTCTTCATTGCTTGAAGGGCCATGTTCAGAGATACTTGCAACAATGTTGAGGGCTTGACATGCTCAACTGCCCTATTGCCCTGGGAGCCACCATTTCTCTTGAGAGATACAGTTCCCTCTATTGGAGGGCATCAATCCTCCCCAGGATGTGGGTATACCTTCACTGTCATTATGTGGGTCTCTATCCAATGATTTAACCCACTATGGCAAAATGAGCACTCACATACTCTCTAGGAGCCTGTCTTGTGTCAGATTATCCCCTTTTTTTTTTTTTTTTTTTTAGATTATCCCCTTTAAGCATCTTAAACAGGTAACTTTCCTTATATTTTTGAAAAAGTTTTCTCAGCATTATATGCTCAACCAAATACCTCACAATCTCCTATGTTCATATGTTGCCCCACCCTCCCCCCAATTTCTTGGACAATATTAGCCATCCTCCCATCCCTAGTCCCACTCAAGCCCGCAAAGCCCCACCCAAAGGTAATCCTATGCCCCCATTTTATCCCTTCCTTGTACAAATACTTACCTCCAGCGTATCATAGATTTCACCCATGTAGGTGTCAGCTTACATCCTTCCTCTATCCCCCGATTTCCTGTAAGCCTATCATCCAGTCTCTAGCTCTCTGAGGCAGCTTGGTTTACTTATTTCATATCATTGAGGTCATGTAGTATTTGTCCTTCAATGCCTGGGTTGCTTTTCTCAACATAAGGTTCTCAAGATTCATCCATGTTATCATGTGTGTTTGTAGAGTATTCTTAAAGCCAAGTAGTATTCCATTGTATGTATATACCACATTTTATTTATCCATTCATCTGTTGATGGGCATTTGGGTTGATTCCAACTCTTGGTGATAGTGAGCAGTGCTGCTGTGAACATTGGTGTGCATATATCGGTTTGTGTCCTTCTTTTCAGTTCTACTGGGTGTATACCCAGCAGTGGAATTGCTGGGTCATATGGCAAATCTATGGTTAGTTTTTTGAGAAACCGCCAAACTGTCCTCCAGAATGGTTGGATTCTTCTTCATTCCCACCAGCAGTGGATGAGTGTTCCCATTCCTCCACATCTTCTCCAGCATTTGTAGTCTTCTGTTTTTTTCATAGCTGCCAATCTTATGGGAGTAAGATGGTATCTCATTGTAGTTTTGATTTGCATTTCCCTGATAGCTAGAGATTTGGAGCATTTTTTCATGTGCTTTTTAGCCATTTGTATTTCTTCTTTGGAGAAAGTGTCTGTTTAAATCTTTTTCCCATTTTTTAAATGGGTTGTTTATCTTTTTATTTTTAAGATATAGTAGTTCTTTATATATGCAAGTTATAAGTCTCCTGTCTGATATATGGTTACCAAATATTTTCTCCCATTGTGTAGGCTCTCTTTTCACTTTCTTGACAAACTCCTTTGAGTTGCAGAAGGCTTTAATTTTGAGGAGGTCCCATTTATCTATTTGTTCTTTTGCTGCTCGTGCTTTTGGTGTGAAGTTCATGAAGCCATTTCCTATTACAAGGTCTTGTATATGCCTCCCTACACTGCTTTCCAAAATCTTTATGGTCTTGGCTTTTATATTTAGGTCTTTGATCCATCTTGAGTTTATTTTTGTATAAGTTGTGAGATGGTAATCCTCTTTCATTCTTTTACATATGAATATCCAGTTCTCCAGGTACCATTTGTTGAATAGGCCATTCTCTCCCAGTTGAGAGGGTTTGGTGGCTTTATCGAATATTATATGTCTATATATATGAGGATCTATATCAGACCTCTCAATTCGGTTCCATTGGTCTGTGTGTCTCTCCTATGGCAATACCATGCTGTTTTTGCTACTGTAGCTTTGTAGTATGTTTTGAAGTCCGGTAGTGCAATTCTTCCAATTTCATTTTTCTTTTTCAATATGTCTTTGGCTATTCGGGGCCTCTTTCCTTTCCAAACAAATTTCATAGTTAGTTTTTCTAGTTCCTTAAAGAAGGCTGTGTTGATTTTTATTGGGATTGCATTGAATGTGTAGATCAGTTTTGGTAGGATAGACATCTTAATAATATTTAGTCTTCCTATCCATGAACAGAGAATATTCTTCCATTTATTTAGGTCTTCTTTGATTTCCTTTAACAGTCTTGTGTAGTTCTCTGTGTATAAGTTTTTTACATCTGTAGTTAAATTTATTCCTAGGTATTTGATTTTTTTTATTGACTATTGTAAATGGTATTTGCTTCTTGATTTCCTCCTGAGCTTGCTCATTATTGGTGTACAGAAATGCTACTGATTTTTGTGCATTCATCTTATAACCTGCAACTTTACTAAACTCATTTATGAGTTCTAGAAGCTTTATTGTAGACCTCTCAGGATTTTCTATGTATAGGAACATGTCATCTGCAAATAATGAAATTTTGACTTCTTCCTTTCCAATTTGAATGCCTTTTTAATCTGGTTCTTGCCTCAGTGCTCGAGCAAGTACTTCTAAGACAATGTTAAATAGAAGGGGAGAGAGTGGGCATCCTTGTCTTGTTCCTGATCTTAGAGGGAAGGATTTTAGGATTTCACCATTGTAAACAATGTTGGCTGTGGGTTTTTCATATATGCTCTTTATCATGTTCAAAAAATTCCCTTGTCTTCCAATCCTTTGGAGTGTTTTTTATCAAGAAAGGGTGCTGTATTTTGTCAAGTGCGTTTTCTGGTCATAGTGTATAATTTGTTTAATGTGTTGTTGAATACGGTTAGCAAGTATTTTGTTGAGGATTTTTGCGTCTAGGTTCATTACAGAAATTGGTCTGTAATTTTCCTTTCTTGTGGTGTCTTTGTTTGGCTTTGGTACTAGGGTAATGTTGGCATCATAGAATGAGTTCGGTAATGTTCCTTCTGTTTCGATTTTTTGGAAGAGTTTCAGCAGAATTGGTGTTAGTTCTTTCCGGAATGTTTTGTAGAATTCAACTGTGAAGCTGTCTGGCCCTGGGCTCTTCTTAGTTGGGAGGTTTTTAATGACTGATTCTATCTTTACTTGTGATTGGTTTGTTGAGATCATCAGTTTCTTCTTTCGTCAATATAGGCTGCTTATGTGTTTCTAGGAATTTGCCATTTCCTCTGAATTGTCATTTTTTTGGAATATAGTTTTTCAAAGTATCCTCTCATGATAGTCTTTATTTCTGCAGGGTCAGTGGTCATATTACCTTTCTTGTTTCTTGTTTTGTATATTTGCATCTTCTCTCTTTTTTTCTTTGTTAGACTCGCTAAGCATTCTCAAAAAAACAGCTCTTGGTCTTGTTTATCTTTTCAAGAGCTTTCTTATTTTCTGTTTCATTTAGTTCTGCTCTTATCTTCATTATTTCTTTCTTTCTTCTCCTGTGGGGTTACTTTGTTGTTTTTTTTACTAATTCCTCCAAATGTGCAGTTCTTCAATTTTTGCTCTTCTTTTTTGATGTATGAATTTATGGCTATCAATTTCTCTCTCAGTACTGCTTTTGCTGCATCCTATAAATTTTGGTATGTTGTGTTATCATTATCATTAGTTTCAAGGTAGTTATTAATTTCTTTTGAGATTTCCTCTTTGACCCACTGTTTTTCTGAGAGTGTGCTGTTTAATTTCCATATCTTGGAGTGAAATCTGGGCCTCTGGCCCTTGCAGATTTCCAGCTTCATTCCACATGGTCAGAGATATTATTTTGTATGATTTTGATCTTTCTGAATTCATTAAGCCTTTCTTTGTGGCCTAGCATATGGTCTATCTTGGAGAATAATCCATGTGCACTTGAGAAAAATGTATATCCTGTTGTGTTCAGGTGTAATGCTCTGTATATGTCTATTAGATCCAGCTCCTCTAATATACTGTTCAAATATTTTGTTTCTTTAGTGATTCTCTTTTGAGATGTTCTGTCCAAAGTTGATAGTGGTGTATTAACATCTCCCACTATAATTGTAGAGGCCTCTATTCTTTCACTTAGTTTTTCCAGTGTTTGCCTCACATATTTGGAGGTGCCCTTGTTAGGAGCATAAATATTTATGATTGTTCATTCTTCTTGAGAGATTGTCCTTTTCACTAATATGTAGTATCCTTCTTTGTCTCTCACAATTGAATTGTTCCACATTTAAAGTCTATTTTGTCTGATATTAATATAGGTACTCCTGCCTTTTTTTGGTTATTGTGTGGTTGTAAGATTGTTTTCCAACCATTCACTTTCAACCTCCATGAATCCCTGGGTCTAAGATGTGTTTCTTGTAGACAGCATATAGATGGGTAATATTTCCTTATCCAGTGTCCCAGTCTGAATCTTTTGATAGATGAGTATAATCTATTGACATTCAGTGTTATTACTTTCAAGGAATTATGTATGTTAGCCATATTTTGATTGGACTTGTGTTTGTCATATTTTGTTTGTTTTTTTCCTTCTCTTTTTGTCCTTTTTTTTTTCCTCTTACACTCTCCTCCAACTCTGCCTCTCCTGTTTTTTCCTTTCTTCCTGCAGAACTCCCTTTAGTATTTCTTGAAGGGGAGGGTTCTTGTTGGCATACTCTTTCAATTTCTGTTTATCTGTGAATATTTTGAACTCTCCATCATTTTTGAATGCTAGTTTACTGGGTAGAGTATTCTTGGTTGGAAACTTTTTTCTTTTAGTACCTTGACTATATCATACCATTGCCTTCTTGCCTCCATGGTTTCAGATGAGAAATCAGCACTTAATCTTATGAAGCCTCCCTTGTATGTGATGGTTTTTTCTTCTCTTGCTGCTTTTAGAATTTTCTCTTTGGCTTGAGCATTGGGTAATTTGACAAGTATATGTCTTGGGTGGGCCTGTTGGATTTATGATGTCTGGGGTGCATTGTGCTTCCTGAACATGTACATCCATCTCTGTCAGTAGATTTGGGAAGTTTTCAGCTATTATTTCCTGCAGCATCCCTTCTGTCCCTTTTCCCTTCTCTTCTCCTTCTGGGATGTCTATAATACGTATGTTTGTACGTTTTGCATTGTCATTCAGGTCCCTAAGTCCTAGCTGGATTTTTTCTGTCTTTTTATCGATCAATTCTACTATCTTTTGATTTCAGATATATTGCCTTCCATGTCGCTAATTTTCTCCTCTGCCTCTTCTAATCTGCTGCTATTTGCTGAGAGTGTATTTTTGATTTCTTGAACTGTGGTGTTCATTCCCATCATATCTGTTATCTTTTTGCGTATGTCTGCAATTTCCTCTCCCGAGTGTTTTCTTCATATTGTTAATCTCTTCCTTTATTTCATTAAGTTGGTCTCTAATATATGTTTTGAGATCTTTAATTACTTGTCCGATGTTCTGCTCCCCTTCCTGGTTTTTAGTTGGTTCATTGGATTCAGCCATGTTTTCCTGATTATTGGTTTGGTTTGTAGTTTTTTGTTGCAGTCTGGTCATCATTTTATATTGACGGGTTTAATCAGTTCCTTAGCTTCTTTGTCTAGTCTTGGGGATTAATTCGTTGTCGTTCTTGTGTAAGTGTTAGGTCTTCTCTTTGTCACTTTTTTCTTCTTACTCTAATTTCTTGTTGCTGGCTAAATTCACTTTGAAGGAAAATATTAGGGCCAGGGAAAGGAAAATGTGTAAAGTAGTATTGGTAATAAGTGTTAACAGAGCAACAATGTGAGATCTGGAAGAATGGATATTAGACTCATGTAAGTTGTGTAGAGTTATAGCAGTAAGTAGAGTACCTATAATGAGATAGTCAACTGAATATGGGGAGGAATATAGTATGAATTAAAAAACCAGTGTTTTCCTGAGAGAGGGAAAGAGAAAAGAAACAGTAATATCAAGAGTGGATAAAAGAGAGAAAACAGAACAAAGGTATTAGAAATTAAAAGTTAGGCAATTTAGGGGCCAAAGAAAGGGAGGTGGAATGTAAGAGAGATAGTAGATGATGGAGAATAGCAAGATGTGAAGGAAAGGGGATAGTGTAGGTGGCCAAAATCAGTTCACACAGAAACGAGGAGATGGAGGATGAGGAAACAGCAAATGTGAGGCAGTCCCTGCAGCACCTATTGTATAAATAAAATAAATAAGAAGAAAAAGAAAAGAAAAAAAGAGGGGTGAGCAAAGAAAAGGGAGGGAAACAAGCAAGAAAAAGAAAAGAAGAACCTAAATAAACAAAAAAGGACCTTGGGGGATAAAATGGGAGGAAAGACCAGGAGATAATGCAATATTAGCAACCAAGACAATAAAAAAAAAAAAAAAAGAGAAGGAAAAAAAACACAGATGCCGAGGGCTAGGATAATCAAGGACCTCAGTTGGACCTCAGGGCGCGGTAGATTTAGAAATGGGAAGTCTATGATATTGCAGACTCAAGAGGTGTGAGTCTCTGGAGTGTGGGCCACCAGGATTTAGGGGACACAGACCTAGGAACCACACATCTGGTTAACATGGAGCCCGGGAGCACCACAGCGCAATACAGCCTTCAGGGATCCCTGCAGCTGGGCGCCAGCCCTAGGGGGAGGGGTCACGCCCGCAAACTCTGACCTCCATGTCAGAAACCCAAAATTCCACCTCTCACAAGAATCTCTTCTGTCACTGTCTCACCAAATCGACTTCCAGAGATCTCCCGCCCTGCAAGCCCCTGAAACAGCCTGCTCGGGGCACCGCTGCACTACAGACAGTTCAGGGACTGCCGCAGATGGGGGCTCCAGCCAGAAGCTCTGACCTCCGTGTCAGAAACCCAAAATTCCACCTTTCTCAAGAATCTCCTCCGTCATGTCTCACCAAATCTACTTCCAGACACCTCCCACCCTGCAAGCCCCCGAAGCAGCCCCCTCAGAGCTTGGGAACTCCCCAGTGCAGCAAAGCCTTAAGAATTGCTGCCGCCAGGCCGCCAGTCCCAGGGGGAAGGGTTCCGCGCGCAGCCCCATCCTCCGTGAAAGAGACCCAAAATTCTGTCTCTTAAAATAATCTCCTCTGTCACCGTCCCACTAAATCGATGTCCAGGCACCTCCTGCCCTGCAAACACCCGAAACAGCCCAATCCAGCAGGACTCCAACCCTACTCAGCCACTTCTTTGGAGGAGAGATTATAAGGTGCACTCACTCAGACGCCATCTTGCCCTGCCTCCCCCAGCCTTATTCTAATTAGTAGTGTCACACTTTTGTCCCAATTTACAAAAGCAGCATGTCAGAGTTTGTCACTATTAAGTGGTATGATCAAATTACCCCAAGAAGAGGTGAGTGATCTTGAGAGCTATAGGGACTTGGCAGCACGTATGTAAAACATAGTAAGTCTGTATTTGGGGAAGGGCAGAAGGCAGGGATTAATCAAACGTCCCTATCTGTGCTTAGGTACTGAAGAGGATCTGGAATTCTATGTCAGGAAGTGTGGCGACATTCTTGGAGTGACGAGTAAACTACCAAAGGACCAACAAGATGCCAAACACATCCTTGAGCACATCTTCTTTCAAGTAGTGGAGTTCAAGAAACTGAACCAGGTACAGAGCCTAGGAGGCCCACTCAAAGAGAATTCCTTAAATTGTGGTAGCATCCGTAAGCCATACTCCTCGTGTTTGATGTCATTCATTCAGTCTGCAAGGGTTTTATTAAGTACCCACTAGGGAACAAGACAGATGATCCTGCCCTTATGAAACTTATGTTCTAGCTGGAGGAACAGACAGTAAACAATAAACATAATATATAAGTAATTTACAGTGTGCTAGGTGATAAGTGTTATGACATAAAAAAAAAAAAGTAGAGCAGGGTAAGAGGAGTCACATATACTGAGGGTGGTTGTGGCAACTGAGAGTTTAGGGAATACAGAATTAAAGAGGGTGATCAGAGCAGGCCTCATGGCAAAGCTGATACTGGAGCAAAGACTTGAAGGGATTGAGGGGGATTTAGCCTTGGAGATAGCTGGGGGGAGGAATATTCCAGGCTGAGGGAAGATGCATGCAAAGCCCCTAAGGTTGGACTCAGACTGGCATGTTTGAGCAATATCAGTGGTGCTCATATGGCAAAGGGTAGAGCAGCAGGGCATGAGGTCAGCAACTATGTTAGAAACCATCTTTCTCTAGACAAAGATCAGGCACTTTAAAATTATGCCTGACTTTTATTTTTTCTATCCCTAGACAAATTTTCTAAAGTTAAATGCCCAACCAGTGTTGGTAAACAGGCATTCATATACTACTGATAGGAGAATAAATTGGCTCTACTTTTCTGGAGATATTTTTTGTAATACCATTCAAAAGGTATATAAATTAAAATATATAGGGAAGTGGGTTTGGCTCAACTGATGAGTGTCCGCCTACCACATGGGAGGTCCAGGGTTCAAACCCAGGGCCTCCCGACCCATGTGATGAGCTCACCCACACACAGTGCTGATGTGCTCAAGGAGTGCCATGTCACACAGGGGTGTCCCCAGCATAGGGAAGCCCCATGCGCAAGGAGTGCACCCTGTAAGGTGAGCCACCCCAAGTGAAAAAAGTGCAGCTTGCCCAGGTGTGGCACCACATACCGAGAGCTGACACAGAAAGATGACGCAACAAAAAGAGACAGCTTCCAGGTGCTGCTGACAAGAATCCAGGTGGACACAGAAGAACACACAGCAAATGGACATAGATAGCAGACAACAGGGGGTGGGGGGAAGGGGAGAGAAATAAAAATAAATCTTAAAAAAAAAAAGTAAATCTTTTTTAAAAAAGTATGTAGGGAGTGGATGTGGCTTAAGCAGTTGAGCACCTGCTTCCCACATGGGAGGTCTTGGGTTTGATTTCTGGTGCCTCCTAAGGAAAATGAAACAAGCAACAAGCAAAAAGTATTTTAAAAAAACAACAACAACAACAACTCAGGGGGAGCTGATGTGGCTCAGTGGTTGAGTGCTGGCTTCACACGTACGAGGTCCTGGCTCATTCCCCAGGCCCTGGTACCTCAGGAAAAAAAAAGTGTATATATACCTTTGACTCAGCAATTCCAGTCCTCAGAATTCATCTTAATAATATAATCCAGAATGTGTGTTGATTTTTAACCAGGATACTCACTGCATTTTTGTTTTGTTTTGTTTTGTTTTTCTTTAAACCATTTTTATGCAATATTTTTTTAATAGAAGAAAAATTTTATAACTAAGGAACTGGTTAAGTGATTTGGGGTATGTATATTCATAGAATTTAAAATGTTTTAGAAGAATGTTTAAGAATTGGGGAAGACTTCCATGATACAGTAAGTGGGGGGAAAAGGCTTTAAAATGGTATAGAATCCTTTTTTCTTTACAAAAGCTTATATGTATTGCTTAATGAAAAAGAGCATTTATTCATGTAGTGTTTGAATGATTTGTGTTTTCTTTTTCTTAAAATTTCTGTAATGAATAATGACTATGTGTCATTCTGGGAGGCTTTTTAAAGTTTTAAAATTTTTTTCACATAAGCAGGTAAAATACAAATTTAGGATTTTAGAAGTTTAGTGGAAAGACCAGTTAAGGCAAGAGCCTTTACTAGAAGAGGGCTGGGTGTGCTAGGCATTTTGGCAGTGTTTGCTGTGTACCTCGCATGTGCCAGGCATTGTGCTAGATGTTGGAGGTAAGGCAGTGAACAAGATGAATATGATCCTTGCTGCCTTTCTCAGGCAGTGGGGGAGACAGCAGTTGTATAGGCAATTGAAGTGTTTTAAGATACATCCCATGAAAGGAGCTGTAGACGGGCTATGCAAACCCAGAGGTGGATGTTGATATGGCTGTTCAGCTCTGAAATGTGGCATGGGGGTGCAGGTAGATTCCCAACGGTACTATCCCTGGTGGTATTCCCAAGGCCAGTGTGAGAAGTTTGGTGTGGTTTTTGCACTAGTGCCTTCAACTGTATTTATTCATCACTTGCCATGGTGGGTCATGGGCAGTCGTCAAAAGCCCTGTCCCAAGTAGTAAAAACTTGATTTGGGTTGGAGTCAGACTTAGAGCTAGAGATTACTTGGCAAATAATAATAATCTCTAATCAAATAATACAGAATCTCTAATCAAAGTCCAAGATATCAGAATTCACATTTTAGATATTATACTGAAATACTAAACTTTTTTGTCTTATTCCCTCATCTAGGAACATGATGTTGACACAGGTGATACAGCATTCCAGAACAATTTCTGAAGACCTTGCTTCTTGAAGGATTTTCTGTCTCCTGATTCTTTTGTAAACTATTTTTTTAATTGTTCCTCAACTCCTTATCAAGATTGTCTATACACTCTTTCCTTTATCAGCTATGGAAGGTCTGTGCATCTTCTGTAGTGCCCAGATAGGTATTAGATTTCTAACTTTCAAAATTCTAATGTAAGATAAGTTCCTTTTTATTTTTAAATTGAATCTATGATTGAATCGGTACTTTTATAATTTATGAAATAGTCTTTCATTGAAGTATTTTCTTTGAACTTTGGTTCTGGATTTGAGCCTCTTTTATCAAAGACATAACTCTCAACTTTATTGGGAGAACTGCATAGCTTTCTGAACTAGTTCAAAAGGACACAAAACGAACTTAACCCACACAGTCTGTTTGTCCCCTGTACCTATCTAAGGAAGAAGATAAAATAGTAACTAGATATCCTCCCATCCCCTTGCTGCCCATAGGACACAACCATATAGAGCCTACATTCTCCACCCTCCACCTCTACTTTCTCCTCTGAACTCCTGAGCACTCAGTTATATCATCATTTTGAGTAATGGTGCAGGGCAACATGTAATCCTCTGCCCCAAGGAGGCAAGAAGTAGATGATGCTGTCATGAGAAATAAGAAAGATTGTACCTGCCTAAATTAGGCACCTGATACTGTGGAAGTGCAAGCAGTTTTTGGGGAAACACTGGGAATCAGCTTTGGGGAACCCTGAAAACCAGGTAGAAGATTGCAGAGCCAGTGACGGTCTATAAGGGATGTGGCACAATGTGAATAGTTGAGCTGGTGGGTTCTATAAGGATGAGAATGGAGGATGGAAGGCCATTTAAGGTGAGAGTGTGATATAAACCTAAGAAATAACAAGGTTGTGGACTAAGGTGCTAGTATAGGAACGGTAGCATTTTTTTTTTTAAGATTTATTTTTTTATTTTTATTTTTTTTTAAAGATTTATTTATTTATTTAATTTCCCCCTCCCTCCCCTGGTTGACATTGGTGTCTATTTGCTGCGTCTTGTTTCTTTGTCCGCTTCTGTTGTCGTCAGCGGCACGGGAAGTGTGGGCGGCGCCATTCCTGGGCAGGCTGCTCTTTCTTTTCACGCTGGGCAGCTCTCCTCACGGGCGCACTCCTTGCGCGTGGGGCTCCCCCACGCGGGGGACACCCCTGCGTGGCACGGCACTCCTTGTGCGCATCAGCACTGCGCATGGCCAGCTCCACACGGGTCAAGGAGGCCCGGGGTTTGAACCGCGGACCTCCCATATGGTAGACGGACGCCCTAACCACTGGGCCAAAGTCCGTTTCCCTAAGATTTATTTTTATTTATTTCTCCCCACCTCCTCATTGTTTGCATTTGCTTTGTATTTGTTGTGTACTCATCTTCCCTTTTTAGGAGGTACCGGGAACCAAACCCTGGGCCTCCCATGTGAGAAGGAGACACCTAATTGCTTGAGCCATGTCTGTTCCCTGCTTTGTTGTATATTTCATTATGGTTTCCTCCTTGTGTCTTCGGTTGCATCATCTTGTTGCATCAGCTTTCCACGCCAGCCTGTCAGGTCAGCTCGCTGTCTTGCTTGTCTTCTTTAAGAGGCACTGGAAACTGAACCCAGGAACTACCGTGTTCAATCACTTGAGCCACATCTGCTTCCTGAAAGGTGACATTTTGAAACAGATTTGGTATAGGGATTTTGAGCATGCTTGCCTGGGAAAGTGGTGGGGCTACTCAAAGATGGCGAGGCTGAGGGTGAGCTCTTGTATAGGATGAGAGTCCAATTTTGCATTTATGTGTAAGACAGTGGCAAATCATGCAAGTGGAAATGAAATAAACAGTAAATAGTTGAAAATACCTAACTGAGGCTTAGGAAAGATGTCAGGTCTCAGGATGTGAATTGTTCATATGGAGTTGATAAATGAAGCCATCAGAATAAAACCTTGGGAAGAAAGGCTCAAGTCAAATCCTGAATTTCAAATGATTTATTCATGTTCAAACTCTGTCTATGGGTTTTCTTTCTTTCTTTTTTTTTTTGAATTTATTTATTTCTCTCCCCTTCCCACCACCCCTCTGCCCCAGTTGTCTGTTCTCTGTGTCTATTTGCTGTGTCGTCATCTTTGTCTGCTTCTGTTGTTGTCAGTGGCACGAGAATCTATGTTTCTTTTTGTTGCATCATCTTGTGTCAGCTCTCTGTGTGGGCAGTGCCATTCTTAGGCAGGCTGCACTTTCTTTCGCGCTGGGCAGCTCTCCTTACAGGGCGCACTCCTTGAGCATGGGGCTGCCCTACGTGGGGGACACCCCCGCGTGGCAGGGCATTCCTTGTGCGCATCAGTACTGCGCATGGGCCAGCTCCACACGGGTCAAGGAGGCCCGGGGTTTGAACCGTGGACCTCCCATGTGGTAGACGGATGCCCTAACCACTGGGCCAAGTCTGCTTCCCGTCTGTCTATAGGTTTTCATTTTCTCACACACTCAAGCCCTAGTTGAAGTCTTATTCAGAGTCTCCAGCAAGGGCAGAGATGTTGGGGAAATCGGGGAGCCCACTTTGTGTAGTGGGCAGTTGGGAGAGCAAGCTGAGAGACAGGCAGCTATAGAACTGAACTTTGGGGAATGCTGTGGCAAAGTGTATTTTCCAAAAACGGATTCAACAATTATCTCCCACCCTATAAGCTCCTCTCTTACAATGTTTGATGCTCCTGATCCATTGAGAGGCAGAGGAATGTGTTCTCTCCCTGGTACTGTGGGGGAAGTGACAATCTGTGATTTCTGAATCTAGGCTATAAAAGGCTATACAGCTTCTGCCTGGTTCTCTTGAGACATTCACCTTCATATCCAGCAGCCTCTATGTAAGAAATCCAACATCACATGGAGAGGCCATGTGTGGGTGTTCTGGACAACAGCCAGAGGTCCCAACCTATACCAGCATCACTTGCCAAACATGCGAGTGAAGATGCTTCCAAATGATTCCTGCCCCCAGCCATCAAGTCACCCTTAAGCCTTTGAGTCCCTCCAGCTGAGGCCCCAAACATCATCATGGAGTAGTAGAGACAAGCTGACTCTGTTCTTTCTGAAATCCTGACCCAGAGAATCCCCGAACATAATAAAATGGTATTTTTAAGTCACTATATTTTGGGATAATTTGTTTATGCCACACAGTAGATGATTAGAACAAATACCTACAATTTTAGAAGGAACTTTCTGGATCTATCTGCATCTTGTCCAACTCTATTTTCCAAAGGGGAAACCGAGGCCTATGGGTGGAAGAGCACTGACAGCCTGCCCAAGGCTTCTCCCCACACTCTTCTGACCTGAGAAGGTGCATTAGACGAAGCAAGGCCTGTCCCAAGGATGACTTCTGGTAAGAATGTATTTTTTTAGGAAAATTTGAACAGAAAAGTTGAAAAAATAGTACCATAAATGCCAGTGTACATACCACCTACTTTTTCAGCAGCTGTTAACATATTGCCCTCTATGCTTTATATGTGTGTGCAGCTTTCTTGTGAACATTTGAAATTAACTGTAGACATAATACTTCATCCTTAAATACTTCATTATATAACCATTATCTTGCCTATCTGATTTTTTAAAAAGATTTATTTATTTCTCTCCCCTTCCCCCCCCACCCCAGGTGTCTGTTCTCTGTGTCTATTTGCTGCATCTTCTTTGTCCACTTCTGTTGTCAGCAGCACGGAAATCTGTTTCTTTTGGTTCCATCATCTTGTTGTGTCAGCTCTCCGTGTGTGCGGCACCATTCCTGGGTAGGCTGCAGTTCCTTTCATGCTGGGCGGCTCTCCTTACGGGGCGCACTCCTTGCGTGTGGGGCTCCCCTACGCTGGGGACACCCTGCGTGGCACAGCACTCCTTGTATGCATTAGCACTGCACATGGGCCAGCTCCACATGTCAAGGAGGCCCAGGGTTTGAACTGCGGTCCTCCCATGTGGTAGACGGACACCCTAACCACTGAGCCAAATCCGCTGCCCCTATCTGATACTTAATGCACATTCAGATGTTCCTCAATTGTCTCCAAATATGTCTTATAAATGTTTTATCAAGTGAGGATCCAATCAAGGATCTCTCATTTCATTTAATTATCTCTGTCTCTTTTACTCTACAACAGGTCTCCTACTTCATTCCTTTGTTTCTTCTTAAATGCCATTCACTTTTTTTAACTTTCTTTTTTAATACTGTAATTACAAGTATTTAACATTGAATTTGCCATTTTAACCATTTTTAGTGTACAGTTCAGTGGTGTTATTTACATTCATAATGTGCTACCATCACCACCATCCATTTCTAAAACTTTTTAATCCAAACCCATTCTTTACCATTAAGCCCTAACTCCCATCCTCCCCACCCTCCAGCCCCAGATAACCTCTAATCTACTTTCTGTCTTTATGAATTTGCTTATTCTATATATGTCATTTAAATGGAATCATACAGTATTTGTCCTTTTGTCTCTTGACTTATTTCACTTAATATTTTCAAGGTTTATCCATATTGTAGCATGTATCAGAACTTCATTCTTTTTTATGGCCAAATAACCATTGTATGGCTATACCACATTTTAAAATCCATTGATCTGTTGATGGATACTTAGATTGCTTCCACCTTTTGGCTGTTGTGAATATTGCTGCTGTAAACATTGGTGTACAAGTATCTGTTTGACTCCCTGTATTCAGTTACTTTGGGTATATACCTAGGAGTGGAATTGTTGGGTCATATGTAATTTTTTTTTAAGATTTATTTATTTCTCTCCCTCTTTGTTGTTTTGTGCTCGCTGTTTGTTCTCTGTGTCTGTTTGTTCTGTGCATGTCTTCCTTTTAGTGGGCACTGGGAACTGAACCCAGGACCTCCCATGTGGGAGGGCAGCGCCCAATGGCTTGAGCCACCTTACTCCCATATGGTAATTTTGTTTAACGTTTTAGGACAGCCAAACTGCTTGCCAAGTGGCTATACCACTTCATATTCCAACAATGCGTGAAGTTTCCAATTTTTCTGCATTCTCACCAACATCTGTTTTCTGGTTTTTAACTAATATCCATCCTAGTGGGTGTGAAGCAGTATCTCATTGTGACTTTGATTTGTATTTCCCTGATACTTAATGATTTTGAGTATTCTTTCCTGTGCTTATTGGGCATTAATATATATCTTCTTTAGAGGCACTGACTTTTTAAATAGACCAAATTAGGTCTGTTTCAGCGTCCTAGATTTATGTGAGTGTTTCATAATGGTATCTGTTAACTTGTTAAGCTGGATGTTAGGTCTAAAGGCTTGACTAGCTTTGGATTATACTTTTTTGGAAGAAAATTTCACAAGTGATGCTGTGTATAATGCCAGATTATTAGTGAAATTAAGTTTACTCACTTGGTTAAAATGGTGAGTAGGGGCGTTTTTTGATTAAACAGGAGATGCAAATACGCCCCTTTATCCAGGTTGTTGTTCACATAGGCGCATGAATTTATCTTGGCATATGAACTGGTTGAGATAAAAAGTTAACAGACTTTTGAACAAATTGTTTCAACTTCATTCTTTGAAGAAAAAAAAAAAGTTCCAGTCCTAGCAGGTAACTGCATAAAAATAATCCTAGAGTTATTTTGTTGAGTCCAAATAAGGCTCTGATTAGAGAACTTTATTCAAATTGAAGAGGAGGTAACAGAAGGGGTAGGTAAGTGGAAGTGACTGAATCTCCTCTCACCAAGAACAGGGAAAAAAATTTATGTGGCGTCTCGTGCTTCTTGTATCTACTGGGTGCCTGTTGCTAAATTATCATTTACAAAATCAAACTGCCTTATTGAGATTTTATTTTAAATTTATTTTTTAATAAAAAAAAGTTTTAAGTAGTTAATACTTGAGTGGTAACTTAAAGAATGTTGAGGGGTAAAAATCCCATCACTTCAGCTATCCAGTTACCCTCTCTGAAACCAGTGATTCCCTGCCTTCAAGAGATAGGAAGAAATTTATATTTTAAATTAAAAAGAATAACATCTCCTTTAGGTGATATAGTTAAAAAAATATATATGTATATGTATTTTTTAGGTACCAGGGCCAGAGATTGAACCTGGGACCTGTTATGTGGGAAGGGGGCTCTCAACTACTGAACCACACCGGCTCCCCAGAGTTGGTTTTTATCTTTGTTTTTTTAAAAAGAGGTATTGGGATCGAACTGGAACCTCCTACATGGGAAACAGGCGCTCAACCACTTGCCCTATATCAGCTTCACTATACTAAATTTTCATTGTGAAGCCTACCAGTGTTTCATCCTAGGGCTGCCCTCCCCCAGCTCCCAGTCTAAGCGGGAAGAAAGTAAGCTAAGAGTTGCATAAAGTGACAAATAGCATGAAGTAAACTTGCAGTGTTAAGCAGCTTATTCAGGGCCTCTGATCCGTACTGAGGAGTAAGGGACAGCTCGAGGTAGAATGGGGTCAAGGGCAGAAGTGATGGCTGAACACGAACTCCGATTACCAACGTGATGTAGGAGACTAGTGATAGATTGCCCCTGCTCCCGCTTTCCAGAGGCGCAGTCTCTGGAGGCGCGGAGCGAGCCCAAGCTGACAGCAAGACAGCAACAGGAGGGAGCCGGCCGGAACTCCCAAGACCGCAGTCCAGGCTCGCAGCCACACCTCCAGAGCGGGCGCGCCTCGTGACGTCAGGAGGCCGCGAGCCAGCCGGGCGGGGCGGCTCCCGTGATGCCTCGCGCTGCGCCCAAGCCGGCGCGCGGGCTCGAATAGCGCAGCAATCTGGGGTGGGGCGCGGGCTGGTACTAATAGTGAGGCGAAGTGGTCTGACAGCGTGGGTGCTGCTGCCAGCCATGGTGTACGCCTCCTTTCGCTGGGGGGGGACCCTCAAAACAGGTCACCGGTCACAAGCCCCGAGTCACCCGGCAGGTGGCGAGAGACCTGATTTTCCGTCTGTGTGGTTTCCACCGGCCCCTGGACGAAGCCTTGGTGTCCTCTGGAAGGTTCCCTGCCTGTGTGCCTAAATCTACTCTCTCGCGAGCCCTTCCCTACCTGATTGCCGAAAGTGGCCATAACAAGTGTTTGCGAACGACGATGCCCTATAAGGCCTAAGGTAGAGGTAAAGGGTCTGGAGCTGGACGTCGGGTGTTGAACAAAGCACAAGGCATCTGCTGAATGTAAGGGATTTGGATTAAAGGGTTTCTAATAGTACAAGTTTTCACACTTTACAACTGCAGAAAAGAGGACACAGCACAAGCTGACATTAGTCTGGACAACCGCAGGCAAGGTTGCCTATTCTGCTCTGGTCAGTGGCCCCAAAGGACATACAAATTGAACATATCCGTTACCTATCAAAATTTCCTTGTGCCCCTCTGTAATCCTCTCCCCTACCCCACAACCATTGTCACTTTAGATTAGTTTATTACTATAGATTATTTTGCAGTTTTAGAATTTTTAATAAATGGAATCATGCAGTAGGAACTCTTTTTGTCTAGCTTCTTTCACTTAGAATAATTGTTCTGAGATTCATGTATATTGTATCAATAGTTCATTCCTTTTATTGACAAGTAGTATTCCATTGTATGGATATACTACAAATTGTTTATCTAATTACCTATTGATGGACATTTGGGTTTTTCCAGTTTGGAATTATTACATATGAAGCTATTAAGAAGTCTTTGCATGGATGTATGCTTCCATTTCTCTTAGAGAAATGCCTAGGAGTGAAATGGCTGGGTCATATGGTAGTTATATGTTTGTCTTAAGAAACAGCTATTACCACAGTAGTTTTTAACAAACTAAACTTTTTCAAAGTAGTTGTACAATTTTACATTCCCACCAAAATGTTTAAGAATTCTAATTTCTCCCCATCTTCACCAACATTTAGTATAATTAGTCTTTTTAATTTTAGCTATTTTAATAGGTGTATAGATTCCACTGTCATTTTAAATTTGCATTTCCCTAATGACTAATGATGTTAAGTCTCTTTTTATGTGTTTTTTTTTTGCCACTGGATATATATATTAATTTTTAGCATATATATATATATATATATATATTTTTTAGGAGGTAGTGGAGATGGAACCCAGGACCTCATATGTGGGAAGCAGGTTCTCAACTATTTGAACTACATCCACTTATCCGCTCCCCTGGATATATATCTGTGTGTGTGTTCTTTTTATTTTTATTTGTAATTTTTATATATATATATATTTTTAAGATAGAGTTTGAGAGAAAACCGACAGTATTTACAGATGGATCAGATAAGTGATACGAGAGGAAGAGTCAAGGATGACTTGAACTTCTTGCCAATCCTTGAGTACTTCCTAATCCTCCTCCCTACCATGCAGTGGCTGCTCCCTCTGCCTGAAGTGTCATTCCCCACAGTGGCCACCTTGTTTTAAGTTACTTAGCTCCAAAGAGCCTTCAGTGGCTTCCATGGGTGGGCACCCACAGTCCTTGCAGTTTATTTTCACCCTTATAGAGCTAATTTTCTGTTTACCTCTTGTTTTCCCTACCAGCTAATAAGCTTCTGGAGAGTATGGATGGTTTGGATTGTCTAATTATGACAGCCTAGCCTCAAACATTTCAACATATTTTCAGAAACAGTACTTTCCAAATATACATTTCAAATAGTGGGTGCTGTGCTTCAAGCTGTGTGGTCGTGGCAATTTAACATCTTTGTACCTAATTCTCTTTATCTTTAAAACAGGGATCTGAATGGTACTTGCCTCACATAGTGGTGAGCATTAAATAAAAGATGAATGTAAGGCTCTTAGTAGGGTGCCTGCCACATGTTGTCTTCCCAAGTAATAATTGAACTATTTTCTGATCTGAATACTTTGCTGGTCCTTTTCTGGAACTCAGAGATGGGTGCTTTGCAAATAGCGTCTTTCTAAGAAAAGCAGTTCTTTGTTTCCAAGGCTCTCTTGATGTTCTGTATCATACAAGACAAAGTTCAAACTTTAACATTTAAGGTCATCTCAGTTCTGGTCCCTGCCTTCCTTACTCTCCAGCGAAAATATTAGTTTATAACATTGCACTCACTCAAATTTTTAAAAAATGTGCGAAACCCCTTCTGTAAGTACCTGCCAAGAGCCAAGCATTATGATAAAGATCTAAAGCTAAAAATATGAATATGGGGCTGCCTCTGCCCTTGAAAGAGCAGTAAAATTGTGGGTGGAGGAAGTGTGGTGGGAGGACAAGGATGATAAGGTGGGGGCTCAAGAGGTAGAGAGGGAAGACTGGGCAGAGGGCCATAGGATACTACTTAACATAAGTCAGTTTTTATTTTATGTCCAGCTTGTTGCTAGCCCCTGAGATTTAATCCTTATATTTACAATACGGGGGAAGGCCATGGGTTTGGAACCTGGGGTGGAGCAGACTTGTCCTCCAGGGGCAAATTGTGGAATGATCAAGTGGCTGGTGCCTCCCTACTCAAGAAGGGCATGGTTAGGAGCCTCCCAGCAAAGGGCAGCCTGTGTGATGTCAGGCCCAGAGACCATCCTCTGGTGAGGCTGCATCTAGGATGTGGGGAGTCCTTTCTCAGGGGCTGTTGTATGATATTCACTGGAAAGGGCACACTGATAGAGATCACCAGAGCCCACCTGACACCAGGGTAATCTTGCTGCCTGAATGCCGGCACTGACTCCAGGCTCCTCCCACTCCAGTGACTGGCAAAGGGACCCCAGTTCCTGGTTCCAGGTGTATTCGGCTGCTTCCTGCCTCTTGCTTTGGGTAAATATCTTGTCCCAGCTGCCAGGTCTTGTCCCTTCCTGTCCACTTAAGAGTGTGTGCTTGTGTGCAAAGGGTTCCCTGGACCTCAAAAAGACAAATGTGAGGGCTGCTGAAATGTCAGAATTATAGTAATAGCTAATCATAATAGCATACTTACATGCCAGAGACTGTTGTCAGTGCTTTACACATACTAATTTATTCAATCTTACAACCACCTATAAGGTAGGTACCACTAACATGATTAAGAGCATAGATATTAGAGCTAGACAGCATAGGTTTGAATCTCTGCCATTTACTAGCTGTGTTATCTTGGGTGAGTGTCTACCTCAGTTTTCCCATCTGCCAAAAGGGGTTGCTGTGAAGATGAAATGAGTAAATGTTTACAAAGCACACAGAACAGTGTCTGGTGCAGAGTAAAGCCTGCATTTCTGATAAATCCCACTTTTATAGATGAGAAAACAGAGGCATAGAAAAGTGAACTTTTTTTTTTCTTTTTGCCTAAGGTTACACAACTAGTAAGTGGTAGAGCTGGAATTCAAACTCCAAGCTGTCTGACTGAGTAACTGAACTTTTAAATATTATGCGCTACATGAATTACTTTATGAGGGAAGTGCATTGGGGAAGCTCTGAATTAAGTGATGCAGAAGGTTCTAGCACTTGTGAGGTCAGTATTTCTTATGCTTGGTAAATGAAGTTACCTCATTTCCCTGTTGGCCAGGAGTAGATTCTGGAAGGGGTCCGTGGTTTTCACCTGACGGGCAAAGGGGTCCGTGGAACAAAAAAATGTTAACCCCTCCAGTAGACATTTACCTGGGACCTCTGTCAAGTCTTGTGCTGCCAGCCCTGGGAATACTGGGGTAAATTGACAGGCCGCTTTGACCTCAGGATGCTCACAGTTCAAAGGGGGAATCGACCGCCACAAGCGAGCAAGCAGATTGTAGGCAGTGGGCACCAAAGATAAAGAAGAATTAGGCAAGTGGGAGGGGTGGAAAGTGTTTCTCGCCCAAATAATGGCCCAAGGCAAGGAGGAGAGGAATTTTTCTTTGTCCCTGGGCAGGCGGTGATCCGCAGAACACTCTAAGCTTGAATATGGAATAAGGGATTTATCTGGAGGGATAAGAGAGGGGGGTTTAAATTCTGGAGAGGTAAGGTCAAGCTTGCATTTCAGAAGGGTCGTTTGGGCTGCGAGGAGACGCAGAGGCTGGAGAGGAAACGGGACGATGAAGGCACTGCCCTGGTCTAGGTAGCGGCTGTGGGGACCGAGAAGCGCGGCTCGGACTACTGCTTTTGCGCCCAGCGTTGCGCCTCTCTCACCTTCCTCTGTCCTCCTGGGCCGTCCTGGACCTACACTTGGCCTGAGCCAGGCGCCAGTCACACGGCAGGCAGCCAGCGGCGAGACGCACGTCCCCAGTGGCCCTTGCCGCCTCCGCCCTCCCGGAGTCTCTGCGCCTCTGTGGCCCCGCCCAGCCCCGCAGGCCCCGCCCCCACGCACGTCCTCCCGCCCGCGCGCCAGGCCCGGGAGGCGCCGACGCGCTTGGCGCGAGATAGGAAAGTGCTTCTGTGCGCGCCGGCGGCACGGCAGCCCCCATGAGCGGGCGGTGGGACCTGCGGCCACACTGACGGCGCCGAGCCCGCCCGGGGGCCCGGAGCAGCCGGAGCAGCCCGCGTCCTGGCCCCGGCCTCGGCCCGGCTCCCGCGCTGGCTGCGGGCTCAGCCGGCGGGCGGCCGGACGCAGCGCGGCCCGGGCCGGGGGAATGTCTCGGCGGTCGCGCTGGTGAGCGGAGCAGGGCGGTGGGCTGAGGGTCCCCCTCCCCTCCCCCCACCTCCACCCACGCCTTCGCCGTGGCCCCTGGGTGGGGGGAGGGGGTTCCGCGGGAAGTGCTGCCTCCTGGGCGGCCAGAGGCTGGGGCGCGCGCTAAGCCGGGGGGCTTTTGGGGGCCCCTCATTCCGCTCTTCGGGCCTGCTTGGTCTCGGAGTTGGGGCGGGCGGGTCTCCTGGGACCCGGGCCAGGCCCTGCATGATGTCATTTTGTCTCCCGCCTAATTGTGGTGTGGGGGTGGGACGGCCTTTACAGGGGAGGGAGGCGACCCCTGGAGAGGGAAAGTGACCCTCCAAGTCACAGCGGGTGGAGGCTAAAGCCTGGAAAGCACTTGTTCAAAACTAAGTTATAGTGCAAATTTACGGGTAGACTTTTCTCCTTAACATTCGGGTAAGGAGAGCACCCCACGACCTCTTCCGCAGTCTAAGAAGGGTGCTGGCAGGGGGCTCTTTTGTCTCCTCCACCTGGCCTCCGGCCCGGATGGCCTTAGTTTCAGAGACCGTTCTTCCTGTCCCACACGAGAGTTTTGGCTTCTGGGGTTGAAGGTGAGGGGAAGAGAGACTGATGTGTATCAAGACCGCTTTGGGCCAGCATCCCCTGGGGTAAAGGCAGGAACTGCCATCTCTGTTCTACTTATTCCCCAGAGAACAATTGGCAGAGCCCAGCTTGGAGCCAGGTCAGTGGGCTCCAGATCCCTTTGTCACACTTGTGTGCCTGGGCCTGAGCTCTGGGCTTGTTGGCAGTCTGGGAGTCATGGAGGACAGTGGTGTTCTTCCCAATTCCCTCCCTGGATCCATTCAGCACAGATGACGGTAGGCTCTCTTCAGATGATGGTGTTTACCTTCTCGTTCTGAGGATATAGACCTGTAAAGCCCTCAGAGCTAGCTTTCCCAAGAGTGCCTCTCAGCAGGGAAGTCTGATCCCTGGGCAGTGGCAGAGTTGCTGGCTCAGAAACTGTCCTCCTCAGCCACAATTTCCTAGGGCAGTCCCAATTCTCAGGAGTAGTTTTCTGGTTCCCGTAAGTACTGGGGCACTTGTCAGATCCTGCTTTATTTTGGGTTCAGGAAGTGTTACGCCAAGGAATGACTGTCCCCAGATGGCCCCCAGGTTATCCACAGTTTGTTTTTTTTTTTTAAGACTTATTTTTTCTTTATTTCTCTCCCCTCCCCGCCCCCTCCCAGCCCCAGTTGTCTGCTTTCTGTGTCCATTCGCTGTGTCTTCTTCTGTGTCTGCTTATATTCTTGTCAGCTGCAAAAGAATCTGTTTCTCTTTTTTTGTGTGTGTATCATCTTGCTACTTCAGCTCTCCCTGTGTGCGGTGCTACTCCTGGGCAGGCTGCGCTTTTTTCGTACTGGGCTGTTCTCTTTATGGGACGGACTCCTTGCGCGTGGGGCTCCCCTACGCGGGGGGATACCCCTGCGTGGCACGGCATTCCTTGCGTGCATCATCACTGTCTGTGGCTGTCTCAATACACGGGTCCGG
This sequence comes from Dasypus novemcinctus, assembly GCF_030445035.2. Lineage (NCBI taxonomy): Eukaryota > Metazoa > Chordata > Mammalia > Cingulata > Dasypodidae > Dasypus > Dasypus novemcinctus. Next base: position 47,281,111 of record NC_080696.1, read on the forward strand.
AGGCCCTGGGTTTGAACCCTGGACCTCCCATGTGGTAGGCAGATTCTATATCTGTTGAGCCAAATCCACTTCCCCAGGTTATCCACTGTTGATCTCCCCTGGAGCTTAGTGAAGGAACCCCCTCCTGTTTGAGGGATGGGTCTCAGACCCTAATACCCCCACCACTTTATCTGGTTTCTTGGTCATTAGCTGTAACTCTGCCCCGGTGTCCTAGTTCCTGCTTAGCCTCTGACTTACCCTGACCCTGGAACAGAGTTCTGCACATCGAAGAGCAAAAGAAAGGATATGTTAGACTGAAATGGCAAGTGGCTTAACACCATGAACCTCAATTTCCACATCTGTTAAATGGGAATAATGACAACGTGTATGAAGGGGACAGCCAGTACCATGTAAGTGATAGAAGTATATTATCTCCTGGAATTCTACTTCCCAGCCATCTGAGATGCTGTCCCATTAACAGAGCATTGAAGCACCCAAGTGTTCACCCAGACATCTTTCATCCCTGAAGGAACATTTGCTGAGCTTCTCTTAGGAGCCCCATCTTGTGCTGGGTGCTGGGGGAGCAGAGATGGTTTATTTCAACTAGGAGTCTGGGGCAGCTGATTATAAAGCCAGTTTCATTTTGCTTTGCTTTCTTTTTGTCTGCTATGGGCACTCTTTTATTTACATGCAATGTGACCATAGTGGTTTGAACTGTGCTTATCCAAATCCAAATGTGCTTTAGTTTTGAAATCTAAGCAGGATACATGTTCCATTGATTGCTATGGGCTGACTTTCACTTACAATAAATGTGATCATTTTGCTTTTAACATCATGTATATTTTCTGCCTACTTTGCAATGGTGGGTGGGCCCATGTAGTGGGGTGCAAATGATGGGACAAAGCTGATGTAGTTAGGGAAGTTTGCTTCCTCTCCTATTTCTGAAAATTTTACTCGAGCATTTCTTATCAGCTAGTAGACAGCAGCTCTGCACATTTATTCATTCACTTGTGTATCTAGCCATTCCCTGAGCAAACAGTTATTAAGGCTTCCAGTGCCACCCCTCATCGTGGCCCTGCGGATCCAGAGGTGGAGCCTACCA